>NC_141151.1:34640289-34948943 GCF_053477565.2 Lygodium microphyllum
GTGTCAAAACTTTGAAGGTCTCTTGTGAAGTGATTCTTTGTACTTCTTCTAATCTATCCTTTATGAGCTCAAGAATTCTATGTATGAGAACATGTGTTATGATGTATTGTGAAGAATGAATGCCTTGAATTCCCACTTTTTTTAAATGTGTATATTTGTAATCTATCGAAGAAGAAACCCAAGGTTTCTTTTTGCTCCACGAATTCATCATACATTGAGTGTTCTTCTTCATCCTTCGCTTCCATCTCGCAAAGCGTCCCTGTGGCAAGTGACTTCAAGAACCCCCCTCGTGCAAATCCCGTGCGACACCGTGTGGGGTGGTTTGAGGTGTGTAGTAGAGGACCGATTAGTGCCATAGAGCCAGTGTCAGGCCCGTTTTAGGTCCCAACATACTGAGTCTACATCATTGATTGCAAACTCTTATCATTATTTTGGCCTAGTTTGATTAATTTTCGAGTGTTGTATTATCCCAAATGCTTGCTAGTCATATAAGATAAATGGTTGTAAATTTTGCATCCCTAATCCTCTGTATTCCTATCTTTGCTCGGGTTGCTTCTCTCTTACTACAAGTTTTGCGACCCTAATCTTTGGCGGTTCTATCCTCTTGCTCTTCTCTGAGTATTCTATACTTCATTTTCTCAACTAAAATAGATTGTGATGTGCAAATTTTGATTTGCATCTAGGTATTGTGACAAAATCTGCCTGCATCTTCAAATCAAAAATCTTGCTCCAAAGGTTTAGTAATTCTACAAGGTAGTGAATAATTGCCACTCCCCGACCTGCCTAGTCCACTTCACGGGTGATTTCTATTATGTTCTGAATAGCACATATTGCTTACTTCTACTAACTACAATATGTTTTAAACTCTTCTCTACTTTATTTTTGAGTTTGAGTTAAACTACACTGATTTGGTACTAGTGATTCTCCACTTCTTTTCTTATCTCTACTAATGTATACTCTCTCTTGTTTATTCAAACCATGCAATTACCACAAATCACACTACTAATCTTTCATATGATTAGTATAGAATGATATTAAGATCAAGCATTACAAGCATTATCTAAATAAGAATCACATATGAAAATTAAATACAATCTTTACTTAATTTGTAGCAATGAGATTAGGCACTTACTCTTAGAAATTCAATGTCTTCTTCTTCTTCTCGATTGCTTGATTGATCTCTTGGAGTGCTTGCCTTTTTTTACCATTACCCTGCAAATGATAGCTTCTTTGTTGTGAATATGAAAAGCATGATTTTATACAATTTTGAAAATACTCTCTTTGCTATGAATATGAAGTATATAATTTGTGTTACATTGTAAAAACTCTCTTGGATGTGAATATGAAATAAATTATTTGTGCAATGCTTTTATCAACAATGATTGCTTTCAAAATACTAACCTTTCCTTTTATTGTGTGAGCTATATACCTTAGGGTTTCACCTCAAGGCTGAATCTGGCCTTATATTTCTTGTATCGTTCACTAATATTGAAGCATTTTATGAAATTCTTATGCATCATATTATTCTTTACTATATAATATTCTATATTATATTGTATTTTTATAGTAAAAGAGTTTTTATAATATTTGATCATTATATTCTTTATGATTTTACAATAAGCATATGGCCATACAATACTTACCAATACTCAATAAAGCACGTTACATGGAATGCAATATATGATTTTTCCATATGATGAAATTTGATCTTCTAAGAACACATATCATGATCTTTCATCAATCTATAGATTAGGCCATATGGTAAAAAAATTTCTTACAATATAAGAAGTAATTTTTGTTATTTTTTCCAATACAATTTGAGATTTGGCCATGTCATTAAATATTTTCTTATAGTATAAGATGTACTTTTTATTATTTTTTCCAATATTCTATGAGTTTTGGCCGTATGGCCAAATCCTCTTCTTAAGCTATCTCTTGGCCAAAACAAGGACTCTTGCAGTATCACAATATCTTGCAATAAATCAACTACTTTGTTCATTCCACTATAAGAATGATATTTTGCCATTTGGTTAGATGCTTTCTTGCATTATCAACCCTTACTTACTTCCCACAGGGAAGACTATTTTCTACTTAAAATTCCTTACTTTCTATAATTTGGCCATGTGGTCAAATCTTGTCTTACAATAAACAAATCACTTTTTTTGGGAATTAATCTTGAAAAATTAAGACTAAATCTATGGTGGGTTCGATTATATAGATTTTGGGTATGCTAGATTTGGCCGTATGGAAAATTATTCTAAGATAAAGATCATCTATATTATCTCCAAAACGGAAGACCATATTCTACTTGGAACTCTTTAATTACTTACTATATTTATAGGAAGTTTGTCCATGTGGTCAAAACTTGTCTTGCAACAAGCAAACCACTTTGTTTTCATAATGCATTTATTTCATTTCAATTTTTCATAACTTTCTATCTACATGGTCATACACAAATATCATATCATTTTGCCAGAAATTAGCCACTTTGTCCATTCCACTACAAAATAAAAATTGATCATATGGTCAAATCTTTCATTTTGTTATCAATGCTAGCATTCAAGAATCCCCTATTCCTATTTCATTCAACCATTTGATCAAATCTAATCTCACACATCTTGCAAACCATGAGACCACTTTTCTCATTCCACTATAAAATGATATTTGGCTATATAGTCAACTCTAATTTTACAACACGTTGCAACAAATGAACCACTTTTTTCATATGGTTATGAAACTAGATTTGACCATATTGTTAAAACTTGTTTATAAAAATATAGATATCTTGTAAGTTTCGCCAGGAGGTCAAATCTCTACCTTTCAAGTGTTTTTCACATTACCTTATGTTAAAATCTATGGGATTTGCTACATAAACACATCTTTTTATATGTGAATCTCATATCACAATAAACCACACCCTCTGTTTAACTAGCCTTTAAATATGATAAAAAAACATGGCAAAGTTTCTAATCTCATAGATAAGTCCTATGAACAAATAGGATTTGAGCCCATAACTAAAACCAATGGAAAAGTTTCTACAATATGACTCCTTTCAAGGGAAAATTACATGTACAATAATTAAAATATTAACATTGGGCTAAAAGGAATTGTGAGATTACTACATAACCACATTGATATACGGGTGGATCTCATATTGGACTAAATCTCATTCTTTGATTAAATGGATTTGACCACATGGCCAAAAACCTTAGCAAAGTTCCTAGAGTACGATACTTGCATAGGAAACTTATGTGGAGAAGAAATCCAATCTTAACTTAGGGACAAAATCATCCATGATATTCTCTACATAACTGTAACGATTTTTCATTGTATCTCATACCACATTGAGAGTCATCATTTCATTATTGCTAAACCATTTGGTTAAGCCCATGGCCAAGTCTCAGTATTAACAGAATTTGATATTCTGATTAGAGTCCATGGAAAAGTTTCTACTATATGATTCTTGTAAGAAAAACATAATTAATGCTAACTTAGGGCCAAAATAATCCATGAGATTTGATACATAAGCACATCTATTTATGGTTAGATCTCATACCACACTCAATCTCAATTTTTTATTTTTATTTTATGGAAGAGTCACTTTTTAGTATATTTATCTTGTATTTTTAAAAATCTTGTGGTGTTGTGCTTTCAATTTTCAACCCAGAAATCTTATTTATTTAGGTTTTGTGAATTTTGACTATTTGTAGATCCACTTTTGTTTGACAACTTTTTCTCTTTGTAGAACTATTCAGTGGCAAAGAAAGATAGCACATCCACAAAGGAGATTGGAATCATTGATGGAGTTAGTGGTGATTTTGTGTATCCATGGTATGTGGATATTTATGATAGGCAAGGGAAAAGGGCTGAAAATTCTCTCTTATTTACTTTAAAGAGTGATATTGCATTTTTTTCAACAAGATGGTATCTAGAGAAGCTAACACATGGATGTGCTGGGAAAGAGGGAATACCATGTAATCTTGTTAAGATCAAGGGGAAAAACATAATATACAAACTTGATCCTCAATACTTATAGTAGCTTGCTTTGATAGTTTGTATACTCGAGTAATAGTGCTCTTTAATATTGACAAGTTGGATCTTATTTGAGGAGGTAAAGGGCACATAAGACATTATGTCACCATCCCAAGTTGTCCAAAATAGCGAGCTACTTTCCCTATCAAGAAAAGTCGATCCCCCAACAAAACAATGAAGCTCGAAGATATATAAACAAACTTGAGATTTTCACCTACTCCTTAACAAGAAGAAAATGATACACCAAATCCCACATGCTCAAAGTCAAAATCACCTCAACAGAGTCTCTTGTCACAAGCTCTAGTTGTTAGTATGGTTGCTAACACTAGTGAGAATGATGCCACTTTACCTTCCATGCTGGAAGTTACAACTACAAAGCCGATAATTTCTCTTGAGGTCAAGGGAGTAGAAAGAACATTTGATTTGCGTGAGATAGTTAAGAAGAAGGAAAAGAAGAAAGAATTTGGATTTCACATGTTTGAAAAATTCTTCCCATTTGGTCCAACAACAAAATTTCCTATTCTTGTTGATAGGTGTGATGAGGCACCTCCTTTGTCTTTCATAAAGAATCCCATGAATCTAGCAACAACAGCATATCTTATGCCTTTTTTACAAGACAACAATGAGAAGAGACCCATGCATCGTGATGAGATGGATGTTAATAAGTTAGAGACTTATAGTTATTGGATTATATCAAGGATTCACTCAATTCATGCATCAAAGATATATATTCAAAGTAATACTACACGTTTTCTAGCAACCAAGCATTTATACACCATGAGAAATGCCAGAATATTAGTTAATTTTATTGTTGAAATGTGCATTGAGATTTCATGAATGATAAATATGTAATCACATAATGTTATGAAGAATGGCCCTTATGTTGAGAAACTTCAATAATGGGTAGCATTTGGTTCTCCAGCAAAACCCCAACAATGACTTTCTATGACAATCTTTCAAAGAGTACCATGGTAGATAATCACCTATAAGCTTACCTTATCTTCTTGTGAAGATTAGTGTGATACTATTTCTTTTGTTCTATTCTTACGATTTTGAACTTTTTTTTGCAAAGATTTATGGCATACATTGAAGAAAATTATGCATCTAGAGATTGCCATATGATTGTTAGCCCCCAATAAATATTTTTTATATGTAGTCGGATCAAAATCATGAAGAGATACTCTAGAGGTGAGTTTATATCCCAGGAGGAGAGTCGGACAAAGAAGGGAAATCAACCTTATCCAACAACATGTCATTGCCTTACGGGTCTAAAGGATGGAGACATCCTTACACTACAAGAGGAGATCAATGAAGGTCAATATCCTTTTTCTTAGAAACAAATGGGATAAGGAAGATATGATTGACATGGAAACAAGGGCTAAGAAAATCAAGCAAGATAGGGTCCTAAAGGAGAAATCAATCACTCTTTTCAATGCCTCACTTCAAGAAAGTAGCATTGTGATGAAGACTTGGGAAGATCTTGCTGATGACTATGATATCAATGAGAAAGTCTACACAAAGATTTTAGGCATTTGCAATGATTGGGTATCAAAGAAGCTCACACATGGAGCTACTGCAAGGTCCCTACCAAATGGAGCACGTGAAAAATGAAATCTATTGAGCTATAGATGTGACCTATCATTGGAAAGCACTTGAAAGTTATGGTTTTGAGAAAAGGAAAATGAAAGTTATGTGACCTATCATTGGAAGGGCCATTTTGAGAAAGAAAAGGAAAGTTATGGGGACTACAATCAAAGTACTCAATTATGCTCATGAGGTTGTATTTGATGTATATGCAAGTGAATTTGCATCTAATGTGGCATTTGTAAATCAGTACATGAAGACTATGGTAGTGGTTTGCAACACTCAAGAGCAAAGAGATGTTGAAGCATAGTTGTGGAGAGTCCATGAGAGTGCTAAACAAAATTCAAATGCCCAAGACTCAAGAGCTTCCTCTTGCTGAAGTTCAAGTTCTTGAAGTATCATCCAAGGGCATACAAGAATCAAGTCAAGATATAGCAAGTCTAATTATGAAAGAGGAATTAAAGGCTACTTTAAGTGTTTAAACTTCGTTCCTTCTCCTTTCATCAAGGAAGACACATTGATGTTAAAAAAAAAAAATCTTGAAAACTTACCTCCATTAGCATATCCGATATTTTCTTTCTTTGGTGATATTGCTTAAACAAATTGTATTTTTTTTTAATTTATAAAATGTACAAAGAAAGTTTGGTTTAAAAAATCTATTGTAAATCTTTTGCTAAAATAGTATTAAAGATATCATTAAAATTTATCATCCTTTGTAAGGATAATTGTTTAAAGGAGATATTGTAATCTAGTGTGTAAGGATAATTGTTTAAAGGAGATATTGTAATCTAGGGGGTCCATCCTCCCACTTTCCTCAAGAGAGTAGTTTTAGTTATCTAATTACCTACCACTTTAGGTTCAATATATAAACAACTTCTTTGAATTATCTCTTGATACAAATTCATTACATGCCTTTTATTTACGACACAAAAACAGAGTAAAGCAATTCCTTCTTAATAGTTTCTTTTTAAAAAAATTACATTTCCAATGTTTTCTATTCAATGTTATACTCTCCGAGTTCCATTCCCCAACTAGTATTGAAACTTCCAGACACTGTTTGGAAATCAAAGGGTAGTTGGTAATTCATAAGAGCCTAAGGAGTTTGTGACTAGGGCCCCCTAGTACCCTCACCTCCTCTTGTCGACTAGAGTTCCCTACCATAAGACATTTTGTGTCATGATTGGTCTAGTCTCCTAAGGCGAAAGAAAAGAGAAAAACCCCTTGGGGTAGGTTTTATTCATGTTGGCCTTATGGAAGTCTAGCACCATTAGGAGCACAGCCTTAGTCAGTGTTCTTCTGTGCTCACCAAAATATTGCCTCAGTCGGCAATCTGTACACTCAGTCACATCGATCTTTTAGACTCATGATTTTAGAAAAGATGAGTACCTAGCTTACAATCACAAACATCTTTATTTCAAAGGTATTAAACTTCTAACACGTTTGTTTCCAAGACAAATCTTTTCTTTCCAAAATTTAATGACATCAAAACAAATTAGTATAAGTGGCAAAATGAGTGTAAGTGGTAGAGAGTACTATTTAAAGACCCATGAAGTGTTGATAGGGCAGGTTAGTGTAAATTTTAGGTGGGATTTAAAGTCGACGAAAGCGGAACATGAAGATCCAACAATTTTAGAGATAGAGGAAGATGGAAATGCAAAACTTCAACCGTTGCGGTGGTTGGGGATTTTTAGTACTTTTTTTTACATCCGGATTGAAGAGATACAACTTCTCGGCCGTTCGAGATATCAAGTCGGACTTGTCAAAAAATAAGAATCGAGCATCGAACGAGGAAGAGATATGCAAAGCCTCACATTGCCAAGGATAAAATAGCCAAAAGAGTGGAAGTAAGTAGGGCATGGGCCTTTAGCGGGCCCATGGCACCAAAAAAGAAATTCATGATGGGGAGGGGGGGGGCATTTTAAAATACCGCAGAAAAGAAAACGACACCCCCCTCTTGGCGACGATTTGGGGAGAGGGGGGCTATGGAGGCTGTAAAGAAGCAATGCGACAGAGAAATGGCAAGAAATTCCTACAATTTCTCGCTCATCACTAGTCTCGAATCAAACAATGACTGCCCGGTGAAGAAGCTGGAAAACTAGTCTTTCTCTCTCCTCCCTCCTCTCTCTTCTTGATGGCTGTTCACACGCGTGATTCTATATGGAAGAAGGAGTTGGATGCAAAATGTTGATGGAATAATTGAACTAGAGTGAAGGATATCATAGATCAGAGTTAGAGATAGTGTTAGCAGCCTCCCAACCATTAAATAGGTACCTCCGAAATCGGGTTTCTATGCGTAAGCAATCATTTCATTCATTTTCTGATAGATGTTTGATAAAATTATTTATAAATGGATGCCTTTTATTGATAATGTTGAAATTTATGAGAAATCTTGCAGAAAACTAGAAAATTTAGTCATTTAACAATTTACATCAAAATACGCAAAACTCGCAATTATGCAGTTTTCATGAAAATGATAAATTTTGGGGGTTTTGTTGTGATATTGGGGTTCACATGGAGTAGAAATGAATAAAAAATCAATGTTCAACGATTGTGATTAGTCCCAATCCATAAATCAAAAATATCAAAATTTTATTTAAATGAATGTAGAAAAATAGTGAAAAAATAAAAAAGCTTAGTTTTTAATGCTAAAAATTTAGGAAAAAATATGCTTTGTGTTCGTGAATATATGGCATGGCTATAGTATAAGAGATAAGCCTCAATTTAGTCCTATCTTCGTGTTAAAGTCTGTTTTTACCACTTCTTACAAAAAAAGAATATTAAAAACCCGCTCTTTACACCTATCAATGATACATAACCTAAACGGCAGGGGAGAAAAGGGATTTTGATGCCGATTAGCTGCTGAGAACATATGAAATTCTGATCCATTTATTTGTGCACACCATAGAGGACATTTATAAATTAAGTTAAAGGGGTCAAGTAGCATGAGAATGCTCAGGGGGCTGACCCTTAGCAATGAAGCACGATGTATAGGCTGAAATTATTGAAAAAAATATTTGTTGCGCTGCATAATGCTAATTTATAAATCATAAAATATTTGAGTACGATGGCATTCATAGTTTCATTGTGCATATCACATGGTGTAATCCTTAGATACATTGTAATTGGTTTCTTATACATATGACCCACGTTGAGTTGTGAGATACCTAAGTTGTAGGTTTAGGCATTCGGGTTCCTTGGGAAACTGTTAAGTGAGGAAGTATCTTATCTCTTGGAATGTTTTAAAATAAGAGTGGATTTTGTGATGCCTATGTTATTTGTGTCACTGACGCATCAAGGGGACAATCCCCGAGGTGTAGGAGAGTTGCAGTGGGGATGTGGCATTCAGCTAGAGGGGTGTCTCCTTCTCTTTGTGTTACAAGATGTTCGACACTAATCCATGTGTAGGGACTCCCTCTTAGAAGTGTGAGAAAGGCTTAATTGTTGGACTACAGTTCAAAACAAATGCGAGATTCACAATAGCAGTTAGGACAGTGTGTTCCTTAGATGCCCTTGGTCGTGAGGCCGAGAGGGGATGTGTTCTTTGAGTATAAGGAGACTCGGCTTGGCTAGTACATAGAGCTAGTTTTGGGCCCATTTTAGGTCCCAACAAGTGGTGCGTTTACCGGGAGCTGCTAATAAGTTGCGGTTTTTCGAATCTCGATCAATTGGGACCAATTTATTAGTGTATACCAAAAATGAGTGAGATAGACTCAAGAATCTATCAAGCCGAGATTCAAAAGCAAGAAAGAGCTAAATGGGCTAGACGGCAGGCAAAAATAAATAGAAGATATTCTACAAGGGTAAGGTCTTAGTAACCCTAGCTCGACACACAGTCCATTAGGGGGAGGAAGCTCTAGTACTTCCCCCCTTTCAATCAATCATAGATGATTTTAAGAGCCAACGTATACTTTCATGTTATAGAATATGTGGTGAAACTTGTATTTTAGGCTTTCGAAAGTGTGGCAATTTGTTCTCTAAACCAAGGATATCCTCTAATTAGTTGGCAAATATTTTTTATGAAAATAATAAAGTAATAAAAGGTTTAAAGTGTCAAGGAAAGAGGATGTCATTAATAAGCTGGTGAAAAACTATGGAGGATTTGCATATTAAATTGGCTAAGTAGGAAGATTCTAGGAAAACTAGTCATTTACATGCTCTGCCTAGGAATAATTTCATGCATAGATGCATATGGTGTGATAGCCCTAAGCATGAGCACAAAGATTGTGAATCATTTAAGAATGTTATGTAAAAAATTTTGATTTTTTGGCTGGATTAAAAGATCTGTGCAACCAATACTAATAAGTATATTGCTATAAATTTTGGTAAGGGTGGAATGAAGAAGCTTTTTGAGGATATGACTACTCGGACATATTATGTAGCCACAGGAGATGCTTTAGCTCATGGTGTTCAGATTGAAAAGAAACCAAAGTGTAAGTCAAAGTTATGGACTTTTTCTTTATAGACTACGAATAAGGACTAAGTGTAGCAAGCAGATTTATCTAGTGCAAGGAAGAGCATCACAACAAAGATTGGTGGGGATCTCCAATTGATAAATACTCAGTTTATACCTATTTAACAAAGACCTTAGGTACATAAGTGATTGTTAAGGAAAAGTAAAAAAGGGATGATACTTCCAAGAAGACTATAGGGGGTGAGCCTATAGCACCACCTTCTAGACCATGGCCTGAATAGAATAAAGAGGATGCACAAATTTAAGTAGAAGAAACAAGACGCTAGACCAAAGAAACAACCAAGTTACAAGCTTGCTTCAAATACTAAGTCCGCAATAGATCTTAAAAGCCTATTGAAAGAGAGAATCTTGAATAGCAAGATTGAATTTGCCTTAGGAGAGATTTTGGGAATTGTAAAGAGAGAGTTTCATGAAGAAATTGTAGACATCATAAAGAGAAAGAAACATGTGATTCAGACTATAGAAGATCCTATCATATAGGATATCACAATTGAGGAGCTGACTAAGGAGAGTGATGATGAAATTCTTGTTGAGAGTGTTGCAATATATCCAAAGATTGTGAAGAGTATACAACCAGTGCACTATGCACAGGATCATGCACTTGTAATGATTACCTGCATGCATTTTTCTAAAAGTCATTGGGTACGAGCAACCACTGAGATAGTGCTTAAGATTGGATAGATGGAGACACCGTGTGTTGCCTTACTACATCATAGCTCAAATATAAATGTTATGGTTTTTCATTTGTATGAGAGTGAAAAGTGGCTTGTAGATGTAGAACATGGTTGATAGATGAGAGTCACCAATATTATTTCAAGAGAGCTATATGCAACATATCCGAATATGAGGATGTCCACAGGAATGTTCAAGGTGGTTGTCATTTCTTAATGCAGGATTCATATTCTTATGATGTCATTTTGGGTCAACCCTTTATCATGAAGCACAGATGGAAGCAAAGGTTATAGATGACGAACCTACCTATATGCAGATCCAAAGAAGCAAAGATGGGAAAAGAGCTGAGCAATTTATGATAGTCTGTGTAAATCACCCACAAAACAAAGATACATTGTAGGATTCTCCTCTACCCCCAAAAGAGCCAAATTTTCACTAGGTTCCTTTGAAGATATGTTAAAAACAGAGGTGCAAAGTGGTTCCAATTTTGTGCAAGTACATTCCCTAGATATGTACCATGAGATTGTTGATTTTATGCAACAAAGAGGATTGGGTACTGAGATTTCTCAACAAAAAGAGTTATTTTCTTATGTATTTTAGCAAACACAGAAGAGGGCTAAATTATCAACCAGCAGAGCTACATGGGGATGAGTTATTTCAGCCAAAAGAGTTTTATGCTGATTCATTTCAGCATACAAAGTTTGGGGCTATTTATATGCAGTCTAAAGAGACTATGAATGATTTCTTTCAACTAATAGGCTTGGGTACTCCCCATTTGCAACAAATGTTGGGTTTACAAGAGAAAAAGAGTGAAGCCAAGGTTGAAACCAAGTACAAAACTGTTGACAAGAAAGTGAAACCAGTTGCAGGGTCATTACCTCCTAACAATGATGAGCAAATGAAGAGGGTTTCCAAATAATCGAATTTGAGGAGTCCAAAAAATATTTTTTAGCAAAGGCATTAACAAAATTGAAGATCAGGAATGGGGAGTTCTTACTTCTTGCAAAGAGACAATGCTTGAGGAGAATATTCTCACTACTGATGCAATGTTTAGAAAGATCGAAGCTATATCGACAATGAATGCAAAAGAGACACTGAAAGAGCATAACAACTTTTAATCATTCCCTGCATAGGAAAAAAAAGGGAATTCCCTATCAATTCCCTAGTCAAAAATACACATAAGTAGGAAAAGTAAATGATAGGGAAACTGGAACATTTCCTAGTAGAGAAACTAGGGAATCATATAGGAAATTTCCTACATAGGGAAATTTCCCTATGAAAAAGTTTCCTACATAGGGAAATTTTCCTATGTGGGACTACATAGGAAATTTTCTCTATGTAGGAGGGAATCATACATGAAATTTCCTCTGTAGGAAAATTTCCCTATGGAAAATTTTCCTACATAGGGAAATTTTCCTATGTGGAAACTACATAGGAAATTTTCTCTAACTAAGAAATGTTCCACTTTTCCTATCATTTACTTTCCCTTCTTATGTATATTCTTAACTAGGAAATTGATAGAGAATTCCCTTTTTTTTTTTCCTATGTAGGAAATTATTGAAAGTTCCTTGTGATAAGGGCCGGCATTGGCAATAGGAGCTGGAGCAATCTATCTATAGCTATTATAAATAATGCCATGGATTGAGAGAGCAATCTATCTATAACTATTATAATACTCTAAACACCTCTAAACCTACATTTTTTTTACTAATAAGACAAATTTGAAGCTTCATTCACTAAAAAATATGATACTTTATCACCACTCAAAGCAGCATGAGAACCACAACTAAACAACTAGATATGCCTTTTAGTCCCAACCTCCTCCAAATAGATTGCACAACTAGACAATTAGATATATTTTAAAACAAAATACCGGCTTTCTTGGTGATGAAGGAGATTCACAATTTGACCCCCTAGAAGGTTTTTCCATAGTTGTTTTGCATCATGCACACTGTCTTTTATTGGTTTCACCTGAGTAAGGAAATAATATGAAATTACATATTCATAGATAAAGCATGTCTTTCAAGAATGCAACAAAAAGCATCAAAAGTAAATCATAGAATGGTAAAGCACAAACCTTGTCAAACCAACAAGATTCAAGGACACTCAAGGTGGTTGACTTGAAAGACACTAATGCAAGACCAATATTGGAACCAATGGGAGTAAGTGTTTCAATTGCTATCTTCCTTCTTGCCCAATCACTATTCTCCAAAGCTTCATGAATCAATGTGAGTGAGGGCTCCAACTTGTTACATAGGATATGCATGTTGAGATGAACTGACATCTCAATGCACAAATACTAGAAGAGAGGCCCTCTTCTTGAGTAGATAAGGGTTTTTTAGTTGAAGCCCTAAACCAATTAAGTTTTGATGAATTTGAGTCAAGTATATGTTCACTTCCAAGGCCATCTACTCCTGCAGCTATGCTTGAAGTTGAGAGCTCTAGATTTTGCATTGATAGAGCCAATCCTAGACATCTAGGACAACACTGATGAGTGAATTCAAACAAGCTTCCATTAAAAAAACCCTCTCCCTTGTGGCTGCACAACCCATCTATCATAGAAGACATCAACAAAAAATAAGCATACAAATGAAACCACCCTTTTCACAATATATCTTCTATACATTTTGTTATTTATAATGCTCACTAAACATCATATGCATACAATTATAGTCTATGAATCTGACAACAATTATAAAGTGTACCTAGGGGTTAATAATTTCATGTTCAACACTCTCAGAATGGCTAGAACTTAACACCAATATTCAGGGTGTCAATGCCCTACCAACCTCCATATCACTAGAAGATTCCTTCAGATTCTTTCCTATGATTGGCACCCGCATTACCTCCTTTCACCTTCCATTAGATGCTTGAAATGTAGTTTCCTGAATCCTACCTACTTGTAAGACAGAAAAAATAACCATAGAAAAAAAAAACAAGTTGTCCTACCGACTGTGCCTATCCCTCTATGTCTGTGAGACAGATTTCTCTACATTTAGCACCAAACTTTGCAGGGCCTACAACCTTGGCAATTGCTCTTGATAAATTAGGGTCTGGTAGCCTGCACCTGTGACTGTCTAGTTTTGATAGCTCATATGCAGAGAATGAAATTCACCCCGCCTTTCAAAGCAATTCCAAAGGACTACCATGCTCATGTTGCCAAGTTCTCCATTGATGAGTCAATACCTTCAATTCCCTATAACAAAAGGAAACTAACCATCAAGCCCCCATCAAGTCAACTTCAAACTGATTAGAAGTGAAAGGAACTTACATAGCATAGAATGCAAAGTATAAATGTCCAAAAAAAAAAAAGTTTTCCTTTATCTTTAAAAAAAAGTTCCAATCACTACCTGAGTTAGACTTGGTGCTATTAATGGATTTGCAATTGTTGCTCCTATTACATGACCATTTGGCCCTGCCACTAACATACAGAGTCCACAACTTGTTCTACAAGTGTCTCCTTTGTAAGTCAAAATGAAAGATCTAGAAAGACCTATATTAACCTAACTACCATTAACATTCAAGAAACTCCACCCCATATGGGACTAGCACCAACCATTCTAGATCTAGCTTGCTTCTCTGTCCCATGATCTATGGTTGTCTTCTATTCAAATATGTAGCTATTCTATTATAGCTGTTGTGTTGACCAACATTTCCTTCTTGAACTTCTTGCTAGCATGCAATAACTATACCATTCATTCACAACAATGATGTCCTATCATAGATTAAATAGTTGCACTAACCCTTCAAGACTAATAGTGCAACCACGTTGTGCATTCTTTCCATGACTAGCTCTTCCATCTCACTACCATTCTTCATTCTCATGTAGCATGCTACCTATTTCATTCAATAAATTTATGTCTTCAACTATAGACTAGCCTATTGCACTTCTTCCAAAAGACCATGGGATGATTTGATTTTGATTTTATTATGTAGCTCCCATATGCAACAAATCTGGTGATGCATATTCTTTATTACAAAAAATAGTCTCCTTAGTTAGTAATGCACCATGGAGTTGCTATGAACAACCTCAAAGAAGCCTGTCTCCTTTACCATCATTTGCATATTGGCATAGTCCCTACTGAGAATACAACTACAGTAGTCATCTAGTAAATCATAGAATCCTCATTTAGGCCACTTTTCCAAGCTAGGAAAGTGTCATTTCAAGCTATACATCAAGTGCCAATTATTGGAGAACCAGAGACTGAATCCCAAGCTAGGAAAGTATCCACCAATTACTAGAGAACCAAAGACTAAATCCTGTGATAAAATCTTGTCAACACTTATCACACTTTTGCAAGCACAAGACTGCAATTTATATGTAGAGTAGCCTTACTCATGGTGTAGGGCAAAAGCAAACAACAAACAAACTACACTGATCAACAACATGAAAGCTTTTTCGACCTAACTAGGCCATTCATTACTTTTAGGTAGGTATCAATTTCCACACACAAACTGACAAGTCCCACATGATAATAGATGTGTCTCAATGTCAAACTGAGTACCATGCTAGTCTACTGAATGTGAGGGTCTAACATGGGAGATGTGGTGGTGTTCTACACTGTCATTAGCTATTGTACACCCTATACCATCTCGCTATGTCAAAAGCATTGGAGAGTTTTCTCTAGTTGTTGACCCACCAATAACATCACAATGAAGGGTAGTGCTTCCATCACTTCCACACTTCTAATAGATGTTACCTCCCATAGAAGCATACGAATGGAGGACATAATTCATAGACCATTTGCAAGGCATCTTGATTGGCTGACAGACACATGATTGCCTAGTTGGCATCCTTGAGGTTCTTTTCAAATCAAGATTATGGAGTTACTGCTATTAATCAAGTCTAATGGAGCATCTTCATTTTTCAGCATTGTGTTCCTCTTCTACAAAGCAATCCAAGAGGGTTGAGATATCATTCTACAAAATTGTGTACCTTCTATATAGCTTCTAGAGACTAATAGTCTATTGCCATATGTTGATTCAGGATATCCAAAAGAGAGGAGGCAATTTGGAGTACCCTTAGCATCTTATCAAATTAATCAAGAAAAGCTTGTCCAGAGGTTGGGTAATATACAAGCTATGGCTCTCATGGGTTGGCGACTTTGTAAACTGTATAAGCAGGGAGAATGACACCTAGGTATGCAAGCCTTGCAAAGGTCAAGAAAATAAGAATGCTCTAATATCTTGAGAGTTCATTTAGCGTTTTTGGTGATGAAAAATAATCAGCACAAAAAAAGAAACATAAATTGGTTTTGAATGTTCCAAAATGTGAAAAGCAAAGGACTTCAGGAAAAACACATTAAAAGCCATCATGTGTCTCAACTCATACTTATAGACCAGAATTATGTTATATGCAAGTGATTTCTTGTAGGAGAGGAGAGGAGAGTGCCACATAATTATGTAGTCAAGTAAATAGTCCAAGCTCAATAAGACTACCCCATTGGCAATTCCTTGCACCAACTTGGCAATTCACTAGCAAAAACACAATAGGGGAAATGCCAATTTTGATAAATGTCAATTCTTCATAAGTTTTTGTGCTAGCCTCCTTCTATGGCACCTTTGATTCAAAATAATCATGCTTTTTGGCCTATTGGTAATCCTAGTTTAAGCCAACACCCATTCTAACCTCATCATCTACTTTTATTTGGGAAATTAGCCCCATGTATATCTTCAAATACCCTTGTATTTCATGCTTTATCTACCAAAAACTATTTTAAACATCTAATGTGGATGAAAATATTAAGGAGCTTACCCATTCTACGTTGAAAATATCTTCTGCAAAGGCCTTGACCTCCTCATGTACTTAACCAAAGCTTGTCTTCTCAAGTTCCTCTGCATTTGCACCTGGGAAGCAGGCTTATAGGGAAGGAAAAACCTTGCCCTCTTCTAGTAAGAGACCTTAAGGATGGCAGTGCAGTATAGGCAGAAGGAAACCCTTCATGATTGAAATGATGAAAGATCTATTGCTATTGATGAGCTTGTATTATGGTCTTTTTCCCATGGAGTTCTAAATCATAGAATGTCTTCTTTCCTTGTTGCAAACCCTCCCTCTCTCTCGATAGTGGTTACGATTTTATGCTTTAGTCATGCTTAATAAATCGCATTATTGCCCATTATAACCTGAAGAAAATTGAGATGGCCACCACAATATCACAGAGAGTTGAGATTAATATTGTCGGGTGTACTATAGAAGCCACACATATTGGCTCATGGAGCACTTGAGTTAGTGGCATCATTATTAACAGCATCATCCTTGCAGCTCTCTACTGTGAACGCAGACCTCATAGCCCGAAGCTTCACCTAAAGTAGCCTCAGGCCATGGTGCAACCTAGCCTGTAGTCGTTGATCCCGACTGGCCCATGAAAGCCATGCGAGACGCACTCACCACAGTTCTTTGTCATGCGTGCAACAATACCACATCTGTAGGCATCCGCACCAATCCATGGTTCAAAGGCATAGACCTAGTTATCCTAGGAGGTGACCCCATACCCCAATCTACCATCCTCCAGGAATGGAATGCTAATTTGGATGTCTTGAAAGCACAGTTGTAGTACTCAAATAAGGAATATGTATTAGCTACAAACGCCCAAGGTAAGCAAGGTAGAATTGATGGCTGCATCAATGCTGGAATGGCTCCTTTCCTGTCTCCTCAACCTGCGTATACCCATCTCTACCTTTCATTTAATCCTTTTTCTCCAAATCTAATTACATACCGATTCCCTTGTCATATTTCCCAATCACCCATGCAATACCAATCAAGATAGTGTCTAGTGTAATGATAATATGCTTTCCCTTTGAATAATCAACATTCCTCAATGTCCCTATAGACTTAAAAAATCTCTTTAGTTTCTTCATGGATTTGGTGTGCTTTCTGTCCTATTGGAATTTCTATTCTTTTTGTAATAATAATAATAGATACAAATCATCTGCCACATGTGTAAAATATTGTATTCATATATGAGGTAAAATACACATGCCCCTAAATATTTATTGACCTCTAAAACATTGGAACAAGTATCTTGCATCCTTATGACCTCCTCTAGAGCTCTCAATGAAGACCCAACCTTTTCCATGGTCCTTTTTTTTTTCATTACAATGTTTACCTCAGTTAGATTAATTTTTGCTCTTATGGTGGCCATCTAGTATCGTCCTTGATCTCAATACATATGCAAATAAGAAGAGAAGCAATGTATAGCCTACTTATCTATATTTTCATTCTTATTATTGTAATCACAAATAGTGGGTTTTGAGCTTATTTAGGCTATTTTTGCCTTTTTTTAAGAAATACTAAAAAAGAACAACATGTGATAGCTCTTCTTCATGCAACTTGGATGTTAGCTTAAAGAATTTATGCACCAAGTATCTTGTTTTTTCTTCATGAGAAATACCACTACCTTTATCTCCCCCTCAAACAATAGCCTATTAAGGAAGGCATTGGCTCAACTAAGCCATATAACATCTTAGTTATGACTTCTTTCTTATTGTGTTGCAACCTATGCATAGGAGATTGAACTCTAGTAACAGAAGTTCTATCCTCCCTTTAGTTTTGTTAGAAATTCTTGATGTAGTACAAGCACTAGCTTCTACTGCTCTCATTGTGCTCCTTCATATTGCTTACAAGTGTTGATTGCACCTTCAATCTTGATATAAAACAATTACAAATACCAACACACCCTATCATTGAAATAGAGGTGATCAAGCCTAGTTTGCCCTAGATGACTGATTAGAGTATAGATTTTTCCATGTCAATTCCCAAAGAATACTACTTGTGTCCACATCTCATATGTTAGATCAAAACATCAAGCAAAGTTACCATATTAGAATCACCTGCACATACGGCTTCCATATCAAGTTCTAGTTGAACCATCTTAAGCAAATACCATGAAATGGGGCATTCAAAAGAACAATCCACACATGTAAAAGGATGAGGAAAACTCACTATTGGGCATTATAAATAGAACCCTTGTGAGAGAATGTGAGATTTGATGTGGAAACTAGTAATTGAGAAGGGTAATCAAGAAAGTAGTGTCCTCTCTAGAGAAACCCTAATATGAATTGCCTTTAAGTGAGCACAAGCCCAAAACCTAATCGCCCAATATGATCCAATATGGCCAAATGAGAGTTTCTAGAGAGGAAACATGCTTGCTTGGGAACAAAGTGAGTCAAAACAGTAAGACCATGAGCACATGTGGGCCACAAAGAGTTGCATAATGCTAACACCCTCTCTTAGATCATGCCTGGGCAGTACAAGAATGTATACAATGATGCAATGAAATGGGAAATATCCTTCGAAGTCCACCATCCATTAGCACCCCTAGAATAACCTCAAGATGACAACAATAATGTGCCCTCGCCACCACAATCACCAAAGAAGTTTCAGCATCACCATACAACCAACATCTCAAAAGAGCCTCTAGAAAGCTTGTTTGAATCTTCTTTGACATTATGTAGCCTTCCAAAAGCTACAACTATTGAATGATCTTCTTAGAGCTTTGAGAAACTATTGGACATTGATGAGCTACCACATGTGGAAAGTTGTTTTCTTGTCCCATACTTTGTAATTGTTAAATCTTCTTTGTGTTGTCTTCAAGAAACATCTAGTCTATGTGTGAGACTTGAGTATTCATGGTTCTAGCATCAATTTCTTGTTACTATAGCATTTACTAAGTATGGGGTGCTAGAAATGCAGACACCACTCTATAAAGTGCATTGTGTTTTGGACATTAGGGTCCTCATTTATATTATTTATACTTTAACTTGTGTTCGTACCAACTAAGTGCATGATCTTGTGACATTGTAAGTACACACTATCTTCCTCAAGAGAAGAGCTTATTAAATAAGGAAGATAGTGGAGTAGCTCTCTCTAAACCCAACTAGGCATGAACAATGCACTTTCCAATAAATTTTATGTGACCCATTGTGGAACCTCTTTATTAGGGGGTATTTGATAATGAGAAACAAGAAAAACAATAGCCATAGCTTGAAATACTCAAGATTCGAATTCAAGATGAGGGACACTTGATGATGTTCTTCAACATGACTCTGAAAGGACGAGCTACAATGTAGTATCACAATCAGCTAGAGGCTAGAATGATAACTACGATTGACTTATTCTTTGTAGCCTTTCGAAGAGAGATTGCCCCTGAAAGGGGAGGTCAGTATTGGCTATGAGTCCTCAATGTCACACATTAAGAACCTCATTAGAATGTTCGTGGGTATGCCAAGAAACTAAAGGAGGTATTCCTAAAGTTGCAAACCTATATTCCTATTCCAATTGCTGCTCAATTGCAATACTTTTTGAATGGGCTAGACTTTAACATTCAAATGTAGTAGTTGAGTAGTGTTGCACTTGCCAACATTGATACAGCTATTACACGAGTAGAAGAGGTAGAATCATGATTACAAGAGGCTTATGTCTCTAGGTCAAATTAGAATCTAAGTTTAGGGTTTGGAAATACTTTAGCACTGACGAATGGAGGTCAAGGGATGCCCATGAGACCTCCTAATGGAAGACAAAGCATCATTCCAAATGTGCCCATGTTGCCAGCTCCTCTTAGTGTGACCATGCCTATGGCTAGTCAAATTTCTCCATCGATTGTTGGAAGCCCAACAATGAAACCTACCATTGTTACAAGGAATCAATAAGTAATCCTTAATTAAGTGATTAGGCTAATGGAATGATAGGTAGATGATCGTGGCTATGAGTCAAGTGCCTCAAATGTATTTGGCAAAGTTAAGGATATGATGAAGCACTATACTGATATGATTAGCGAACAATATAGAAAAATAGCCATCAATGTTAATTTCCTTAAGAAGTAGCAGAGTTTGATAGGGAGTCGATGCCTTGAAGAGGTGGCCCCTCAATATTGAGCTGTAAGTGGTGTGGTGGCCAACATTTCCCTAGGAATTGTCCAAATGTTAAATGTGACATATGTGAAAAGTTTGGCCATTTAGCTAGTACCTGTTAGAATAAGATTAGCTCTCTCTAGTAAGGAAGTAAACAGCTAGGTCTAGTTAATCATCGAGCATAAGGGAATAATTTCTAGTAAGATAAAAGACCGAAACAAATATTACAAAGAGGGAAAGCTATGGTAGAGGACCTACCTAGTGGCAGTAGAGTTAGTCTTATAAAAGATGTTTGCGTCAATGACACTGAAGCAGCTCAGTTCGAAAGAAAAAAAGGACTATGTATCCTTGATTCAAGAATTCTGTGATATCTTTGCTTGGAGCTGAGAGGCATTCGTCCTAGCCTAGCTATTCATACAATTCCTTTGAAGCAAGGAAGTTGCCCTATGCGGCAAAAAGTAAGACATATGCCTTTCGAATTAAGGGACTGGCTATTCCAAGAATTGACAAAGCTACAAAAGGATTGCTTGATATTTCCAATTCAACACATGGAATGGTGTTCACCAGTTGTTATTAGGAGGAGAAAGAACAATGAGATTCAACTTTCTGTAGATTTTAGAGAGCTTAACAAGTAAACGATTAAGGATTACTACTCATTGCCATTCATTGATCAGATTATGAATCAGTTAGCAAGTAGAAAAATCTATTTGTTTCTTGGGTATCGATTCAGGACCTGAGGTCAATACCCTATTCTCCTTGGGTCACTCTACGCTTAACTCCCTCCTTTTTACATGCTTGAGTCTAGAAACCTGGGGAGGAAAAATGTGTTACAAGAAAAATATGATGACCATATAATAGGAGTCCTCGCCTCTAGCAGGAGGTCCTGGTCCAGTTGTCATAAGTTAGGTAGTAGTTTAGACCACCACTAGGATGACCTCTTCAATGGTCTTTTTAGCCAATCGTATTCAAGCAGTTGGTTAGTGACTTGCTCTGGATTTTTATCAGATCATATTGGGCCTATCCCTTGTGGTTTCTCATGCCTTGATTTTGTCAGTGGGGGTAGGATGAGAGCTGTTCTTGTGCTTTGATGAGTATATATTTTGTGGTAGATTGATGCTTTTTTTGGTTGTTGCTTGTGTAGATTAGTTCCCGCGGGCTGAGTTGCCCTATCCCATGAAATGACACCCCTCCCCCCCTCTTGGTGACGATTTGGGGAGAGGGGAGGCTATGGAGGTTGCAAAGAAGCAATGCAACAAATAATGGCAAGAAATTCTTGTAATTTCTCGCTCCTCATCACCGCTCTTAGATCAAACAATGTTTGTCTAGTAAAGAAGGTGGAAAACCAATCTTTCTCTCTCCTCTCTTCTCTCGATGGTTGTTTACACACATTATTCTATGGAAGAAGGTGAAGGAGTTGGATGCAAAATGTTGATGGAATAATGGAACTGGAGCAAAGGAGATCATAGATCAAAGTTGGAGAGAGCATCAACGGCCATAAATGAGCATCAACGGCCTCCAAACCATTAAATATGCACCTCTGAAATCAAGTTTCTATGCATAAGCAATCATTTTATTCATTTTAGGATAGATGTTTGATGGAATTGTTTGTAAATGGATGCCTTTGATTGATAAAGTTAAAATTTATCAAAAATCTTGAAGAAACCCAAAAAAAATATTCATCTAAAAATTTACATCAAAACATGTGAAACTCGCAAGTTATGTGGTTTTCATGAAAATGATAAAATTTGGGGGTTTTGTTGTGATTTTGGGGTTCATATGGAGTAGAAATGAATATAAAATCAATATTTAGTGATTGTGATCAATCCCAATCCATAAATCAAAAATATCAAAAATTTTATTTAAATCAATGAAGAAAATAAGTGAAAAAATGAGAAATTTTAGTTTTTTATGCTAGAAAATTAAGAATAAATATGCTTTATATTTGTGAATGTATGGAATGGTTGTAGTATGAGGGATAAGCCTTAGTTCAGCCTTTTCTTCATGTTAAAGTCTATTTTTACCGCTTTTTACAAGAAAAACACATAAGAAACCCGCTCTTTACACCATCAATGATGCATAACCTAAACGATAGGGGGGAAAGGGGTTTTGATGCTGATTAGTTGTTGAGAACATATGAAATTTTGATCAATTTTTCTATGCACACCATATAGGATGTTTATAAATTAAGTTAAAGGGATCAAGCAGCATGAGGATGTTCGGGGCTGACCCTGGGGTGCCTTCTTCTATTTATGTTACGAGGTGTTAGACATCGATCTATGTGTAGGGACTCCCTTTGAGGAATGTGAGAAAGGCTTAATCATTGGACTACAGTTCAAAAAAGAAGTAATTCACAATAACAGTTATGGCAGTGTGTCCCTTAGATGCTCTTGGCCACGAGACTGAGAGGGGGTGTGTTCTTTGAGTATGGAGAGGCGTGGCTAGTACTTAGAGCTAGTATCAGGCCCGTTTTAGGTCTTGATAGTAGCAAAATAACTTTGAGACAAATTAGCATAAGTGGAAAAATAACTTCGAGATAAACCAACATAAGTGGCAAAATAACTTTGAGATAAATCAACATAAGTGAAAAAATAACTTGAAGACAAATCAGCATAAGTGGCAAAATAACTTCGAGACAAATCAACATAAGTGACAATAGCTTCCAATAGTCTTCCTGGACTTCCTCTTCCTTGGGGATTAGTTTGGAGTAAATTTAGGCAAGAATCTTATACTTGAGGATAACTCCCTTGGAGTCTCGTGGGTCTTTACGTGCAATAAAAGAAAATCTTGGTTAGTTTAATTACGAACAATATTATTTGAAAATTGCATCTCAAGGTCTCTTATATATCTAGGATTAGCGTTCGTGAATTACCCATCAGAGATTTGGTTTGATCAACAAACAAAATCAAAAATATTAAATCTTTTAGGAACACAGTATCTTCCTTTTACTTGCCTAGGTTTATCTTTTATAGACCTAAGTTACCCCTTGGAATTCACGGTTATGAATTCCTTAAAGAAATTATATGTAGGAATTGAATAAAATCTTATTTTAACCACGCAGCTTCTATTTTCTGTTCATGAGATAAATGCATGCTGGCTGTTTTTATTTATGAAAAATAGTACCTCAAGATCCATGATGGGTGCTTGCTTGATGGTATTCGCGGCTCTATTTGTAATCCCCATACTCGCCATTCCATTTGTAGTAATTATGTCCGCAACGTTATTTGGAACTCCTGTCTCTACGACCTTCGTAGCTTTCTTCTTCGAGGCCATGGTTTTTAATCATGAGATTGCAAAAAATAAAAATTTGGCAAAGGAGCTTGGGGGTAATTAGATTGAAAGAATTTTGATTGACGGGGAGGAAAAGGAAATCACCAAGAATTTTGAGAAATTGAGAAGAGTCTTGATTCCACAAGGGGGAATAGGATAGAAGGGATGGAGAAATTGAATTCAAGAACTCGTAGAGTATCCTCCTTGTCTTCTCGACAAGCGATTCCCGTGCTCGCACTTGTCTTGCCCCACTCCCTCTTGCTCTATACTCCTCATTAGAAGGGCCTCTCCCTTCTTGCTCTCAGACTGCTCTCCATGGCTCCCCATGCCTCTTATTTATAGCTAAATTAAAGAAGAAGGGTTGTGGCTAAGAAGAATAGCTCTTTATATAGGGGATCTTGGCAAAATGAGCAATCTGAAGCTTCCAAGATGCAATCTGATGCTGGTGATTTGATCTTTGAGGTCCACAGAGATTGCCAGAGATGCCATGACTGATTTGCCTCACTCTCAAATGAACTTGCTTCATCCCAAGCCTCATTGAAGTGAAAAGAGGGGGAGATTGCTTGAGTTGATTTCTAAATCCTTGGAGTTGAATTTAGGGTTTTTGTTATAGAATTGGAGATGCCAATTTCAGAGAAGATTGTTGCATTTTTTAAAAAATTCCAAAAAGGGGGGGTGATAGTTGGGCAGATCGATGTCATTCTCTTCTTTTCTCTTCATTCCCTTAAGGTTTTTTAAGCTGTAACGCTTAAGCTTTGTGATTCAATTTCTACTTACCAAGTTTTAAATGTGTTAGTTATATTTGACTTATGGCTCCTAACTTTCGCTCCTATGGTCACTTTCGTGACGGGTAGCTACAGTCTTTCTTAATCCGAGAGAATGTCACGATACACTCCTTGGGTCTTTTTGCTCGAGATCTTCTCTATTTAATGATTTTAGAGTTCTTTGAGTCCATTCTATGAGATGTCGCGAAGATTTTAAATCAAAGTCGAAATATCACATCCTCTCCCTCTTAGAGGAATCGAGATGGTCTCATCTCGAATGAAACTAGGGATATTGGTTACATAGTGACTCATGGTCAATGCAAGTGGCATCCTCTTCAGGGTAGCCTTTCCACTAGATGAGATATTCTCTAAGGGTTTTGCTTCTTAGAGCCTTCTCCTATATGTTAAGTATCTTTTCTGGTTGAAGTTCGAGGATTCATTGACTGGGCATCACAATTTGTTGGTCATTTAGTACATGGTCTAGGTTAGGGATATATGTTTTCAATAGACTAACATGAAATACATTATGTGCTTTCAAGTTATTAGGGAGTTGCAACTTGTAGGAATTGTAGGCATTTGGTCTTAAACACTTTAGCACCTTATATGGCCCACAAGGACTTAGCTTCTTGAATTTCCCTAAAGATAAGGAACTTTTCTTTAGGTGAACTCGTAAGAAAAACATATTACCTTCTTTGAAGATGCATTCTTGCCTTCGTTGATCAGCATATGCCTTTTGTCAATCCTTGGTGACTTGAATATCTTGCCTTATAGCTTTCACGTGCTGATCCATTTCTTCCAAAATTTTTCTAGATGCTTCTACCCATAGGGTAGGATCGAAAAATTTTAATGGTATAAGACAATCTTGCCCATATAGTGCCTGAAAAGGAGTCATTTGAATACTTTGATGGTATGATGCATTGTAGGAAAATTCAACTAAGGGTAGGTATTGGATCCACTGTTTCAGTTTCCTATTACAATAAGTCCTCAGTATATCCTCAATAACTTGGTTGACCAGCTCTATTTGACCATCGGTTTGGAAATGGTAAGCAGTGAAGCAGAGTTAGGTTCTAGAGCTTCAATCAAACTCTTCCAAAAGTTTGAGGTGAAGAGAGAATCGCAGTCGCTTGATGGTTCTTTGGGGTAATCCATGTAACCTAAAAATTTCCTTAATGAAAAGCCTAGTAATATCAAAAGCCTTGTAATTGGTTTTTACAGGAATAAGGTGTGTAACTTTTTTTAACATATCAATGACTACCATTATGGAGTTATATCCTCTTTGTATCGGGGGTAATCCAACTATGAAATCCATGCTGATATACTCCCATTTCATTTGAGGGATGACAAGTGGCTAGAGTTTTCCTAGCAACTTGACACGCTCGGCCTTAATTTGTTGACAGTTTAGGCATTCGATGACATACTTGAGTACATCACCCTTGAGTCTTTCCGAGTAGAAGCTTGTTCTAACTATCTTAGCATAACCAGGATGACCTAAAAATGGGAAATTGTGAGCTTCCTAGAGTATTTTTCTTTTGAGTTCTTGACTTGCAAGAATACATAGTCTTGTGCTATAATAGACAAGCTTCTCGTTTATAGAAAAAAATTTATACTTATTCATGTGCTTTGGATTTCAATCCTTTACGAAAAATTCTCTTAACAAGTTTTGATAGCTTGGATCCTTCGTTGCCTCTTCTTTAGCCATTTCTATGAGAGGGTTATTGGGCATTGAAATTGTTATGGCAAGAGTTCCAGTCTTAGAGGGTTCTTCTATGATTAGAACATTCAGAAATGATTTATGGCTTAGGACATCTGCAATCACATTCTCCTTGCCTAGTCTATACTTGATTTTAGAGTCAAATTTTTACAAGGTCTCAATCCATTGGCATTATCTCATATTGAGATCTGGTTGAGTAAAAATCCACTTTAGGCTCTTATGATAGATGATTAGAGAAAACCTATTACCAATCAGATAATGTCTCCATAGTTTAAAGGCATGAATTACAGCAAGTAATTCTAGATCATGTGTGGCATAGTTTCTTTTGTGGATTTTTAATTTTCTTGAAGCATAGACTACTGGATGTCCTTCTTGCATAAGCACAAAACCCAAAGCAAGAGAGCTTGCATTAGTTATGACCTCTAATTCTTTGCTAAGGTCGGGTAGCCTTAAGATAAGGGTGGTTACCAAACTCTGCTTAAGCTTCTCAAAGCTAGATTATTCGGCAGATATCCATGTAATGGAGACTTGCTTTTTGAGAAGGTCGGTGAGAGGTATAGCGATTGAGGCATAATCTTTAATGAAGACTCTATACCAGCCTGTTAGCCCTAAAAATCTTCGCACTTCCTTGATTGTTGTCAAGCGTGGCAAATCTTGTACATCTTGGACCTTGGCAGGATCCATTGAAATGCCATCTACCGATACTATGAATCCTAGATATTCAATCTACTTCTTGAAGAAAGCACATTTCTTCTTTTTAGCATATAGTTTGTGGGCCCTCATTGTTTCAAGAACTATTCGTAGCTGTGGTTCATAGTCTTATTCATTCTTAGAATACGTTAAGATATCATAAAATAAGATGAGGATGAAAACATCAAGGTAGGGTCAGAAAATGTCTTGCATCAACCTGTTGAAGGTGGCAAGAGCATTTGTTAACCCAAACGACATCACAATAAACTCATAATGACCATACCTTGTGTTAAAAGTAGTTTTAGGGATATCTTCCTCCCTAATTCTTATTTGATAATATCCAATCTGAGATTGATCTTTGAAAAGACCTTTGCTCCTAGAGTCAGTCAAGAAACTCATCTATCCTAGGAATCGGATATTTTTTTTTCACTCTCACCTGGTTTAATCCATGGTAATCTATACAAAGGCGGAGTGTTATGTCTTTCTTTTTATGGAATAAAATTGGGGATCCCCATGGTGAATTACTAGGCTAGATGTATCCCTGTTTTAATAGCTAGTTGAGTTATTCTTTCAGCTCAATGGCTTCAAGAATTGACATTGGGTAAGGTCGTTTGGCGACAGGAGTAGTGCCTGGAATAAGTTGAGTTTCATGATCTACTTCCCTTGCTGGTGGGAGCTCTGTCAGGTCTTCTGGAAAAACATCTATATATTCCTTTAGCCAAGATGGTTGATCCTTGGCTTCACTATCTTGCTCAGCCTTATTGAGTTTAATTAGATAGATGGGTAATCCTTTCTTTAGTCCCTTTACTATTTAGGAGGCTTTAGCCAGCCAGCTGAACCTTAGGGTTTCTTGGTTCTCCCTAAGTGGTTAATTGTTCTCCCTTTGAGTTCTGGAATGTGATTTGGCTCTTTCTGCAATGGATATGGAAATTATTTGGAACTATCCAATCCATTCCTAGCAAACACTCATAAGCCCTGAGGTTCATAATTCGGAAGTTCATCTTGGAAAAATTGCCATCCAAGCTGAATCCTACCTTGCTACTCTGTTGTGTTGATAGAACTTCTTTGCCGTTTGCTAATTCCACAAGAATTCTAGGTGTGAGAATAGTGTTTATGCTTAATATTTTTGCACATTTTGGTGATATGAAAGAGAGTGCTTCCACTGTCGATTAAAATTTGAAAGGGTTTACCTTGAAAATTTGTTGGTGTTTGAATTACTGAGAATTGGCGATTTGGACCCTTCTTATTGAGAGTAGTGTGAACTCTAGCTCTTTCCATATTGGATTCCATCGTGGGATCTTTATCATTACTGATCTCCTTTAGGTTTATTCTAATGACCTTTCCCCTGGCATCTTGGCTTTGCCCGCGAAACTAACCTTGGCAAGCTTCAGGCACTGTCTCTTGAAATGTCCTGGTTTCTTACAATAGAAGCACTTTGTAGTCTCATTGCTCCTTCCTATGGGTATAAAGCTTTCCAGTGCATTTGATTTGACATTCTTCGTCTTGTTTGGTTGGTATTGTCCTTGGGCCCTTTTTGCATACATTGGAAGTTGCCCTTATTTTGATTGTTTTTGTTCTAAATTTTTGTGTTTCTTGGCCTTTTTTTCAATTTCCTGGAACTATTGGAGCTACTTGAATCAATAGATCTTGTAAATTTGATGGTCTCATTGATTCAAGACGCATATTCAAGGGTGGATTTAGACCATTGCAAAATTTGGATACTTGCTGTAAAACATCCTACGTCAGTGCATACTTTAGAAGTGTTATGAATTTGAAATAGTAGGCTTTTAGGCTTAGTCTTAACTACTTTAGATTGAAGAACTCATTCATCTTCTGGGCTTGATATGTGGATGGAAGATATCTCCCATATACCGCATTTTTAATTCTGTCCTAAGTGATAGTGCCTTTGGGCATTCTTTGGTCCTTGCACCATTGTTTCCACCAAAGATGGGCATCTCCTATGAGTTTTAGTTTGGCAATCATGGCTTGATTTGACGATATAGTTCCTGTAGTAGTGAGATAGTCTTTCATGGATTCTATCTATGTTTTTGCTTCAGTTGGAATGCCTGTTCCTTTACCATCAAACTCTGGTGGCTTGTACTGTTTGAGAAGAAATTTCTTCTCTTGAGCTTCCATAGTATTGAGATTTAGGGTGATGTTTTGAGAATTATGTAATTTTATGATCAATTTTCTTTCCAATCATATTTCAAAAAATATATATGTTTACTTACTTACTCTGCCTCATTAATTTAGGAGGAAATTATATACTACTTGTCCTTTCAATAATGATTAGGGTTTATACTTCAAAAGAGAGTTTTGATTTTTAATCAAGAAAAAAAAGTCTATCTATATTTTTGATTTATCAAGGAGATAAATGGATGGAAAAAAACAATTCTTTATGTCAATAGGAAGGGAATGCATTATTCGAGTAGTTCAAGCGCTCATATTATTCTTGGAAAAGATTTTTCTACCACAATCTATGCATGGCATTGTGATACATCCATCTCATAGTAATTAGGATTCTGAGAATAAATATCTAAAAATCTATATTTCAAATGAATATTGAGTAATCCATCTTTCTTGTAGTTGCGGCAACTGGAGTGTTACAACCATTACTCGATTAGCCGATATAACCCTTATAATCTTCTCATAGATATACCGGTTTAGTTAGACCTGTCGCCCTCTAGTGAACATGTTTGAGTTTACTGTGGCCTCATGAAAGTGATAAATCTTGGCAACCTTAAGGGCTTTCATCCATCTTAGTCTCTTTAAATTATTCTTGAGGTAAGCAAGATGGTTTGTGTCAATGTAACAATATCCTTTGCTTAACATCCCTCGCCTTTCGTAATACATGGGTGAAGGGTTGTATATCTGATCTAATATCTGCATCATCTGGTTTCTCCAGCTCAAGCTAGAGGAGTACATTGCTGACATAAACATAACTTGGAAAATCAAGAATCGTTTCCAAGGTTTGTCTTTCTATCAGGAACATATATCAACAAAAGAAGATTTCACTATTTAAGGCAAATATATTTTATGCTATAAATATAACTAGTTTCATTTACTTGCATCGTGTCCTACATCAACGTGTGCTTTGATACCAACACTTAATCCTTTAATATAAACCCTAATATCCACTAATTATCATTTCATTGTCCCCACCCCCAATAGCTTCTTAACCCGAAATTTGTGTATGCATGCTAAATTATACCCGTCTTTCTACCTGTCTCCAATTTGTCTACGATTTCCACTTAAAAATTTCCCGTATCCGCCTTCTACCACTTAATATTTTTCCGTTCCCTGAATTTTCTACTAAAAAATATCCTAACTCTCAACTTCTAAATCCTCCCCTAGCACTACTCAAATACAGCTTTACATCCCTATTTTTAATTAAATTTTATTTTAAAAAATACATAATACAGAGCCGAAACTATTTAGTTTTGCCAAAAAAAGTGTAAAATTTGCATAAAATAAGGAGTTATCATTCCTCCATCACTAGCTTCAATGAGCTCCTGTGAACTACTCGAGTCTTCAATAATAGCTTCAATAGCAATAGCTCATGGGAAAAAATAATTACTCTCCCTCTCCAAGCCACGAGCGTCCCCGCAAGCACAACTACAACAAGGATCACAAACATTTTCGACCATGAATACTACTACAAACTCTGCAAAACAAACACAAAAGACTAGTAGACATCAAAAAGAGAATAAAATATGCTCGTTAAAGAGATAAAAATAACAAATAACAGAACCATCCCCTCTGAACTCACGTATCTCATTAAAGTGCATGACTGAGCTACATCCAAAACATACACCAAACCAACTAAGAAGTAGGCTCGAGCCTCTAAGCAACAATAATCCCTTGAAACACTACTTTTCTACTAAAAATAGGGCTTCAGAAATAGCCTTACAAATAAGGTCTAGGCCTAACAAAGAACCCAAACAAGGCAAACTAATACTACATCACAAAATAGGACCCGTATGGTTTAGTTGCTAATCCTCCATGATTTACTAGAACAACTAGTCAATGGTCCCTAACTTTCAACTATCCTAAATATGTGTTGTGTTTGTTATTTTTTTAAAGTTCTTTAAAGATTTTGTTTGTTGTTTTTGTTTTTGTTTGTTTTCTCTCTCAAAGTCAAGCGAGTATATAGATTGATTCTTTGGCCTAAAAGGCCCCACCCCAAAGAGATGCAAGGCATCGAACGTAGGGCACCCATCAAGGAAATCCCTATAGCCTACCAGGACCGCATATGCAATGGTTATCTTCTTTTGGTGTTTTGTTTTTTTTTTCTTTTGAGAACGCTACAATCTCAAGGCATTTTTTCTTCTTTTCTCTTTTTTTTCTTCTTTATTTCTTTTCAAAGAATAAATATATAGACTTCTTCAAACTTTGTTATTTGGATTGGAGTTTAAGTTTTTTTTTTAAAGGATCAACTAGAAGGCAAAGAATGCATTACTTAATTAAATGGTCAAACATTTTAGCTCAACAACTGCACTCAAAGAATTGAATCTAGCGCATAATACTAATCATGTTGCTGGGGCAAATGATAAGCAAACAGACCCACCAGCTCAGCATCTCTCTTCCGCACTACTCCTAGTCAAAATTTCGTGGAGAGAACCTTGTTACTCAACTACCCCACATTGCTACTAAGCGATAAAGAAAGGGAACATACTCTAGCAGATTTCTAATCAGTCCACCATATATTATGAAATTCACTAAGTTATGCACAAACATCACTCTCCTTATTAAATTACTCTGAATACGAGTACCCTGCTTTTTTAATTTCCTTAGTCATAAATTAATTAGTTCAATATAACTTCATGAAGCATTGTGTTATCGAAGAATAAGAAAAAGATAAATAAAGAAAAAGTAACAAAACCACACGGCCTAACAATCAAACAAGGAAGCGCCAAAAGATAGCTTACATAAGTAGGTAGTGGTCTTCAAAGTGAAATACATACTCAAGCTGCACAAAACTCTAACACTAACCACTAACTCATTAACAAATTAGCTCGAAAAATAAATAAAACCTAGGTATTTCAGACCAAGCACTTATCCAAATAACCGAAATGTAAGCTTGAAGCACTGAAGAAATGTCCCCAACCGTGAGTGCAACTAACTACCTAACTTCGTGAAGATTAATTAACCTAAAGTGTGCTAAGAATTAAAACCCAAAAAACATCATAAAGTCTAATTTTTTCAAATGTGGATATTTTTAGTTTTCTTTTTTTTAATTATATATATATATTTTATTTTTGTCAAAAGGGAAAATAAGATAAAAACAAAAAAAAACTCTAAGAAAACAATAACCCTAAACCAAAATCCTCAAACTCCCTAAGATCCTCCAATGCAAACAATAACCCTAATCCAAAACTAGTAACACGATCAAAATCAAACAAATCACCTAAACTACCATCTATAGGACGCTCTTGAATGGCCTCTAATATAGAAACATAGGAGATCATAGAATCATTGTCAAGCGCATCATCAAAAGTCTCCAATATGTCATGGAGTGGAACTGAGGTATCATCATCATAGTAAGGCATAAGGGCCAGTGGTAAAGCATCTAATGAATGCCCCTCGGTCACATCCATATACCAACAAATATAATCCCAACATGGACATGGAACACTAGTCTGCAAATCATGGTAAGATGGAGTAAGGTGGTAGACAGTAGATCGATATCGAGCAAATTCTTGCTGCTCTCTACCCACCCACGACTAACTAGTGCCACGCTTAGGAGAGAAGACACTAGTAAAATTATGACACTGGTAAGTGTAACCTATCATATCCTACATGGCAGTGGTATCATAGTGTCAAAAATATGTGCGACACTGCCAACACAATAAGTGAGCGTGAATAAACAGATGCGTCTGACAAGACCTACAACCAAATGGCGGATGATATTACAAGGAAAAGACAACTACAAAAGATGTACACAACAGGCCTCCCCTCGCGGAGCATATAAGAACATGTCATGCGTCTCAAATCCTGGAATACTATAAGCGCATGCATGAGCGTGGTCAGGACTATCATCATCAAGACAAGGACACAAAGCATCCATTCATAAAATCTCCATACCTGTAGGCCATAAAAAATTGTTTTCCCCAACCAAACAAAACAAAACAAAACAAAATAAGCAATAAAGAAATTTAAGAAACCATCTACCCATACTCAAATGATTCAACTAAGTCCGAAAAGGTTTCAAGCAAAGATCATTAACACGAAAAGGTGCATGAACTGCCTTTAAATCCTGAATATCACCTCAACCATTATCATACACTTCTTTGGCTTGAAAGGGACCTAACCATTGTATTTAAAGTTTCCCTAGAAATTTATAATAACGACTTCATACAATAGAACTAAATCATTCTACTCAAAATCCTTAAGCTTTAAATGTCTATCATGCCAGGCTTTCCTTCGTTTGGAGCCAGCTTCAATACGTTGTAAAGTGAACATAGGATCCTCATTCAACTTAACTAACTTGCATAGATGGTTATAAGAGTTTCTTGCTCACCAGGATGATTAGACAATGCCACACGTAAAGTAGGAACCTCCAATTTGATAGGGAATACAGCTTCAGTCCCGTAAACCAAACTAAAAGGTATGTTATTGGTTGTGACTTTATAAGTAGTTCGATACGCCCAGAGTGCTTTTGGTAAGCACTCATCCCAATCCCATCTATTATCGATGGTTGTTTTGGTTAAAATTTCCATCACAACACGATTGGTAACCTCTATAGCACCATTAACATGTGGATAATACAGGGTAGACTTACGATGCTTAATCATATAAAGATCCATCAATTTTGAAATTAAATTATTCAAAAAATGAGATCCATGATCACTAACTAATTCTAGTGGCCAACCAAAATGAGTAATAATGTTCTCATAAAGAAAGATAGCAACATCCTTGACTCGATCAGTTTTGAGTGCTTTCGCCTCCACCTATTTGGTGACATAGTCCGTACACACCAAAATATAACGATTAGAACGATATCATGTAGGTGGATCAATGGGACCATCAAAATCTATACCCCATTTTTCAAAAGGTGCCAAGGCCAATATGGGAGTCAATGGCATAGTGGAGCGCTTAGTCACTCGCCCAATACGTTGGCATTTATCACACTTGCAACAATGCTCATATGCATCTTTGTATAAGGTAGGCCACCAATAACCAACAAATAAGACTTTCCGTGCTGTCAAATCTCTTGCAAAATGACCCCCACAAGGTTCATCATGTAATGCAATTAAAATTCATTGTACCTCATCTTCATTAACATACCTTTGATATATCTCCTCACGAGGAAAATATTTATGTAAATACTTTGACATTAAAACATAGGAACGTAATTGCAACAAAATATGACAGTGTTCATGCTTAGGTACAGTTAGTGGATACTTAGCCGTACTAAGTAAATTAGCAATATCTACATACCAAGGTAATGTAGCAGAGATGTCAAATAATTGAGCATGAGGCAAGTCATCATCTACACCTTTAGCTCTATCACCTGTAATTAATCGAGACATATGGTCTGCAAGAACATGGGATCAGCTCGCATGAGTAATAACTTCAAAGTAAAATTCTTGAAAAAGCAACATCCACCGAGTAACTCGACCACTAAGCTTGGGTTTATTTAATAAGTATTTTAGTGCCTCATGATCCACATAAAAAATAAATGTATTGCCCAAGAAATAATGCCAAACTTGGTAATAGCAAACATAGTCGATAAAACACTCTTTCTCAGTTGTGGCATAGTTTTTATTGGCATCACTTAAATTACAACTAGCATAATAAATTGGATGATCAATGTTCTTATCATCTGCTTTGGCATAGAACCACTCCCATTGTATCCATAGAAGCATCGGCATGAATATGAAACTCTTTAGACCAATCCGATGAAACCAAAATTGGCCCTTCCACCAACAATCGAAGTTTTAATTTCTCAAGTGCAGCTTGGCATACTAAATCCCAATCATAAGGTTGATTTTTCTTAAGTAAAGCAGTCAAGGGAGAAGCCACCGTTGCAAATGATTGAATAAAGCACCGATAAAAATTTAAATGACCCAGACACCCACGTAATTGTTTCAAATTTTGGGGCGCAAGGAAATTAGCAATTTTTTGTACTTTAGTCATATCCATTACAATACCATCACTCGAAACTATATGACCTAATAATACACCCTATGGTACTCCAAAAACACACTTTTCTAGATTTAAGAAAACTCCTGTACTTTCACAACGTTGGAATACCTCTTCCAATTGATTAGCCATATTTTCGTCATTACCATGCACACAGAAGTCATCCAGAAAGGCTTCCATCCACTTAATTAGAAAATCTTGAAAATTTGCCATCATTTCTCTCAGAAAAGTAGCAGGTGCATTATACAAACCAAATGGCATTACTTTATAGGAAAAAGTCCCCCATTGAGTAGTAAAAGTAGTTTTGGGTTGATCTTCAAGGTTAATCAAAATTTGATTATAACCACTAAACCCATCCATAAAAGAGTATAGTTGATGTCCTACCACTCTATCTAATAATTGATCAGAGAAAGGTAAAGGAAAATGATCCTTATGAGTGTACTTATTCAATGCATGATAATCCACACAGATACTAATTTTATTGGAATTCTTTTTGGGAACAATGACTATAGGTGAAACCCATTCAATGTACAGAACAAGATAGATAAAACCCACATCTAATAATTTAAAAATTTCAGCATGCACCTTATCTACATAGTTAGGATTTGTGTGCCATTGATGCTGATGTATAGGTCTAACACCTAGTTCAATATCAATATAATGTTGACACAATTCAGGTTTCATACCTTTCAAATACACGTAACTCCAAGCAAACACATGTGCATATTTCTTAAGAACATTTTGTAATTTCTCCAAAGCAGCACCTTGCAACGGACTACCCAATAAGAGAAACTTATTTGATGATACTTCAAAAAAAATCGTTTCAATTTTAGAATTGCTCACATAAGTTGTTTGAACCTTGTTAGGTTTAATGAGTGGTATCTCAGTGGATTTCTTCATAGCCACATGACCTAATCGATTACTTACTCCCATAGGTTGTCCATCATTAATATCAGATGATAAGTTCTGAGATGGAGGTTTAAAAGATGTTTGATACACAACTAGTGCTTTGGAAGACTCTTCCCATTATGAAAACTCAATAATCTCAACTATATAATGGTCTAACACATCGTGGTCCCCCATGGATAACTATCGATCCTTAGATCCATATTGTGTACTTGTATGCTTATTTTTATCATGCAACTTTTGACGGTAACATCATAAAATCTGATTATGATGTTCAAGACACTGCTGATCTTGATAAGTCCACCTCCATTTCTTCCGTTTCAACTTGAATATCAACAAATGAAGATTTTCATTTATTTCGCCTTGTATATGACAACCTAAATAATGAATAATCCTCTTAAGCTCAATAAAATTAGTTGGAGCCACTGGTTCATACCCTAAAAGAGGTAGTTCAATCCCATCGCCATAAATTGTGAAATCCATAACCTTTTCACTAGGATGAGGTAAAACCCTTTTTATTCTACATACACCATTTACATGCACATACGAACATCCCACCGTTGATCATAAATACATGCTTCTATCAAAGTAATTTACTCAACGAAGTTGATGATAAAGCCAAGGGACATTAGTAACCCCTTGCCCCCTAACAGTGGGTATCACAACTCTTTCATGTTTTAATATTGAATTCATTCCCCCTTGCAAGGCACTAATCATGGCAGTCTGCATAGTTAGTTCATCCATTAATTGGGATTGTACTTGCTCCAGGTTTTGCTTTTCTTGCAATATTTGCTTAGAAAAATTCTCTGTTTGAAACACAATATCTTCTAAATGATTCATTTCTTAATCATAATAAGATTGTAAGGATTGAACCAACTTCTTGTTTTTTAATGCCTCGCGTTTTTGCATTAGATTTATCTATCTGTAGTTGAGTAATTTTATTCAACAATGGTTGAACAAGGGCACTATCATTTGCAATTTCATTCTCGTAATATAAAATTTTATCAGTTAGCATATCCATTGAATAAGATGCCATTTTGTGAGACACCTCAACTACTTGCTGGTGGGGGTTCAATTCCTCTTCCCATTTTTCCTCCCAATAAATCATTATAGAATAACATGAAACAATTCTGCCATTCGAAGGATCATCCTTATCTTCCTTGCAAGAGGAAGACTGAAAAGGTCTACAATTGCTACTACGGGATTCACGAACTTGCTGTCTCCAGTGATAGAAATAAAGTTGTTGTATGGAAAAAGGTAATTGACCAAACCCAAATGGAATCTCATTTCTCAAGATAGGAGCCAAGGTCTCAGGTAGACCCTCTATCAACATTCCATTGGTTTCCATTATTGGTATTAGCTCTTCAATAATTGGCTCATCATCTATCTCCTCTATTTCATCTTCACATTCTTTTGCTTGTATCACAACTTGGGAATCATACCCAAAAAAGAAATCTTGAGGATGATCTTGCTCTTGCATTTCATCAACAATTGAATTTGTATGCTCCCTCACTAAGCTTCCAACATCAAGAAGAGAACGTTCACATTCATCTTCTATATTTTCCTCCTCCACAGAAACTACCAATAAATTAGATAAAGCACTATCAGAAGTAGTCAATCAATTGGCAATATTACTATCGGTGTTGTCTTCCAAAGAATAGTGCACAGAATATTCCCCCATTCCTAAAGGTTTTGAAACATTCTTTTGATGCACCATATTAACTGTAGTCTTGTCCCCATCTAATGAGGCTTGATGACGTAAATCTCTATGTAACCACGCATAATTTTGCTCAATCTCTAAGCTTTCATTCAATTCTTTCTCAGTCATGGAGAAATCAGATCTATTCGTATCTATGCTTTCCTCCATTGGTTCATGCAAAAATTCCCTAGCTACAACTCACAATTTCACCCGATCATGCTTAGGTCCTATTGTTATAATACCTCTATGCTAGCTCTGGTCGCATTGAAATTGCAACAACCAAGGTCTACCCAAAAGAATCGGATAAGAAGTAGCTTCTTGAATAGGTCGCACAACCAAGAAATTAATACTAAACTCCAAACCAGCAATGACAGTTGGAATTTTATGTAAAATACCTAAAGGTGTGACCCTTCGTTAATCAGCTAAACGTAAAACAATATTGGTGGTCTCCTTCTTATTGGTTAACACCAACTTAAGCATTGTTATGCTTCATCACTTCCATGTCTACAACTGGAGCCCTTGGATCCAAGAATAAATCCACAATTCTTACAGGTGGAACACTTTTATTTGCTTTAACAGTTGTCGCGTTAGATGAAACAGTTACAGAATTACCCCTTTTTGCCCTTCTCCATACTAGTCTACAGTAGTTCTCCCTTCTACAAGTAGAGGCAATTTCTAGTAACTGTCTTAGATTTATCGACAAACGTAAACCCACACATCAAAGGATTTCCTTGATTCCTTATCGTCTTCTTTAGCTGCCTTTGAAGCTCTCAATCTTTGAGGAAATGGAGCCACTCCCTTCTTAATCTTTGGGGAATTTAAAGGAATGGGTAAAACTGGCTGATCCTTCGAATTGGGTGGCGAATCGGTCACATCTTTCTCTACATCATGATCTTATGCATGTCTTGGTAAAGATGTTTCTTGCTTTAAAGTTTTTGTCATAACATTATTAGGGTCCGTCAAACCCGCATCATTTTCTTGATCTAAGATAATCGTTAGGTTTGATTTTGAACACGTGATTGCTCCAATCATAATCTGAGTTAAAGGTAACATGTTTTTTCTTAATTGGTTTATCCACTAATTCTTCCACAATTTCTACCAAATTTGTAGCCAAACTAGTAATGCCTTTACCCTTATCTTGATTTTTTGAAGAAGTACCTTCTCCTATGCAATCCTTCTCATAATGACCCTCACGACCACACTTGGCACATAAAGGAACATAGTCCTTTCATTTTTGCTCATTTGGACTGAACCTAGCTACATGTCCAGGTTGTTCACATCTCCAATAAACCATGCTTGTTCTTGCATTGTTATTGTTCCTTCTAAAATTAGGATTTCTATAGGGTGACGATCGCCTCTCATTTCGAGAATACTCTCCTTGTCCCTAATTCCTTGGTAGTGGGGGTGCTTCCTGAGTAGACATACCACTCCGCATAAATGGCCTATTAGGAGGACCTATTGGATAAGTCACATTTTGACTATCCATATAATTATAATTTGTTTGCATTTGGGCTACTTGTTGCCGTAAATGGGTCTGTTTAACCCAACATTGATCCTCCACATGATTATTTCTCAAACAATACCTATAAAACAAGTTTCTTGGTTGATCACTCACCACTCTACTTGTTGTAGGACATTCTATCGCTAAGTGTCCAAAACCATGGCATTTCCCACACCAGGTATTAGAACTTAGGGGTACCATGTATGGATTTAGTCCTGAATATGGTATTGATGATGGTGTAACCCCCGCATTTGTTATATAAGCAACATGAGGAGCTATTGGAGCTCTTGCATATGGTGTGCTAGTTGCCATTGAGGGCAACATAATTAAGGGAACTAATCCAGGATTGTTAAATAATCCTTTCCTCCTCAATTTTCCTAATTGCACCTCTTTCCATCAATGTGTCTTTGTCTTGCATTTGCTATATTAGCTGGTCCTTTAAGGCTTACGTGCTCCCTAATAGTCTCTTGCAATCCTTCAATAAACTTATGTTTTTGCATATCCTCTGAACTTGGAGCATTTTCCCCCATCTTTCTAATTAATGTTTCCGTCTTTTCAATATAATGCTCCATAGTTTCTCCTGGGGTTTGTATTAGATAATCGAATTCTAACCCCAAACGGTCTTTGAAACCCTTGCCGTCTAAACTTAATTAGAATGCACCTCTTAACACTATGTAAGTCACCCGAGTGACGTCAAGAAGATTTCCATACCACAAAGCTGCTTCATCACGCTGGAAATATATGCAACTTTTGATCATCATCAATGATCTCATTCGCTATACATGTAACTTCTTATCGTTGGACATGCATATCTGGATCATCATCCCAACAGCCAGAGTATTGAGTGAAGTCGGTAAGCCACACAAGTGCTCTCACAGCCATATAGAATGATCTTAGTACCTCCTCTAGATCTTCAAAGATTGGAACCTATTCTTTTGGGTCTGCAAATAACCTACGAAGACCCCAATATTCTGCAAGACTATAGATGCTATTATCTTCTATCGTACGTTCAACAAATTCTTTGTCTACTCTATATCCTACTGTTTCAATGGAGAACTTAACAGACCCTACAAAATCGTCGCTTTGAGCCTCTTCTTTTGCTTCTTCTTCCTTCTTATCACTAGTAGTTGACCCCTTCTTTGAGCTACCTTTATTGGTACCACTTGTTCCCTCGGAGCTTTTTATTTGTTTCTCCCAATCGTAATCTGACACAGTTCCAACAAAAGACGTCTCCCTAGTGATTTTTCCAGTTTCTAATGATAAATTTAGCCGACCTTGCGAAGTATTCTGTAACTCTTCGTTCAACTTTTCTAACTGCTCCAATATTCTCTTAGTCTTTCTTTCCAATCTTTTTCTTGCTCGCTCGTCCCATGCTAACCTTTGACTTTCACTCATTCACTCTGGCGTGTAATGATTGTCCCTTCAAACACATCCTTCTATCTATCTCTATTGCAAGAGCCCTTCCTTAGGAGACTTAACTTATGCAGGATATCAAGTAGTTCCTTGTCTTCCACACCATAAGGTAACTCTTCACTAGGCTTTTGTACTATGCCCAAAATCTCAGCCACGTCTCTTGTGTCTATAGTATTGAATGTTACTTTAACATCCTTAGTTAATACTACCCACTTTGACACGTTAGCCCAATCTATTTGCCTAAACGACTTGTATCCCTCTCCCGTAAACCAATCATAATGATGTTTTATGCCAATAGTATTCAGTTGAATTTCATCAACTAACTTAAAGTGCACTGCTACCAAGACAATTCCCTTTGCTTCATCTTGGAACATCCAATTCCAAGTGCATAATTGCTCAACGTCAACCCACAGTTGAGGTCCGAAATTCTTACCCCCATCTACCAAATCGGTATCCCTTGCTTTGTTAACAATGATATGATGTATAACCTTGGACAATTCAGGAAAGTAGTTTTGTAAGAAAAAATCATTATAGTGGTACATCAGAACCCTAATAGCTTAGATCAATACTTTGTTGAGTAATTTTCAAAATAACTAGTCAAATCCTATAGCATGGTCAAATAGGTGTAAGATTCTAATCCTAGGCTCTATAGCTTCTCCCCATCTCTCAAAGGAGACTCCTTATATATTGCTCCTGCCAAACTTGTGGCGGTCTGTTATTTGCCCCTTTCAAGATGTTGAACTGTAAAGAGAGTGTGGTTTCAAATTATTAAATCATCTTCTAGATCTTCCCCTCCGTTTCTGTTCCTTTTTAATGCCTCATCTTTGACTTACAAATTTATTTTTTTTCTTATAGTTCAAATTAATAAACAACCACCCCCTCTTCTCCTTAATTAACACACTTGCCCCTCCCAGCAAATGCACCAAAAATGAGGCCCCCCTAAGAAGCCCCCAGATACATGGGCAAAAATGACTATATGTGAAGCCATTGTATTAATTAAGGTTTTCATATGGAAAATTATGTTTTATTTTACTTCTAAATTACCCACATACAATTATCATTCCATTTATCTCTGTAGTCCAACTATAATCCAATAATAACTTTATTTATTTATTTACTACCCTCTTATCATTACTATCTAATCCCTCGGTTTGAACTACAACTCATAGATTATAAAATTCAATAAACTCAAGAATTAAATTAGAGAAATAGATTATTTTAAAACTCTTATTTTATCCACATTCTCTGTTAATCCTTTAATATAAACCCTAATATCCACTAATTATCATTTCAGCCATGAATATAATTTTACAAAAGAAGTACCTACAAACGGAATACACTCTTAATAAAAATCTAGGAGCATGTTCTACATAGAAAAAAAACTATAGTCTCTTTTTACTTCATCTCTTAACTCCTTCATATCACGAGTTATTGATTTTCTATTAATATAGTCCAAAAAATAAAAATATTCATAACAATTATATCCAACCATAAATCATCAAACCCAATTAACCATACATCCATCATGATAAATATAGTTGATATACTAGTTTAAAACCATAAATTCCTCCATTTTCTCTTAATATTCACTAGTTATCACCAAAAAATACCCAAAAACTGTCATTTCCACACTTAAAAATTCAACAACTTAAATTACAAACATCCATTTCATCTAATATTTCATGATTCAATGCATTACCACATAATTCAACTCTTTTTTTGATTTTTAGCCCTAATCTTCTATTAATACTCTTAATTATCACTAACTGGGGCAAAAAACAACTATTTTTAGTACTAAAATGTCTATATCTCTCATTAAACTCATTTACAAGTTATGAGATTTCATTTTTAGGTCATTATTAATTTTTTTTAACTCTATTTTTACTCATCTCTCATTAACATCAAGCAAAATTCTTAATTTTCACTAATTAAGGTTAAAAAATGTAGTTTTTACCCTATTTCAGCCATTCCTTTATCATTTTAATGCATCTAAAGTAAGAATTTTATTTATTTTGTGCCATTTCACCTCCAAAAATAAAAAAAATTCTTAATCTTCCACTCCTCTCACTAATATTCACAAATCCTCTCTAAATCTTGCAGAAATTCTCTCTCTCAATACCCAAGAATGGTTGCCAAAAATGGAATGAGGCTGAAGGAGATGCAAGAGGGTATCAAATGTAGCCTTCCATTGCTAGAAATGAGGCAGGAAAATCAGAGAAATCATCAGTATCTTCTTGCATGATGGCGCCCATTTTTTGTGTGTTCTCCTCTCTTCCTTCAACCTCTCTCTCCACAAGACTCTCCCTACATAACTTCTTGATCAACCTCTTTTAAAAAATTATCCATTTTCCACTTGAACTGGTTTCTTTTTGCATCTCTTCACATCTCTGGACCTAATTTGTCCCCATCTCCAATAGCTTCTTAACCCGAAATGTGTGTATGCATGCCAAATTATACCTGTCTCCAATTTGTCTACGCTTTCCACTTAAAAATTTCCCACATCCGCCTTCTACCACTTAATATTTTTTCGTTCCCTGAAATTTTTACTAAAAAATATCCTAGCTCTCAACTTCTAAATCCTCCTCTAGCATTGCTCATTTACGGCTTTACATCCCTATTTTTAATTAAAATTTATTTAAAAAATACATAATACATAATTGAAACTCTTCAGTTTTGCCAAAAAATAGTGTAAAAATGGCACAAAATAAGGGTTTATCACTCATTATCAACTTTGAGTATAGTTGAGGACATGTTGACCATGGTAGATTTCTACAATTTTCATGACAATGAGGTTTTCTTAAAGGCGAGGGTGGACATGTAAAGACTATGTCATCTTGGGCCAACTATGTTGGAGGTGCAATATTGCCCTATGGCAACCATCCTAGAGGGGGATCTTCCAATCCATGGTGACCATCTTATAAAGTTGGATAGATCTAGGAGCTTTGATGGCAAATGCACCCTATCTAATAGAGCCATTTCATGCTTCCTTCTCAATGAAGGTACTAAGGGAGATGGAGGTGTAGATGTAGGGGAGGTTCCTGTTCTACAAGCCATCCTAGAAATGGAGCTTCAAGTTGCAATAAGCACCCTATAAAGTTGCATGGTGCAATTTGGAGCTTTGAGAACAAATGCACCATGCCAATTAGAGCCTTTGCATACTTCCTTCTTAGTGAAGGTATTAAATCCTCCAATCATGCAAGCCATCTTGGAGGTGGAACTTATAGTCATAGCATTCTTATAGCCAGTGCACTAGGAAGTTGTACCTACATATGCAGCCTACCCTACATCTATCTTAGTGAAATAATAAGAGGAGGTAGAGTGGGGATATAAGTGGAGCTTTCTCTTTCATTGTGGCCATAAAATTGAGTATTATATTGGATAGGGTGAAACAAATATATGTACTACAAATGTTACATATTGTTCAATAAAATCTTGGATTAGACACTAGAAACAAAGAGTTCAAAAAGCTGGCAAAGCAATAAATATTTAGTAGAACATAAGAAAACCAAAGCATCTGATTGGATATGAAACATTTATTGGATAATCCAATTGTATCAAGAGCTTATATAAACTACACTGATAAGGTTATAATGCTTAGACTTTGTTAGCAAACCATTGCCTAGTATGGTATTTTGATTGCATCATAGTCTTTTGCACAAATCCCAATTTAGATTCTTCAACATCCTTCCCTATTAAAATGTCAACCCTCACATGCTCATCTATATTTACATCAATGGTGTTTTCCTTTCTCATAGGGCCTGACCCATTGGCATCTTCCTTGGGGTGCATGATATCGAGTCTGTCTCTTTCACCTTTTTTGCTTTCACTAAACTTTTGAAAGTGGACTCATAGTTCTTCTCCATGGTAATGACTATGCCAACACTAATTGTGTTCTTCATTGTCACACTAGCAATAAACTCTACATGTACATTTGGGTCATTATGTATAGTAGTGTCACCAAAGTCCTTGATGTGATATGGTATATCTCTCCAACTTTCTTATAGCACGTCGCATCATCATCATTTCTAGGACACTCCAAAGTCTTTATAAGTCTCCTTGAAGGTGAAAGGTGAAAAGGATGAGCAAGAGTGAGAGCACAAGCAAGAGCTATGGAGGTTGGAGCAAGAAGAGAGAGGAAGCATCTATGTGGGAACTCCAACAATCACAATGTATGACATACCTTCCCTTATTCAATTGTCATATCAAAGAATAAATAATAAAGTGACAACGATGGGTTACCACCATCTACAGTGTATAGATGTGTAAGTAGTAAGTACAAGGGATAAATAAGAGCAACTAGGAACATGTAATCTTTAACTCCCAAAAACCTCCCACTTAAAGAAAAATATGCTTGAGTGAGGAGAAAATAAGAAAAATTGAATAGTATAATGTATACATATAATTACAACTAGATGAGGAATAGACAACATCTCATTCTATGCCTGTCATCTTCCTAAGGAGGGCATACCATTCCATTGGGAGACATTTAGGGAGTAGATCAACATGATTCTCATCCACAAAGATCTAGAAAAGCTCTATCTTCTTATCTTCAACCACCTCTTTACTAAAAGTGATAATGGATGTTAATATGCTTGGTCTTTGCATGAAAGTCTAGATTACATAGCAACTAGATGGCACTCATAGAGTTTGAATGCAATGCAAGATTCATATCTATGATATCAAGGTCTGAAACCAAGCATCTTATCCATAGAGACTCCTTGGAAGCCTCAGTTTGGGGTTGCAATGTACTCAGCTTGGATAGTAGGCAAGGTGGTGTATTTTTGCACCTTAAATATCTAAGAAACAACACCTTTCGCAAAGATGAAGACCTAGCCAAATGTGGACTTTGTACTATGTACATGTCCTACATAGCATGAGTCTATGTGACTCGTGACTCTAGTGTCCTGGCTACCATAGTAAACACACAAGTCTACAATTCTCTTAAGGTATTTCATGATACCCTTCATGGTGTCCCAATGTCACTTGCCAACTATTGTTATGAATTGCATATTGGGAGGACTTGCTAACACACAATACTCAAGAATACAAGAAAAGAGATGGAGGTTTAAACAAATTTCTTATTGATTTTTCTTCCTTCTTACTCTCATAATATAATATACACAAATTGACTATACTAATCGATTGGAATTGTAACTATGCTAGTTGTAGATAGATATAAACAACCAAATATAATTAGTAATAAGTTAGTGTCCATATGAAGATCATAATGACCACTGGCATGCTAAGTTTAGATGTAAAAACCCATCTAACTAGGTGATCCATCGTCAATGTCCACAATTCAATTGCATCTCTTCAACTCCAAGTAAGCTTTGAAATCCTTGAATCTTTTCTATACCCTATGCCTCTCTAAAAATGTTAGCTATTTGATTATGTGTGTCAATATAGACCAATGCAAGTACCTTCACTCTCACAAAATGGTAATGCATATCACTATGTTTTTTCCTAGCATGGAACATTGAGTTCCTAGCCAACTATATACTACTCATGTTATCACAATGAATGATAGGTAGACCATCTCCATACACATCCAAATCACTAAATAACTTTTGCAACCATACTACCCCTGTGTGACTTAGGATTGGACTTCTTGAGGGCCCTGATATTACTAGTTAGGGGTGGAAGTCTTGGTAAAATAAATGTCTTCAGATCATTCTTTCATAATGGTAGAGGGTGAATACTTGTATAAGATTCTGTAAGGAAAAAAAAAAGGTTGTATTTCTAATGATCATTTTCATTATTTTTGTATTGTGATTTTAAGTTATGTGAATGAACACTATGATTAAAAGGATTAATTAAAAAATTTGATTTTAATTGTACAACATAAATATGTTAGGTAAGTAGATAACTAAAACTATCCAACTAAGGGAAGTAAAAGGACAAGATTCTTGATGAATCGACCATAAGGCAAGGTAGTCTCAATAAGTCGAGAGCTTCTTTACAATTTGATGCATTATAGTGTAGTGAACATTGACTACATAGAATCAGTTAGCACCATGACTCCATATCATTTTAGGGGAACAGAGTGAGGCTTTTCCCTAAATACAGGAAAATGGATGATGTACCCATATTCCCCCTCATTTCTCACTCTCCACGAACCAAGTGAGATATGAGGGGACCCACTCATTTATCTCAATGAAGTACAAAAAAACACTAGGAATAGACACTTCACCTACATCTAAGTTATTAGTAGAATTAGCAAATGGGAAAGATGCATTTTTTTCTCAACAGACTAGAAAAGTGGAATTTAATTTAGGAGGCAATCTTTCCAACATGGGATTCAAAGTTATGAATCTAGAAGCTTACACATGTTTGTTATGGATGGATTGGCTAATCCCCAATGATGCTCATGTTCATTGTGGAAAGGGTCAAATCACTTTCTTAGATAAAGGAGAAGGGTTGGTAACCACTCAAGAAGAAGCCAAAAATCCTAGAATCCAACTAGTAAAAGCTTCTTAAATCAATCTAATTTAACTTAATAAGATTAAGCAAGAAAAGGAAGCTAAATAAAAATACTCCTAGGTAAAGGAATCCATGGATGTGTTTTTAGAAGAGCGGATAATACTTCCCCCACCAAGAGAAGTTGATTGTGTGATAAAGCTAACACCAAGAGCTCCTCCAGTAGCAAAGAGACCCTATCATATGTTTATTCTAGAAGCTATTGAGTTGAAAGAACAGATCAAGAAACTCTTGAACCAAGGATACATCATGCTAAGTAATTCAGTATGGGAAGCATCAGTGCTATTCCAAAAGAAAAAGGACAAACCCTCCATCTCAGCATCAACCATCGTGGGCTAAACCGAGTGATGATGAAGAACAAGTATCCAATTCCAAGACAAAAAAATTACTTGAGTATCTTAAAGAAGCAAGGATCTTCTCAAAAACTAATCTAAAATCAAGTTATTACTAGATAAGGATCAAAGAAGAAGACATTTCAAAAATTGCATTTAATACAAGGTATGCTCATTACGAATTCATTGTAATGTCTTTTAGATAAACCAATGTACTTGCACCCTTTAATAGGCTAATGCAATATATCTTTTGACCCTGTCTTGACGACTTTGTCTTGTTTTCTTCGATGACATCCTAACCTACTCAAAGAAATATGAGAATCATAAGCCATAGCTCCAAGTTGTCCTTAATACAATAAGGATGCATAAGCTTTATGCCAAGAAGAAGGAATGTACCTTCTTCAAGAGGAAAATTGAGTATCTTGGATTTATAGTATGTGACAAAGGAATTGTGAAAGAGCCTATCAAGGTTAAAGATATGCAACAATGGGCAACCCCAACAACAACTAAGGAAGTCCACTATGGTATAGGATTTTTATCAAGGATTATGCCTTGATTACCACACCCTTAACTAATTTACTCAAGAAGGAGGTTGCTATTATGTGGACTCCCATTGAAAAACCTAGTTTTGAGAAGCTTAAACAAAGCTTGATCATAGCTTCTATCTTAAAACTACCTTGCTTGACCTAAGAAATTAAAGTTTTCACTGATGTAAGCTCTCTTGTATTAGGATATGTACTCATACAAGAAGGCCATCCTATAGCATATTCTTCTAGGAATATAAAGAGTCATGAGAAGAATTATGCCACCCATGATTTGGAGCTACTTGTTGTAATTCATGCTCTCAAATTATGGAGAGACTTTTTGTTTGGCAGCAAGTTTATTTTCGTCACCGACCATAAGAGTCTCAAATGGATCTTCACTCATCAAGACCTAAATATAAGGCAACGATAATGGATAGAAGTCTTACCAGAGTATGACTTTGAGATCAAGAACAACCCAAGTAAGGAGAATGTTGTTGCGGATGCACTACGCCACAAAGCATTTTTCAACACCCTTATCTCAAAGGAACCCTTTAAGATAAGATCTCTAGTAGCAATGGTGTCAATGCCTAGTAATTAGATCATAGAGTTGGCCAATGAAGAAACATTACCCTATGTCCAAAGAGGATAAAATTCAATCCTAGTGATTGTGGATATGCTAACTAAGGTTGCTCACTTTATGCTAGTTAAAACCTCCTACAAGGCTTCAGATATTGCAAGAATCTTTGTGAATGAGATTTTTAGGTTGCATGGATTTCCTAAAAGGATTATTAGTGATTGTGATTATTTTCACTTCTCACTTCTTGAAGAGCTTATTTGAAGCCATTGGTACCCAATTTTGTTCAAACATTGCATATCATCCACAAATTTATGGGCAAATTGAATGGGTTAACCAAGTCAATGCATCCACACTTAGAGCTTATTGTTGTAAGGAACTTAAGTAGTGGATATAATACCTACGTTTAGTGGAGTTTGCCTACAATACATTCTAACACCATATTAGAAAATGTAGAAAATTTTCAAGTTTCAATTTCAACTAAGTGATAAATATTTGATCGCATGGCTAAATCTTAATCTATATTTGAAAGTGGAATTTAGGAAGGTAGCTTATATAGTATTTAGGGTAGAATCCACCTTTAAGTAAGACAATAAGATTTGACCATGTTGTCAAATAATACATATATTGGGGGTTCCCAAAGTGCATGGAAATTTCCAAATTTTCTAATATAGTATTTTTATCATTAAAGTGTCAAGAAGATACCATTCTAAGCTCTATATGGGCAAGAATGCCTAATCCCATTGAACTTCTTAGATCCTACCTTAAAGGTAGAAGCTTCTTGTTGAGATATTTACAATCACACCCATTGTGGCCTCTTTGTATGAGGTAGTTTAGGCTTAGGACATGTAGGTAGACATAATCCCATATGCACAGAGAGGGAAAACTGCTACCCTTCCATCAACTATAAAGCATTGTACTTGACTACCACTTTTCATATGGAATGAATACAATGTCATGATGCTTTGTACTTTTAGTTAAGTGTCTTGTCTTTTTCAGTTCTACACAAGATTGTGTTTATGAGTCCAAGCTACCATCTTGGAACCTAATTCCCTTGTGTAACAGTTTGTCTCTACTAGTCTATGTCATCATGAGTTTGGACTTCATCTTCCATCTGCCATAGCTCCTTGCCATGTCCTAGATTCTGTATATTTCCACTTGGTATTAGAGCCCAGTCGGGCATGGCATTGCCTCTCCAATCTCTCTTGGTTCCTCTCAATCTCTGCCCAGCTCACATCGAGCTCAAGATTAGTGTATGACTTCATTTTTTCAACTTTATCTTCAGTTAAGCTTGTGGCAGCCATAGCCAAACAGAACCTATTGCTCTTGGAGCTTCTTGATCTCCTTCTATAAGCCATATCTTAAGTCAATTTCTTATAGGAATATCTTCCCCAAGTCAGAGTGCTCCTCGTCACCATGATAGATCCCAACATTGCACACTACAGGAGCCAACTTTGGCTAAATTTGTCATTGCTATCTCAAAAAGACACAGAGCAGGTCATACTACTGTTTGTGCATGCATAGGCCACGATCTTCCTTGCACACATAGAGCTTTTGAGGTCCACCTTATAAGCCTTCTACCCACCAGATATCTTCAACAATGATAGCCTGTACACGCTGCTATAAACAAAAAATCAATCGCATGTTTGTTAGAAGACCTAGTCCTCCATAGCCACACAAGCACCAAAAGCTCATAATTTTTATCATTTCTTTATTCCTCTTAGTCCAAGAAACTTACTGTCACTGTGACCTGTTATCGCACTAAAAATCCGACAAGATTCACCACTCAATTAAGGAGGGAAGTGTTTCTGGAAGACCTCAAGCACCAACATCAAAACTCAAGCTCCTCTTGTACTTCATCTTCTCACTATGTCTTCTAATTGGAGTTATCAGCAGTAATTTTTAAATCACTAAGTTACATTCCTTGGAGGTTGATGAAGATTTGGAAGAGCTCAAGGAAGATCAGAAGGCATTTGCAAGCCGGCACACAAGAAGCATAACCATTAAGATAGTGCTTGTTAGCACTAAGCATAGTGTGTTTTCACACTATCTTCTTGTGTCCTTTGACACATGAGGTTTCAACTCTTTTTGCCGGTCCAAAAGTCAAGAATTTGAAGTTGAGTTCCAATGCCAAACATGAAGATTTTTAAGTGGGTGCTTCTCATGAAGAGTAACATGTATCTTATGGCCCATTTACACTACATAGAAGATGTTACTCTACCATGGAGCTACCTATATTCAAATGCCATCAATGTACCCATTTGAAGACCTTGAAGACATGAAAGTGCAAAAGTTTGCAGAAATTTTTGTTGCATAAAAGATAATGATATCATTGCTTGAGGGGGACATGAAGACTAGTGCAAGCAAAGAAGACCACAAAGAAAAGGACCAAAAGAAAAATGCATGCAAAGCAGTGGACAATGAAGCTACAAGAAAAATGAAGAACAAGTACAATATTAAAAAGAGCAAACTAGACTACATCGACAAGAAGACCTGCAATGAATTGAATATCTATGTCAAAAGAAATGCTGAAAACTACAAGGGCCTAACAGTCCTTGACCCAATTTTTTGCTAGACCTTTTTAGCCTTGCAATGCCTAGCCCTAATGCTTCTGACATAAGCTTGTAAACTCCTCATGTATCCTTGTACTACAGTCTCTGTGAGGCCCCTACTATAGCCTCTGGATGTCCATCATGTTTGTGGTACCCACACTTAGCATTTTTTGCGATAGCCTTTGGTGTTTTGCCATGTTTATGGTGTGCCCACACTTTGCAAGTATTGCTTTCACTAAAGCCTCTACACACTTTGTACTTTCTGGTTGTGATTGAGGAGGGGTGTTAAGATATTTACAATCACACCCACTGTGGCCTCTTTGTATGAGGTAGTTTAGGCTTAGGACATGTAGAGAGATTGAATCCCATATACACAGAGAGGGAAAACTGCTACCCATCCAACAACTATTAAGCATTGTACTTGACTACCACTTTTCATATGGAATGAATATAATGTCATGATTCTTTTTGCTTTTAGATAAGTGTCTTGTCTTTGTCAATCCTACACAAGATTGTGTTTATGAGTCCAAGCTGCCATCTTGGAACCTAATTCACGTGTCTAACAGTTTGTCTCTACTTGTCTATGTCATCATGAGTTTGGACTTCATCTTCCATCCACCATAGCTCCTTCCCATGTCCTAGATCCCGCACATTTCCACACTTCTAAGTAGATATTGGAAGAAATGGATGAAGAAATCAAAGCTATCATACAAGATTTCCATGATACCAAGGATCTGCAAAAAGCAAATGCTAATCTAGGGAGACAAGAATAGATATTCAAGGAAGGAGACATAGTTTTTGTTCATGTTTGTCCTAAGAAGAGTTATTTATCCTTGGGGAAATTCAAGAAGCTGAGCCCAAGATATTGTGAACTATATAAGATTCTTAAGTATCTCAAACTCAATGCTTACAAGTTACAACTTCTTGAACACTTGAAAGTTCACAATGTATTTCATGTTAGCCTAGTAAAAGGTTATCTACCAAGTCCTAATCATGTTATTGATGATCAAGAAGTTGTAATGCCAAGCCGATAAATCCTTGAGCTTCAACTTGATAGAATTATTGATGTAAGGGAATGCATCCTTAGAAGTAGAACCCTTATAGAATATATAATCCAGTGGAAGGACTATCCTAAAGAGAATGCCACTTGGATGGATAAAGATACTATATGTAAACAACATCCCCAGTTTCTTTTTTGATGAAGGACTAGATCCCACTGAAATCTTGAAGATGATTAGAGATATTAGAAAGATCTTTGTGAGATGTAATAAGCCCTACACTTGTAATAGGAACTACCTTGTAATGGCTATTTAGCCTTATTCTTATAATTATTACATTGCTTTGAAATTTTAATGTTGTAGCAGAAGCATGATGGGTCCTAAACCACAAGTTCTAAAATCTAAATTATTTCCTAACTTTGGAATTAGGAAATCTCTATTTCTCTCAGGGAAAAAGGATATAACGTCTTGCCCTTTCAATAGTCCCCCACATGAAGGGGGATTTAAAGAAAAACAAATAAAGGTATTTAAAAACCTTAGATTTTTTTTAAAAAAATATGTCATCAGACTAATCGAATTGATCAGCCATCATGATCAAAACATTTGTCATCATTGTGATTGAACTTCTCAATTGTGCGACTAGCATTTTCCCTCAAAATCATCATTATACAATACATCCAAATTGCATGTAGTCTTTGATTACATCACCAAACTTCATGCCAATACACACCCATCACTTGGAAGCATTAGTTCAACACGCAATCATTATATGATTATTAGCCTTGATACGGCTACAAAGCTTTAGCAAAGGCACACACATACATTGATTTTTTCTATTGCCCACTAGTTTTCTTGCTAATGAATTGAGAGAGAGAGAGAGAGAGAGAGAGAGAGAGAGAGAGAGAGAGAGAGAGAGAGAGAGAGAGAGAGAGAGAGAGAGAGAGAGAGAGAGAGAGAGAGAGAGAGAGAGAGAGAGAGAGAGAGAGAGAGAGAGAAGAAGAAGAAGAAGAAGAAGAAGAATAAGAAGAATAAGAGGATAGGAGGAGTGAGAGAAAGAGAAGAAGAAATAGAAGGTAGGAGGAAAGAAGAAGAGAAGGTGAAGGAGAAGGAAGAAGTAAAGAAGAAGAGACAAAGAAGGAGAGTAGAGAAAAGAGCAAAGAGAGTGGAGAGAACAAGAAGAATAGAAGAAAGGTAAGAAGGAGGAGGATATAAGAAGGACAAAAGTAGGGGAAATAGAGTAAGAAGAGAAGGTGAAGAAAAGAAAAAGAGAGTGGAGAAGTAAAGGAAAGAGGAGAATCACGAAGGAAAAGAGCATCAATATCAGCTATCTATGAGGAGCCCTCTTCTACTTAATAAAATTCTATTCACACACCTCCTTCCACTAGTCTTTAGCACTTGTGGACGACTCCACCCTCCTCTTGCAAGGGATACACCTAGACGCTCAAGGTTTCGAATCATATTTCCAATAGTGGCAAAGCTTGGAACGCTAGCATATGATGACCTATTCATTTCAAAGGGAACCTAGAAAATCCCAAAGAGAAACTAGGAAAAAACCAAGGATTAGGTAAGACCAAGTTGGAAAGAATTGCCAAAAAACCTTACTCTAACTACCTCCCTATTGTGTATAAAAATTACTTGAAAAAGAAATTACTTGTGCTTACAAATGGTTTAAGTCTACTTGATACACTTAGGAAGTCTAATTGAATTGGTCAAAACCCTAATGTACCAAATTTATAACAAGATAAAAGAAAAGTATGCTAGACCTCCCCCAAGGCTAGTTGCAGATCCCTTCACTAGGAGGGATTGGTTTTTGCATCTTTAGACCCCGAGTGTGATGGTGAGAGGTTACTCCGTAGGGAATCTTTGGGTAGGAGGGGTTGAGGGTGCCAAGGGGGGTCTGGCTAGTAAACTCTTAGACTCCTAGGAACTATCCAAACCCCTGCATGACTTATGATTTTCATGGCCTTCTTACTAGGTAGGAAAAGAAACCTTGGTAAAATAAAGGCCTTCAAGTTTTTCTTCTGTAAGGGTGGAAGGTGAATACTTGTACAAGATTCTCTTAGAAAAAAGAGGTTGTATTCCAAATGATTTTTTCATTATTTGTGTGTTGTGATTTAAGTTACATGACCAAATACTGTGACTAAAATTAAGAAAGTTGATTTTGTTTGTACAACATAAATGTGTTAGGTAAGTAGATATCTAACACTATCCAACAAAGGGAAGTGAGAGGGCGAGATTCCTAATGAATCCACCTTAAGGTAGAGTAGCCTTGGTAAGCTCATAGCTTCTTTATAATTTGATGCATTGTAGTGTAGTGAACATTGACTATATAGAATTAATTATCACCTTGACTCCGTATCAATTTAGGGGAATGGTGTAAGAATTTTCCCTATGGGCAAAGGGGTTGACATACCCATACTTTCTATCATTTTCACTCTCCTTGAACCCAGTATAATATAAGTCGGACAATCTAGCATAAGTAGATGCTCAAAGTTTGATGCTACTTAATCTGAATAGGTGACCTTAGTTTACTTACAACCCAAAATTCAGATCGATTTTCATGGCCAAGACCTTCTGTTGCAAAGTGGACTCAAAAGAGTCTAGGCAACAAACCTCGTATTATTTGAAAGATTTCCAAGCAGCGTCACCTAGAAAATCATGTGCTTGGACTGCTAAATCATGCTGCTAAGGATGTCTCAAAGTGAGCACATCACAAATTTGTATTGAAGATGATGCATACTTTCCTTACTATAATTTACCACTATGAATATCATCCTTCTTATCTAATAAATGGGTTACAATATGATCTATTCTTTCCTTACTACCAGAATTGCTAGAGCCTCTATTCTTCCATTCACATCTTCTTCTAAAGCTCCCCATGCCTTTGGCATTACCATAGCCTTCCAAAATCAACATATCATAAAATTGTTGATTTAACATATTCTGTTGGTCACCACTAGCATAACCCATACCATAGTCTCCTGAAGAGGATCTACCACATCCCCTTCCTAAACTTGAGTAAAATGCTTTTCCTTTTTTCTTACTTCTTTTAGATGACTCACCTTGCATGTTAATCTCTTAGTGATCATGAGAGAGACCAACTTATCAAAATCTTGGAATAGCTTTTGACATACACAAAAGTAACAAAAGATCTCCATGCCTTCTTATTATTAGAGCCACCCAAAGTAGAGAGATCAAAGTCACCATCATCAGGTATTGCATTTATGGCTACTAAGGTATCTACAATGCTTCTCACATTCAAAGCATACTCATTTAAAGACATCTTCCCTTTCTTCAAAGTATTCAACCCTTGCTTGGGTTGAATAGGGTATCTAGTTGACAGTTCTTCTAATAGTGCTAGTGATGCCAGGAGGCATATTTCACGGTGCATTCCGTGCCATGGTAGATTCCGTGAGGTTTTACGGTGGATTCCATAAACTTTGTTGACCGGGGCTCATACACAAAGTGGATTCTTTGTGCGAGAAGTTGATGGGGATGCCTGTCCTTTTCGGGCGTTTCATTAATTTAGCATATACATGGGTGATTCCATAGTGGGTGATTCGGCAAAATGCATATTAAATTAATAAACGTTTATGAGTTTAGAGTGCTCACTCGTAATAAATTAAGGTTATGATTGATTTCTAACCAGTTGATTTATTTATGTAGCTAAAGATTGCTAGGTATTCACTTTTGTCGGTTTAATTGTATTATTTTACTAACGATTGTGAATGCTTCAGTTGATGTGTAGAGATAGTAGCAATGGCGGAGGAAAACATTGGAAGATAGCGAGTATTCGATTTATTACTTATATTTTGATGGGCGCTGTCGTGATGCTGCGCATCTGAGCCGTGAACACCTCCATTTTTGTTGTGCATTTGTGTAATTTCTGCGTGTGATTCATTGTTTGTGTGGTGCATTTTAATAAACTACATCCAATGTATATATTCCCTTAAATGTATTGCACACTGATCATGTTCTGGAGTTACTATCTGAAGTTGAGAAGACTGGCCTCAAACCACTCCAACCATGATTTGACAGTGCCATGAAGATGTATTAGCAATTGAAGTGCTAAAAAGAAATGGAGTCTTTGTTTGACAAGGCAAAAGCTGCGAATGTGTGACCTGTCTTAAAGAAGGGACAAGAAGTTCAAAAGACAAAGCTGAAACTTGTAATGGAGCACCGAGAGAAATTACCAGGCTTATTATTAGGTGGTTGACGCCACGCACTCTTGCCTATTGGTACATGTATGGGGGCCATAAATGTGATAGGACAGGTGGTATTGTTAGGAAGGACATCAAGTTCGCTTTTAAGGCAAATCAACATCTAAGAATGGGGAGGTCACGAATGGAGAGGGAGAAATGCTAAAGGGAGAAAAGGAGACTAATTGGGGAAAAGAGTATTCGAATGGCAAAAGGGAGGGAAAAAGACGGATTGTCATGCGCTTGAATGGGAGGAAAGGTTCCTTTTTTGTCGCTTCTGTGGCGAAAGGAGGGGGAGTAATGCTTGGATTGGAAAAAGGAGGACAGACATCTTTCGGTTGGTCTTACCACTTCTCTTCGTTCTCTCTGTTTCTCTCTGTGTCTGCGTCTCCGTGTTTCGGAATCTCTCTCACGAGAGACGTGATGAGACTGAGTAGAGACAAGCTATATTTATATTACATTAATTAATCGTGAGAAGAATTACGAGGAAGAAAGCTCCAAATCAGGGGATGAGAGAGGCTATGCCATTTACTGGGAATTCAAACCAGAGAGGGAATGGAGAAAAATGGAGAGAGTAGCGGCAACTCTGGCGGTTTCCTCTGTCTCGCGCCACAATTCAACACGAATTGAGACCATGATTCATCGTCTTGGTCGTCTTCTTTCCTCCCCTTTCGATCGACTTCATAGCCTCATCACGAGGCCCACTCCCATGGATGATTGATAGGAACAATCACAAAGCTCAGAGAGTACTGCAGGAAAGCAAGAGGAGTCGGAAGATTTGAATTGATCTTTGGACGCCATGGGATTGAGCTTCGATGATCTGACAGAAGCCACATCAGGCGCTGTTGGAGGCCTTGTGAGCACATCCATCCTCTACCCTCTGGACTTGCAAAACCAAATACCAGGCTGAAGCTCGTACTGGTGATTCTCGGAAATACAGCTCTTCCCTCGATGTGTTTAGAGAAGCAATATCATCAAGGCAACTGCTTGGACTTTACCAAGGCATTGTTGTGGCTTATGCGTAGTGGTTTAACCACTTTCAGAGACAGATCAGTTCTCTTGTGATCTCGTAGACAGTTTAGCAGTACAGTGGGAGATTAGCTTTTGAGCTATTTTGGATTTGGCTCTTCGGGTTTTCAAGCCGTTTTACAGGGGAAACTCTGCCAGATTTTTTTGACAGTTCAGTAGTGCTATATGTACGCGGCTTGATTGCTTTACAAAGAAGCTTTTGGGATCTCTGTCTTAAGATGAAGCTGCAGCTATTGTTTTTTTCAGTTCTCTAATGTATTGCTGGGATCTATTCTACAGCAAAGCACCATATCATCCATCAGATATGCGACTTTTGTACAGATTCATGCAATGTATCTTCAGGCCTGTCATAACAGGCTCAAGGACTTAAATGAAGCAAGAGATGTCCATGGGAAAATATCCATGTAACCCAAGAGCCTACTTCCAATCTACCCTGAGAATCAAGTAGTTTGAAGTCTTAAGCAGTAAGATTCCTGGAAATTTGTTCACAGACAGTATTTATCAAGTGCCAATGGAAAAACTGAATTCAAGAATCTGTATGCAAAACTGAATGTGTTCAGAATTTTCTGAACACGAGCTTCTTGTAACTCATTTTGACAAGCTATATATTGACCTTTGACTTCAAATATATTGTGATCTTCTTGTTAGCTTCGTTTCTTGCTGTACCTTGAACCCCGTGTTCTGCAGCCCTTGCGTGAACTCTACGACATTTCTGGTGAACCCGACGTGAAAGTGCTGCGTCATCAGCAAGATGGGAGACTCGCAAGAAGAGATGACAGATGATAATGTCATGAAGAACCTGTTTCAGTCATTTACCATGTATATGCAGCATCAAGTTCATGCAAAACGAGACAGTGATGCTATGGATGCTTTGAAAGCTGTCCAACAGGAGATGAAGCAATTTAATGGCCAGCAAGTGTCAACTTACCTGCATTTGTATGAAGAAAAGATGAAGTTTTTTGGAGTTTCTCAAGATGATTGGAGCCGCTACTTCTTGCGGATTGTGGTGCGTGCTCTTGAAGGGCGAATTGCAGAAATTCAAGAGGCACATGCAGGTTGGGCTGAATTTAAAAAGGCATTAAAAGATGAATATTTCCTGGAGGATACAGGTCTTATGAATCGCAGGAATTTTTTAGCATGGGTTTCTATGCCTAATAAGGGACTTTCTGTTACCGCTCTTCTGCGAGAGTTTGAAAGCCGTTATGATCAGTTGGATGGGACTGAACAGCAAGCCTTGGAGATGCAGAAAGTGGAGTTGTTTTTGCAAGCTGCAGATGCTGATTTGCAGGAAAAGTTGGATGATCTTTTGGAAGATCAAGCTACTGATTCAGGTTTAAAGACTGAGTGGAGACATGTTATTGATGCTGTGAATGCTCTTGTCAAGAAGCAGCGCAGGAGAGTCAGATTGCATCGTAATACAGGATTAGTTCCTGAAAAATCCTTGGAGACCTCTTCTTCTACCCCTGCTACTTCTTTGCCTAAGCCTACTCCTCCTGTTATGAATCCACCAGTTCCTGCTGCTCCAGTGCCCTTATCGGTAGATGATGTTATTAAAGGCTTGGCGGATTTGACGATTGAAGTAGTTAAAGCTGAAGTTGGTAAGTTAAAGGAGCAACTTATGTCAGTACCTGCTGTAGCACCTACTCCAGTGACTGCTTTTCCAGCTGGTCAAAGAAAAGGGCGACGATGTATTTGGTGTGATAGCACAGAGCACCAACACTGCAGAGATTGTGATGCTTTTCAGGAAGCACGTAGGAAGAATGTAGTGTTCTGGGGACAAGATGGGAAGATATGGCTGACAGAGACTGGCGCTCCTCTTGACACGAACTTTGGTAAGGGAGGTATGAAGAAGCTTATTGATGATATGGCTGCGCGATCAGCTTATGTGAGTGTTAGAAGAGATGCTTCAGCTTTTGGAGTCCAGCTTGAGCAGAAATCTGATGGAGGCTCTGCTTTATGGTCTTCCGCCTTGGAGATAGCGAGAAGAGGAAAAGTTCAAACTTCTACTATGACTTGTGTGGGCTCTAGCATCCGAGGAGAAACAGGATGGGATTCTCCCGTTGACAGGTATTCTATTTTTGCTTATATTGCTAAAACGCAGGGTTTAGATGCCATGGTTGAGGAAAAGAGAAGAAGAGATGAGGAGGGTCCTAGCTCCTCCAAAAAGACTAGAGGGGGTGACTTTGTTTCACCACCTATTTCAGCTCCACCTATGTCAAATTCTCCAACCCAAACAGGTTCCGATCAGCCAATGGAAGACAAGCAGAAGGAAAAGAAGCAATCAAGAAAAGAGCCAGGATTCAAGCTCTTGTCAGACCTTGATATGCAAACGGATATGAGTAAGATTTTTCATGAAAGAATTTTGAATAGTGAAGTCACTTTTACTATTGGAGAGGCTCTTGGGATTGCTAGAAGAGAAATACAGGATCAGATGCAAGATCTTTTGCGGAGGAAACGACATGCAATGGAAGGACCTGCTTTACAGGGATTGTGGCATGGAGCTCTTGAAGAAGAGCATGATGATACAGTGATGGTTGAAAATGCTTCTGTTAATCCGCACTTGGAGAAAATAGTGCAGCATATGCAGTATGAAGATGATGATTCCCCTATTCTCATTCCTCGCAGCCATTTTTCACGAAGTCATTGGGCTAGAGCAACCACTGAGACAGTGGTAAGGATTGGAGAAAAACAAATTCCCTTGATTGCTTTAGTTGATCATGGTTCTGAGATTAATCTTATTGCTCGAGGTGTTTATGAGAGTGGCAAGTGGCCTATGGATGCAGAGCATGGCTGGCGCATGAGAGCTGCCAATAATACTTCTGGAGATATGTATACTGCTTGTCCAAGTATCAGAATTTCTATTGGTAATGTTGAAGAGGATTATCATTGCTTTGTTCAGGATTCATGCTCTTATCCGATTATTCTTGGACAGCCTTTCATTACAGAAGCGAAAATGGAAACAAAAGTGATGGATGACGGATCAGCTTATGCGCGGATACGCAGTAAAGATGGTATGCAAGCTGTTCAGTTTATGACTGTTGGGGTAAATCATCCGAGAAACAGGGATTCTCTGCGTGAGGCACCACTACCTGCGAAGGAGTTGGATTTTCATTAGGTACCGCTGTCTTGCGAGACGCCAGTGGTACGGAGCGGAGAAAAGAGGAGATCTCGCCTCCTAGCAGCCAGTCTTTCTCCAATAACTTTGTTGGGTTTACTTCAGATAGTTCGGTAAGTTATCAGAAAATTTCAGATTTGCCTAGAGCTGCCAGGCAGTACATTGGTCGTAAGGAGAAAGAGTTGAAGAATGCAGGTATTTTGCAAGCAGAAGAACATGTGGATGGATTGTATGAAGGGATGTCTTATGCAGATACATTGTTTGAGATGAGAGCAATGCTGAAAACTGATGCATGCAAGGGTTCAAAGATCATACCTGTGCAAACCTTGGATATGTTTCAGGAAATTTCTAGTTTTATGCTGCAAACAGAGTTAGAGGCTGAGAAAACTCAGCAAACTGAATTTATGGCTGATCTTGATCAGCTAATTGAATTGCAGAAGGCTGAATTCATTCAGCCAACAGAGTTGAATGCAGAAAAATTTCTGCATACAGAGTTTTAGGATGCGTCTATGCAGTCCATTGAGCCGAGGGCTGAATTCATTCAGCCAACAGAGTTGAATGCAGAAAAATTTCTGCATACAGAGTTTCAGGCTGCACCCATGCAGTCCATAGAGCTAAAGGCTGAAATTTTTCAGCCAACAGAGTTGAAAGATGCTGAAAATTTGCAGAAATTGCAGCAAAGAAAAGAGTGCTTGAATGATGCCAAGGTTGACACAAAATATAAAACAGTTGATAAGAAGGTTAAGCCGGTTGCAGGCCCGCTTCCTTCTGATAGTGATGAGCAGATTGAAAAAGCTATGAAGCAGCCTATGTTGAGGGATCCTGCAAATATTGGACATAAGTTTACAACTGAAACTCTTGCAGAATTGAAGATCAGAAATGATGATTTTTTGCTTCCAGTGGAAAAAGAATGTTTTAGAGAGATGCTTGGACGTCATGGTAAGGCATTTGCTTTCTTTCCACATGAAATTGGCTGCATTAGTCCCAAATTGGTTGCACCTATGGTCATCTTCACTGTTCCTCATGTACCATGGAATATTCGTCCTATACCTGTGCCTAAAGCACACTTGCCAAAGCTAATAGAGTTGCTGAATGAGAAGATTAAAATGGGGATTTTGGAGCCCTCTTCTGCACCCTATTCTAACAGGTGGTTTACTGTACCAAAGAAGAATGGTACTTTGAGATTTATTCAGGATATGCAGCCCGTGAACAAAGTGACAATCAGGAATGTGGGTACAGGTCCAGTTGTGGATGAATTTGCTGAGGCTTTTGCAGGACGAGCCATCTATTCACTAGGTGACTTGTATTCAGGTTATGATCAGTTTCAGCTTGCCTTGGAAAGCAGGGATATTACTACTATGCGGACACCTATTGGTCTTGTGAGGATGTGTACCTTGCCTCAAGGTGCTACAAACTCAGTTGCTCATATGATGAATGCTATGCATATAGTTCTTCGAGACTATATTCCGCAGTATACCATGCCTTTTCTTGATGATGTGCCTATTAAGGGTTGTGCAGAAGAAGAAAAGAATGAAAGTCTTGATTTGCGTGGATGTAGACAGTTTGTGGCTGATCACTTGAATGCTTGTGAGCAAATATTGATACGATTAGAGGAGGTAAATTTGACACTTTCAGGGCTGAAATCTGTCTTTGCTGTTAATGAAGTCATCATAGTTGGGCATATGGTTGGTTATTATGGCAGAAAGCCTTCTCCTGCGAAGGTGGATGCCATAAACAGGATTGCAGAGTATTGCTCGACTACTTCAGAGGTGCGGAGATTTGTGGGAGCTTGTGTATTTTACATGATTTGGATTCCTCATTTTGCTCATATTGCAGATGTTCTCTATCAGCTGCTTCGAAAGGGGCAGAAATTTCATTGGGATGAGAAGCATTCAAAAGCCATGCGTAAGCTTAAGAAGCTATTGCAATCAGCTCCTACTCTACGCAAGACGGATTATCAGTGTGGACGGCCGATCATGTTGACAGTTGATACTAGCCCTATTGGCATAGGTTGGGCTGTGGGACAGGATGATGCTGATGGAAATAGGTATGCAATCCGCTTTGGAGCTAAAGTTCTTAATGAGCGACAAAGGAGATATCCGCAGATCAAAAGAGAGTTGTGGGGAGTAGTCACTGCACTGAAGTGTGACAAAGGATATTTTATTGGAGCTTCAGTTGTTGTGGAAACAGATAGTTTGCCTTTGCTTGGCATGATTACTAGTTGCTCAACTCCAGATATAGCGATGCTTCGATGGATTGCCTATATCAAATCATTGAATCCAGAATTTCGACACATAGCAGGGAAAGATAATCCAGTTGCTGACATGCTTTCTAGAGCGAGATATGAGGATGAGGAGTCAATGCTTGCAGAAGATGATGAGACAGAGTTTGCTACTTCTGTCCTTACTCATGATTGTCATGTATCTACTGTTGAAGCTTTTATTGAAGAACTTTATGTTGATGAGTGGCTGCAAATTGGACAGTATCTAAGTTCATTGACTCGAAGAGCTGATTGGACAGATGATGAGTTTAAAAAAATCAGAAGGAAGGCTTATGGGTATTTCTTGAAAGATGGTTTTCTTTGGAAGCATCCAAGAAAAAGAGGAGGATTGCCCTTGAGAGTAGTTTGTGATGTAGCGATGCAAATACAGATTATGCGAGAGTTTCATGAGAGCTCATGGGCTGGACATAGAAGTGTGTGGGCTACCTATGAGAAAATCAAAGAAAGATACTGGTGGAAAGGGATGTATAAAGATGTTTCTCACTTTGTGGAGACTTGTAGGGATTGCCAGCTTTACTCTTTAGTGCGACATCGTGATGAGTTGCATCCGACTTATCCACTATGTATGCATTACAAGTGGGTGGTAGACTTGGTTACTTTGCCAGTGGGACTTTGGCAGATGAGATATCTTGTCTTGGCTAGGGAGGATCTTACAAACTATGTTGAAGGTAGACCACTGAGGACAAAGACCACCGCTACAGTATGTAAATTCTTGTTGGAAGAAATATTTTGTAGGTATGGATGTATAGGCAAGATTACAGCTGATCGTGGAGAGCTAGATGCTGATGAAGCTAGAGAATTCTTCTCACGGATTGGGATTAAATTGGCTCTTACTACTGCCTATAATCCAGAGGGAAATGGCAAAAGTGAAAGAGGACATCCGCCTATAGTTAAAGCATTGGCAAAAGCTTGTAGAGGTCGGATTGGAGATTGGCCGAGATTGCTACCTTTTGCATTGTGGGCTGATCGCTCTACACATAGTGTGACTACTGGATACATGCCTGCGGAGTTGATGTATGGGCAAAAACCTGTCATGCCTACTGAAATTTGTGCTCTCACTTGGAGTGTTCTTCCTTGGCATGAGAATTTATCAAGGGAAGAGTTGTTAGCCCTTCGGATTCGTCAACTAGAGAGAAGGGCAGAAGATGTGCATTTAGCCATTGACCGTTTGAAGACAGCCCGTCTCAGAAATAAGGACAGGTTTGATTTAAGGCATCGCTTGAGGCCTAGAGCCATAAAAGAAGGGGATTGGGTTCTAGTCTACGACAGTAGTCTAGAAAATCAGCATAGTAGCATGAGAAAAATGGTTCAAAGATGGTTTGGACCGTATGAAGTGAAAAAGGTTTTTGACAATGGTACCTATGAGCTGGCTGAATTAGATGGAACGTTATTGAGGGTGCCTATTGCTGGAAAACGAGTCAAGATTTTCAAGAGAAGAGAGGATGAAGAATATGCACTTGAAGTATTGACAGAAGAAGAGCAGGTAGAAGAAAGGCAAGCAGAAGAGATGGAAAACATGGATGATGAAGCTGATGGAGAAACAGGTTTATTAGAATCAGAAGATGGACTTGACTTGTTTGTGGAGTTGAATGATCCTGGATAGTTGGCACATCCGGAGGATGCGCAGGTTTAGAGGGGGTGGATGTCGTGATGCTGCGCATCTGAGCCGTGAACACCTCCATTTTTGTTGTGCATTTGTGTTAATTTCTGCGTGTGATTCATTGTTTGTGTGGTGCATTTTAATAAACTACATCCAATGTATATATTCCCTTAAATGTATTGCACACTGATCATGTTCTGGAGTTACTATCTGAAGTTGAGAAGACTGGCCTCAAACCACTCCAACCATGATTTGACAGTGCCATGAAGATGTATTAGCAATTGAAGTGCTAAAAAGAAATGGAGTCTTTGTTTGACAAGGCAAAAGCTGCGAATGTGTGACCTGTCTTAAAGAAGGGACAAGAAGTTCAAAAGACAAAGCTGAAACTTGTAATGGAGCACCGAGAGAAATTACCAGGCTTATTATTAGGTGGTTGACGCCACGCACTCTTGCCTATTGGTACATGTATGGGGGCCATAAATGTGATAGGACAGGTGGTATTGTTAGGAAGGACATCAAGTTCGCTTTTAAGGCAAATCAGCATCTAAGAATGGGGAGGTCACGAATGGAGAGGGAGAAATGCTAAAGGGAGAAAAGGAGACTAATTGGGGAAAAGAGTATTCGAATGGCAAAAGGGAGGGAAAAAGACGGATTGTCATGCGCTTGAATGGGAGGAAAGGTTCCTTTTTTGTCGCTTCTGTAGCGAAAGGAGGGGGAGTAATGCTTGGATTGGAAAAAGGAGGACAGACATCTTTCGGTTGGTCTTGCCACTTCTCTTCGTTCTCTCTGTTTCTCTCTGTGTCTGCGTCTCCGTGTTTCGGAATCTCTCTCACGAGAGACGTGATGAGACTGAGTAGAGACAAGCTATATTTATATTACATTAATTAATTGTGAGAAGAATTACGAGGAAGAAAGCTCCAAATCAGGGGATGAGAGAGGCTATGCCATTTACTGGGAATTCAAACCAGAGAGGGAATGGAGAAAAATGGAGAGAGTAGCGGCAACTCTGGCGGTTTCCTCTGTCTCGCGCCACAATTCAACACAAATTGAGACCATGATTCATCGTCTTGGTCGTCTTCTTTCCTCCCCTTTCGATCGACTTCATAGCCTCATCACGAGGCCCACTCCCATGGATGATTGATAGGAACAATCACAAAGCTCAGAGAGTACTGCAGGAAAGCAAGAGGAGTCGGAAGATTTGAATTGATCTTTGGACGCCATGGGATTGAGCTTTGATGATCTGACAGAAGCCACATCAGGCGTTGTTGGAGGCCTTGTGAGCACATCCATCCTCTACCCTCTGGACTTGCAAAACCAAATACCAGGCTGAAGCTCGTACTGGTGATTCTCCGAAATACAGCTCTTCCCTCGATGTGTTTAGAGAAGCAATATCATCAAGGCAACTGCTTGGACTTTACCAAGGCATTGTTGTGGCTTATGCGTAGTGGTTTAACCACTTTCAGAGACAGATCAGTTCTCTTGTGATCTCGTAGACAGTTTAGCAGTACAGTGGGAGATTAGCTTTTGAGCTATTTTGGATTTGGCTCTTCGGGTTTTCAAGCCGTTTTACAGGGGAAACTCTCCAAGATTTTTCTGACAGTTCAGTAGTGCTATATGTACGCGGCTTGATTGCTTTACAAAGAAGCTTTTGGGATCTCTGTCTTAAGATGAAGCTGCAGCTATTGTTTTTTTCAGTTCTCTAATGTATTGCTGGGATCTATTCTGCAGCAAAGCACCATATCATCCATCAGATATGCGACTTTTGTACAGATTCATGCAATGTATCTTCAGGCCTGTCATAACAGGCTCAAGGACTTAAATGAAGTAAGAGATGTCCATGGGAAAATATCCATGTAACCCAAGAGCCTACTTCCAATCTACCCTGAGAATCAAGTAGTTTGAAGTCTTAAGCAGTAAGATTCCTGAAAACTTGTTCACAGACAGTATTTATCAAGTGCCAATGGAAAAACTGAATTCAAGAATTTGTATGCAAAACTGAATGTGTTCAGAATTTTCTGAACACGAGCTTCTTGTAACTCATTTTGACAAGCTATATATTGACCTTTGACTTCAAATATATTGTGATCTTCTTGTTAGCTTCGTTTCTTGCTGTACCTTGAACCCCGTGTTCTGCAGCCCTTGCGTGAACTCTACGACAGCGCATACCTTAGGCATGGTGCCTATATTTTGCCACGCCTATTTATTGAGGTGTTGGATATTTATTTATTATTTTGTATGCGCATGGGTGCACGATTATGTTATTTGTACTTGGACATTGTATTGGGCATGCCAGACTCTTTGGGTACCCGTTAGCTTTATTCCTATTTTGTGCTAAAGCAAACTCAAAAGCTAAAAGCTTGCTATTTTGTAATTTGGGCTATTATTTGAGCTTGAATATGATTAATACATAAAATACATGCTTTGTGGAGCGCTGACACAAGGGCATGGGGGGAGATTGCACCCAATTGGTCTCTTGTTCATGTCGTTCATGCTTTTTACCTTGAATTTGGTGCAAAAGTAGAGTTCTATTGTTCTTGGGGACTTTCCGGCATTCACTACGCAAGTGTACAACATCCGATGTGCGCACCAGTGGTATCAGAGCGAAGCTGAGATCAAGAGCTTCCAATCGCTACCCATCTTATGCGAAGGCGGAGCTCCTGGAACGATCGAGCTCTACGGTCTTTCTCGTCGCGAACGATCGATACGGGTGGATTCCTGGCGATCAAGAACCTCTATTTCCATCATCAGATCACAAAGGACCGGCCCGCAATGCAGAGGACCACTTCTACATCCTCTTCTTCAAGTCGTCAAGAAATAGAGATAAGCCATATTTCTTGCCAAGCTTAAAAGCTTCAATCTTTAAGTTACAAAGCTTGATTAATTAGAAGCTTTACTTAAGCTTAAAAAACAACTGACCACGAGGACGTGAAGATATTCTGGGCGTCGATTTTTCCGCCGAGGACATATTCATGTCCCCAAAATTGACGACGGACCAAGAAGCATAAAGCTTCTAAATCTCCTAAATCATCTAAGGTCATTCAACTATTCAAGTCTTCAGAGTTCTTTCAAGTCAAGTTCTGCAAGTCAGATAAAGCAACTAAGTTCTGCAAGTCCTGGAACTCTGCAAGTCACATAAGTCTGCAACTCTGCAAGTCAGACAAGTCACCTGAAGTCAAAACTGACTTCTGTTCAAAACTCATAGAAGGGTTGTTCCTGTGCAGAAACTCCGAACTGCAAAGTTGTTCATTGGAAGGTACTCTACGCATACGCAGGTTTGTTGAAGCATTTTCAGCATACGCAGAAGGATAAAATGTAGATTTTTCAAAGATTACAAATCCCGCAATCGTCAAAGACGAAGATTGTGAAAGCCACACCCAAATATATATAAGCCTTGTATACCCGATCTTGAGCTACGCTCATCCCGCTAACTTGATTTTGAGAGTGAGAGGTCTTTTGAGTTTTGCAGGATGACGGAACCACATATGGATGATTTAATGGCTGAAGGCGACCTACCTGAACCTACGATAGAGCAAAAGCTGGACTTAATTATGATGCAATTAGATGAAGAACGACGAGCTAGGCAAGCATTACAAGTTCAATTGGCTAATTTACAAAGATCAACTATTGACAAAGAGGAACCTCAATTTGAAGATCTTATCCGACATACCATCGACGCGACTCTTGAAGCTCAATCTATCCACAAGGAAACAAAGATAAGTAAAACAAATTTCAAATTCCGTACTTTCAATGGCACTCGAGAGGGAAAATTTGTTCTTGCATTCATTAGTCAGTTTGATGACTACTTTCATGAGGAAACATATGCAAAAAAAGATAAAATCAAGTGTGTCACTAATCATTTAGTGGATAGAGCATCTCTTTGGTGGACCGTGGTTTGCAAGAGTATAGATTATCCCACTGCCTGGGATAATTTCAAGAAGAAGTTTATGCAGAATTTTCTTCCTCCACAATTCCATGAAAAAGCCATAAAGCAATGGGACCTTCTTTAGCAAAATGAGATCATGAGCCTATTCCTCAGTACACTGAACACTTTTGGAATGCATTACTCCAATTATGCATGCTTGAAGATGTACCTGAAGCGACACACAAGTGCAAGTATATGTATGGACTACTTGGGCATTACTACGCTGAAGTTAATATGTTCAAGCCTGCAACTCTTGAAGACGCAATTTCATTAGCTCATGACACTGAAGACAAGCTGTGAGGAAGAGATAGACGTCCACAACAATTCCAAGCCAATGGTAACTATGGATCTAAGCAATTCAACTCAAAATTTAGAAGATTTAATCAAGGTCATTTTCCTTCATCATCTTTTCGTAAGAATTCGGAAAAACTTCCTGCTTTACCATCCAATACCAATCAAAACCCCAAGCCTATTCCACAACCAGATCCTAATGTACCTAAACTTCCTGCCATTGCAAACAATGTAACCAAAGCCAAGCCTATAGTATGTTATAAATGCCACCAACCTGGACATCTAGCAGCAAATTGCCATTCGAAGAAGCCATCTGTCCATATCAACTACCTTGGAGCAATGGAAGATGACGAACATGAAGAAATGCCTGATTTCACGGAAGATGAAGACGACAATACTACTCCTTCAGATACTTTACCAGGTATGCCAACTCCACATTCTTTATTGACAATCAAATGTTTAGTGCATGGAAAGGAAAAGATTATTTTGCATGATGATGGTAGTACTCATGATTTTATTTCTGCAAAGTTAGTAAAAGAATTGAAGTTACAGACTGTACCTACTCATTATCGCATCAAAGCAGCATTCTTAGGTACTAGGTATAATGGTACACAGGAAGTGCATGACTTAGAAATTCAAATTGGTCAATATACTGAAAGAAGAAATTTTCTAGTTGTACCACTACAGTCCAGTGATATTATTTTAGGTATGCCTTGGCATCATCAGCATAATCCAGATATAGATTATTCCACACATTCAATTAATATTCAATTTCAAGGAAAACATATTACATTGTATGGTATGCATGCATCTAATGCTTTTCCACTACTTTCGCATACTCAAGCTAAACGTGCATTACACAAAAGTAGTAAATCTTATCTCATTTGGGTGAATGAACTGCAAGTAAAAGAAAACCATATGCACCCTAGGCATAAATAATTTCTTGCACATTTTAAAGACTGTTTTGACGTAGACTACCACCTGGTTTACCTCCTTCATGTCCAGAAGACCATAAAATAGATTTGATTCCTAGTACCCAACCACCTTGTAAAGCACCATATAGGCATAACCAGATAGAGCAAAAAGAAATTCAAAGTCAAGTTGAGGAATTAGTAAATAGAGGATTGATTAGACCTAGTAGTTTTCCATTTGGTGCACCTGTTCTGTTAGTAAAGAAAAAGAATAATACTTATCGTATGTGCATTGACTATCGAGCTTTAAATAAGATCACTATAAAGAATAGGTATCCAATTCCTAGAGTCGATGACCTTATGGATAAACTGCAAGGTTCTGCCATATTTAGCAAAATAGACCTTAAATCTGGTTATCATCAGGTAAGATTAGATAAGTCTGACATATTCAAGACTGCATTTAGGACACAGTTTGGTCATTATGAATTTTTAGTGATGCCTTTCGGATTGACTAATGAGAAAGAACATTATGAGCATTTGTCATTGGTTTTCCAGTTATTAAAAGATAATCAACTGTATGCAAATCCAGAAAAGAGTGAGTTCTTTAAAACATAAATTGAGTATTTAGGTCATATTGTATCATCTGATGGAATTAAAGTTGACCCTAAGAAAATAGAAGCAATATTGAATTGGCCTATACCTAAAAATGTGCATGAGTTACGATCATTCCTAGGTCTTGCTAGTTTCTATAGGAAGTTTGTACGTAATTTTTCATTACTTGCTTTACCATTAACCAAACTTCTAAAGAAAGGTATTGTTTATCATTGGTCCGATAATCAACAGAAATCCTTTGACTTATTGAAACATGCATTAACCCATGCTCCTGTCTTACAATTGCCTGATTTTAATAGACCATTCTTTTTAGTAGTGACTGATGCTAGTGGATCAGGAATAGGAGCCGTACTTATGCAGGATAATCATCCCATAGCCTATTCTAGTTGTAAGCTGAAACCCTCTGAACTGAAATATTCCACATATGACAAAGAATTATTAGGTGTGATACAAGCCTTAAGACAGTGGAAATATTATTTAATGGGTTCTGAATTTATGATTAAGACCGATCAATAAAGTATTAGACATTTACTTAGCCAACCTCAAATATCTGACCGACATATCAAATGGGCATCCTTTATTTAGAGTTTTCATCCTATCATTCAATATCAACCCGGTAAAGAAAATGTACTGGCTGATGCATTAAGTAGAAGACCTGCCATTCATAATATTTATGTTATAACTTTTGATTCTTTGATTGCTATGAAAGATACTTATCATCAGGATATTACTTTTCATGCTGATTGGAATAAATTAGTTCAAAATAACTTGATTCCTATTGATTCACTATCTTATAATGATGGATTCATGTTTTATGAAAAGAGATTATGTGTTACAGTTCCATTCAGATCTTTTGTTTTGAATGAAATTCATTGTCCTCCATATCAAGGTCATAGAGGTATCATATCTACTTTACGTACATTAACTGAAGATTTTTATTGGCCGCATATGGACACTGATGTATCTAACTTTGTTTCTGAATGTTTGATTTGTCAAAGAGTTAAGAGACATCATGGTAAATAGTATGGATTACTTATGCCTTTGTCTATTCCATCAAGACCATGGGAATAAATTTCTATGGATTTTATTACTGATTTACTTAATACTAAAGCTAACCATGATATGATTTGTACAGTAGTAGATATGTTTAGTAAACAAGCATATTTCATTCCATGTAAGAAAACTTTAACAACATCACAGGCAGCACAATTGTTTTTGAGAATTGTTTTCACTAACCATGGATTACCAAAAGTTATTATTTCTGATCGTGATTCTAGATTATGTAACAACTTTTGGATTACTCTGTTTGCTAACCTAGGTACAAAAATTGATTTTTCATCTACATTTCATCCTGAAACTAATGGACAAACAGAAGCTACTAACAGTACTATACTAGATCTTTTACGTGCTTATACTATTTCTAAACCACAGACATGGGATACACATTTGCATTTATTACAGTTTGCATATAACAATATACCACACACATCTACAAAGAAAGCACCGTTTGAAATGATTTATGGTTATAGATTGTCTACACCTATTGTATCTTTGTCAAATAGAATTCAGAGTGCTGATGATATTGCTAGTATGCACAATACTATTTTTGATGAGGTTAAAGACATGATTGCCAAAGCCCAGCAATCATATACCAAACAAGCCAATAAGAAAAGACAAGCAATGAATTTCAAAGTTGATGACTATGTTTGGTTGAGAATAGAAAAACGTAGACTACAAAGTGTAGATAGACACCCAGTTGTGAAATTAGCACCTTGATTTTATGGACCATTTAGAATTATTCACAAAATTAATGACAATGCATTCAAGTTAGAATTACCACCTCACTGGAAAATTCACAACACATTTCACATTAGTTTATTAAGACCCTTTAGAGGCCAATTACCAGTACACCCTGTTTATGAAAACTCACCTTTGTTAGAGAAAGAGACTGAAATACTTGAACCTGAAGCTATCATAGACACTGATTTTATGACCACTAGAACTGGCCAAAGATATTCTAGATATCTAGTCAAATTTAAGAACCATCCTGTAGAGGAAGCCCAATGGATGCACGCTAGAGACTTAAATGCTTTCCCCACTCTGTTAGCTCCACATTGAGCTAATAGCAATTGAGGTCAATTGCTATTCCACCCCGGGGGTATGATGCCAGGAGGCATATTTCATGGTGGAATCTGTGCCACGGTGGATTCCGTGAGGTTTTACGATGGATTTCGTAAACTTTGTTGACCGAGGCTCATACACAAAGTGGATTCTTTGTGCGAGAAGTTGATGGGGACGCCTGTACTTTTCGGGCGTTTCATTAATTTAGTGTGTACATGGGTGATTCCGCAAAATGCATATTAAATTAATAAACGTTTATGAGTTTAGAGTGCGCACTCGTAATAAATTAAGATTAGGATTGATTTCTAACCAGTTGATTTATTTATGTAGCTAAAGACTACTAGGTATTCACTTTTGTCGGTTTAATTGTATTATTTTACTAACAATTGTGAATGCTTCAGTTGATGTGTAGAGATAGCAGTAGTGGCGGAGGAAAGCATTGGAGGATAGCGATTATTCGATTTATTACTTATATTTTGATGGGTGCATACCTTAGGCATGGCGCCTATATTTTGTCGCGCATGTTTATTGAGGTGTTTGATATTTATTTATTATTTTGTATGCACATGGGCGCATGATTATGTTATTTGTACTTGGACATTGTATTGGGCATGCTAGACTCTTTGGGCACCGCCCGTTAGCTTTATTCCTATTTTGTGCTAAAGCAAACTCAAAAGCTAAAAGCTTGCTATTTTGTAATTTGGGCTATTATTTGAGCTTGAAGATGATTAATACATAAAATACATGCTTTGTGGAGCGCTCACACAAGGGCATGGGGGGAGATTGCACCCAATTGGTCTCTTGTTCATGTCGTTCATGCTTTTTACCTTGAATTTGGTGCAAAAGTAGAGTTCTATTGTTCTTGGGGACTTTCCGGCATTCACTACGCAAGCATACAGCATCCGATCTACGCACCAGCTAGCATTGGTAGTACACATTCTATTAGTGGTTATAATTGTACTTATAAGGTGCCAAATACTACTAGTACTTCTACTTGTAATAGTATGAGTGTAAGTTATGCTAGCATTGTTAGTATAAGTGTTAGTTGTAGTAATAATATTATATTATGAGTGTTAGATTACTAGGAGTGATAGTGATACTAAAATAAGTGGTATTGGAGTTGCTAATAGAGTTCTGGCTGCTAAGTTCCAAAAGTGTAAATAGTACTAAATGGAAGCTATTGAGTGTGTTAACTTTGTCTATTAATTTGTGCTATCTCAATGTGTCAATATATGCCTCTATAGCCTACCTCCATTGACTCAACTGCCCTAATTCCATTAATATCCTTGTGTCTATATATGCCTCTCTAGTATACCTTTAGAGACATCAAACCATCTATTTTCATTAAAGATTCTATTTGTCTATCTAGACTACCTTGATATACTTCAACCTACATTTAGCTAAATTGTATAATGCATTCATATATCTCCAACTTGGCCTCAAAATCAATAAGAAAAATAGATACAGGCAAGAAAGAGCTAGACATTGAGCTAGAGCCTAAATATGGTCATTTATTCATGAGGACACAGTGCACCAATACTTGTGCATGGTGCAACCATCAATGCAAGTGCTTCTTCATCCTCACTTGATTTTAGCTAATTAACTAATAGCATTGTTACATTGCTTAGACAACTTTCAAACAAGTGTTTCATGAAACTAACATTCGCAATGGTAAAGAATATTATATGGGTTGAGAAGTTGCCAATCAGGGTGAAAATGGATTGCTTCCTTACACAAGGTGGCTTAGTGATCAAGTATTAAAGGTGTTTATAACTTACCAAAAAACTATTTAAAAATGGTCATGATGTACTAGATATCAATTGAAAATTCAGCACACTAATTGTAACATACCCAAAATTTCACAAAGGAATATACTTATCTCAAACTATCAGCCCTATTCGCTATCCATTATTACTACAAAGTGATTAAAGTAAGTCAATTAGTGTTTCTCCACATAAAAGAAATGTTAATGAATTAATTAGGACTATTTTTTATTTTTTAGATTTATTTTATAATTTTATAAAAGTAAAAATATTTTTAATTATTTTACTAATTAAAAGTATTTTCTAATTTTTATTACTTTTTAGAATTATTTTTACATTTTAAATAAAATATATTACATATTTAAAAATTATTTAATTTATAATCACTTTTTGATATTTTTTTTGTGTACCCTTATTTTTCTAAAATATCCATGATAATATTCTATAGTTTTCACAAAATTTCAAAGATATTTCAAAATTTTTGAATGTTGTAAAATAATTTCTTAATAACACACACACACACACATAAAGAAAATGGAAAAAAGAAAATAATTATTATTATTATTTAAAAAAAACCAAACGTTTATTAACCTTAGAAGAGGAGGAGATAAGGGAAAAAAGGAGGCTACCACCTCATGCATGTGATTCATGCCCCTCCTCCCCCCCTTCGGTCCCCCTAAAATTTTTTTATTAAAAAACAAAAACCCTCCCCCTAAACTCATCAGAGACAAACTAATAAGTAAAAATTTTTATAGTAAGTTAATTACAATTTTTTAAATATAAAATGAAATAAACTTCTTTCATAACAAAACAATAGTAGTTTCCTCCTTCCTAAACCTCATTAAAAGACAACCTCCCTCCCCCCACCCCCTTCTTTCTAAAAAGACTATATAAAGGAGGGCCCCTCTTCTCATTTCTAACACACAATGATGATGAGCCAACTCTTATGAGTGAGTGAGGAAGCAATAATCATATGAGTGAGTGAGGAAGCAATAATCACGAGATAAAGGTGAGAAAACTATGGATGGAAGATTTAGAGATTGTTCACATGATGTCCCTCTACCTCGAAAACCTTCTTTTTCTTATCCTTCTCATCCATGATGATTCCTTGTCCATGAATTGATGTAATGGGACCCTCGAATAGCCATGGTGTCAAAATTTTGGCCATCAATATGATCGAGGTATACTAGTTTATTACTTATTATTGATAAATAACCGATATAATATCTAAATTCTTAAGAAAATTATATTAAAAATTAAAATTATTTATATTTAGATATTGGATTTTATTAACTTTAATCATTAAAACTCTTCTAAAATTAATAAAATATATCTTATTAAAAATTAATAAATTAATCACAACTTCTTTTCTAATATGAAACGAAATAAACATCTTTTATAATAAAGTATGAGTAGTTCCCTCCTTCCTAAACCTCATTAAAAGACAAAACCCCTCCCTTACATCTCCCCCCTCCCCCCTCCCTCCCAACAATGACGGCAAGCCAACTCTTATGAGTGAGTGAGAAAGCGATAATCACATCAAGATAGAGGTGAGGAAACTCTACATGAAGGATTTAAAAGATGTACATGTGATGTCTCTCTATCCCAAAAAACTTCTCTTATCCTTCTTATCCATGATAGCCCCTTTCCTACACATCAACATAGTGAGACCCTCAAGTAGCCATGGTGTAAAAACTTTATTACTTATTGTTGATAAATTGCCAAAATAATGTCCAAATGTTTAAGATAAATATGTTAAAAATTAAAAGTATTTTTATAAAAAATATAATTTATTAAATTTAATATAAAAACTTCTTTAAAATTAATAAAAAAAATATTATCTTATTCTTTTGTATTTTAATCTTTCAAAAATTAAAAAATAACTAAAATCATTTTAAAAATAAGATAACTTATAGTAGAAAAATAAAATATAATTAAATTTATAGTAAATTAAAAATATTCATGAGTTTTTAATTAAATATTTTTTAAAAAAGTATTATAAAGCTACTAGAAAATCTTATAAGGATAGAAATTTATATAAATTAGAGTTTCTATCCTAATTTAAAATAATTTGTATAAATTAGGATAGAAAGTCAAAATTGTTGAAAATTATGTTATACTCACAAGGATAAGTTGATTTAGATCTTGATATTTATATACGGTGTGTTCGTATATTCGAAAGCTAAAAATACATTTATTAGAGTGCATTCACACACTTTGAAAGTATTTAGTTGTTTTTATGAACGAAAAGATAGGAAATAAGATATGTTCACACATATAGAAACTAAAATAAACTCAATACAATGCGCTCTGTAAGAAGCTAGGAATACATGTGCTAGTGAGAGAGAGTTATTAATAATACATTGTCACATTGACATAGGTATAAAAGATATGAGACATGTGATTTTTGGCATCTTTGATAATAATAAAATTATTCTATCTCTTGTCACCTCCTTGTTCATAGCTTTCGTGTCTTCTATTTCTTCTTTTTTATATTTCTAGTACTTTTCCCTCCTCATCACTTTTTCTCTCTCCTCTTTTCTCTCTCTTCTCCTCTTCTTTCTCTCACCTCTCAGCCCTCTCCTAAACAAGTGATATTAGAGCATTGATCTTTGATCCATTTAGTACGATCCTTTCTTGGAATTCCTTCTCAATCTTGTTACTTCTTGGTTACTCAAGGATAGGGTATTAGTTGGGAAAATGGACAAGTGCAATGACCAAAGAGACCAAGGACAACTAGTCAGAGTTAATTGGAGCACTTGAAGGAAATTTTGGGGTCATCTTGGATAAAATGGCTAGGTGTGCATCAATAATAGGCTATTTGGAAGGTAAAATGGTCAAATACAAGGTGATTAGAGTTAGTCTTGGTTAGAACTTTAGTTACTTTTCAAGACAATGAAGCTTTGGTGGTTGCCAAGAAACTCAATATCTTTCTCTCTAATGATCTCTCCTTCTCTAACCATGCGGCAGTGATTCTTCAACTTTGGAGCATCAGATAGAGCACCACAGTGTGAGCCATTGCTGAGCAACCTCTCTAAGAACATGCCCGCATTTTTTCAGTGCAATTTGCATTGAATTACTGTAGGCATTCTCTTTAGCTCAGTTAGTCATGCTTCATTTATTGATAATCAAGCTTCATTTGGCTACTTCTAGAAGTCAAGGTAGCTGCTATTTGGTCCTTTGAAGCTTCTCTTTCATCTCCTTCAAACCCTAGCTATGGCAGAATAGGGCAATAGTGTCAATGGTCAAAAATCTTGACAAATCTCACAAGATTATGTATCTTATTCCTCTTGAGGCCTTCTGTTTGGTTATGGAGCATAAATGGTAGCAAATTTGACCCATTTCTTTGTCTCTACAAGATTTCTTCACCTTCCAATGGCTATGGACAGTAAGCTATTGCTGAAACTCTTTTAATCTCTCAAGATCACTCAAGAAGGCTTTCATTTAGGGCCAAAACACATTACTCTAGCAAGCATCAAAGTGGAAGATTGAAGAATTGAAGAAATTTCAGCATATTGAGTCTCTTGAAGCTCATATTGAAGGTTAATTTTGGCACTTTTCTTCAAGAAGCTTGAATCTTCAAGATTTAAGTATTCAAGCAAGCCTCATGCCATTGGTTCTTCATGAATTCAATCTTATTCAAGCTTGTATGGATTGATTTTATGGATTCTTGGAGCTTCATGATGGATTCATGGTGGATTATGGAAGATTCTTCCAATAATTGGATAGAATCTTGCATCAATAATATTCTTCAAGCTTGATCAAGGTATTTCACTTGCTTAATGTCTAAAATATCTCAATATCCACTTGCTTTAAGCTTTTACATTTGTTGATCGTGGAAGATTATTGGTCAACTAATTCTATGAATTGATCATTAGATCAGAGATTAGTATTCTTCTCATTGATTAGAGCCTATTACATTGAATGTTAGTATTCATTTCAATCTTATTTCAACATGGGTATCATTTATAATGTCTTGATGCATAACCCTGATTTGATTGTTTGATTTTATTTACCCAAGATTGAAATATTATAAAGGGTAAGTACTAACAATCAATGAGTCACTAAATTGCAAATGTGAGATCCTCATCCAACACTCATTTCTTCATTTCAATCTTTCATTGACCAATCATGCATATCATGGAAGGCTAAAAGAAAATTTCAGTTATGTATTTCATCCTTGATTGATTAATTAGAATACTACTGCCATGTTGATATTCCCACCAAGAAAAAATGTGGATGCCAGGGGGGATAGTGGGACAATAGAGAGGTGACCATCCCCACTATTAAAGATCCTAAAGGGATGCAACCAATCAATTTGGGGGGAACTTTGGCCACATCCTAATGATTTGAAGCCTGTGTAGGGAGTTTGTCATGCCGTTATATCCCTCACCAAAGGTATTGCAAGTGGAGTTCTTGAAGACATAAAGTTCTCAGCTAGATAACATTGTTTGGGACTCCATTGATCAGCCACAGCGATTAAACAAGCTATTATAGGTTTGCTACAAGAGAAATTTCAGTCATTCTACTCTCTAGAGTAGGGGTTAGATGTATTCACTGGGAAATAAGGCATTTGGGCTTTCATTTGGCTGAATTGTTAATCATTCACATGTGTTACAAGTCATTCCAAGTGGATTACAGGTTTTACATAGGGTAATACACTCAAACAATGAATTGGGATCACTCTTGGAAGACTTTTATTTGTTTACAAGTGTTATAAAGTAATTTTAAGAGTTTCTAAGACCTCTATATTAGGATATTGTAGGGTGTATTCAACTCCTACAGGTCATACATAGGGTAGCATAGGGTTGGAAGACCTTATCTTTGACTTGGGAGAAGTGGATACACTAAAGCAATGTTTTTATAGACTACATGACTATTCTTGATAGTAGTAAAAGAATATTTTAAGAATATTTTTTTTTAAATTTGAATTTTAATATTATAGATCATCATGAAGAGATATTTATGTGCTTTGATTTTCATGAAAAAATTCTTGATTCTAAGATCGTGATCAAACGTTATAGCCATTTTTGTAACAAGAGGTCTACTAGTTCTGCATTATACTAGTGGGTAAAAGTGGCTAGAAACAAGGGAAAGAATAAGCCTAATGATGATGTTTAGAAAAACAAATTAGAGAAGAACATGAGGCAATACACAAATCATGTCAATATGAGGAAGATTCATAAGAGTGTGGTGCTTATAATACCCGTAATTCCACTCTTTGTCACCATGAGACTAGGCATTCCATCAAACACATGGAATTGGTTTCTAAATTGGATGATCATGTGGTTGAACAACTGATTCAATCAAGCATGCACAACAAGGAAGTTCTAAAGCTGTGGCTCAATCTACTAAGGATTATTTGGAGAAGCATTCCTCTTCTACTAAGGATTCTTTGAACAAACTTAGCTCTCAGATTTCTATGCTGGTGGCATCACAAATGGTAGAGAAAGAGAGTAGAAATGAATAGTCCTTTTAGCCATCAAGCAATAATCCTCAATCAAGTCTTATTGGAAAGAAAGGGGTATCACATAGAACTTATGAGATTGGGAAGATTTCTTTTGGAGCTAATGAGCCTATTTTGAGCATTCATCGGTCAAATCCTCCTCAAGCCACTAGAAACCAACTAACTATTCCTTCTGGCAGGTTTCAAACCAACTATCATAGGAGTACCTCTAATATTTTAAACCACAATCATAGTTACATGGACATTCAACCCTAAGTAACAAATGGACAATAAGGCTTTGTTGATAGAGAGCTCTGTGATAAGATTGTGTTAACAAAATATAATGGTGATTCATCATCATCGATTGATTTGGAGGAGTGAACTTCCAAGTTGGAGTCCTACTTTGATATTTTCCCTAGTTAGATGACCAAACGATTCACTTTGCTACCCTTCACCTTGAAGGCTTTGCTCGTATATAGTGGAGATACATAAAGAGGAAAAATTAGTAGGTTGATACTTGGGAGGAATTCAAAGCTAAGATGGCTCAAGTGTCTATATCTCCCATTGAGAAAGAGAAGTTGGCAAGAAGATGGTATCAATTGGTGGACCAAAGAAGTCTATCAGTTAGAGAGTATACAAATTAGTTTTTGGATCTTACCATGTATGTAGAGAGTGTGAGCAATGATGCAATGTTGCATAAGTATATCTATGGTTTGGAGCCTAATTTGTTAGCTAACGTTATGGCCAGAAACTCACCACACTATTCCATGCTATTGAGCTAGTTGATAGGCATGCTCATAAGTATAGGAGGGATATTTTTATGCAAACTTATTTTGGATAGCAAAGAGCTATTGCTAAATAAGGAAAATTTTGTGGTAATCATGGAGGTGTCAATACTTCATTTAGTAGTCCCAAAGTCCCTATATACCCTACCTTCAATGCCTCAAGACAATAAAGTGCTTCAAAAGCCAGTAATAAAGTGGATCCTAGGCAAGATGACAATAGATCCCAAATTTATTTAGCAAACAATGCTAAATTTATACTTATAGATCTTTTCAAGGAAAGAAAGGAAAATGGTCTATGCTTCAAATGTGGTGAAAAGTATACAGTTGATCATACATCAAAGTGTACTTTCAAGAATGCTAAGGCTAAGAATTATAACATGATAGTACTTGAGGATGGGGATGATGAGGTTATTGAGGAACCAACAGTGAGTGCACAAGATGAATTAGAAGAACATGATGAGAATCTTGATCCCAATCAGTCTTATGAGATTGCGGATGGATTTTCATTTGACCTAGGTGGACATATTTCTTTTAACCCTGGTGGGATAGATTTACCTCTTGCTACCACTACCCTTTGTTTGATTTCCATGGATACTTGGACATGTTCACAGAGCTGTAATACACTTCATATGAAGGGTACCATTCATGGAAAGGATGTGTTTATCATGATAGCAGACAGTGGTAGTGCACACAGTTTTGTGAATAAGTCAATTGTGGATAGGTAGCATTGCTTTCCCACTAATTTAGAGCAACGGATAAGAGAAAGGAGCCAATAAAGAAGAGAAAATTGGCACTCAAGGTGCCCATAGGTTCCCATATAGTTAGCTAAAAATTATGTAGTATAGGTGAATCTAATTGCTTTGGAAATGGGACCCATCGATATATTTTTTTGTTGTGATTGGTTGATGAATTTATGGAAGATTATTATAGATTTCTCATAGTTGTACATGGAGTTTGCCATTGATGGGTAGCTTATCCATCTACAAGGAATCCCAAGTAAATCTGATTTTTAGCTTATCACCATTAAACAACTCAAGGAGTACAAGAAGTGCTCTTAGATTTTTGTATTGCACCTAAATAAAGAGGTAGAAGATCTGTCCAAGAATTTAATAGAGCATATAGCTTTAAATGTTCTACTTGAGGAGTACAAGGACTTATTTGAATTATCTACTTCATTACCTCCTAAGAGAGTAGTGGATAACCCTATTGATTTAGAGTGTCATTCAAAGACAATCAATAAGCCACCTTATAGATTGTCAAAATGCAAGCATAAGGAAGTAGCCAAGAAAATCAAGAAGATTTTACATATGGGATTTATTGAGCCTAGTTCTTTACCTTATGCATCTCCGATCTTGTTAGTGAAGAAGAAATATGGATCTTTAGGATGTGTATTAACTATAGGAATCTAAACAAGATCATAGTGAAGAACATGTATCCAATACCTAGAGTTGGTGATTTTCTTGATGAGCTCAAATGGGCTAGATTATTTACCAAGATTAATTTGAGGTCTAGATATCATTAGATTCATATGCAAGACGGTGGTGCAGTGAAGATTGCCTTTAGGACTGATCATGGACTATACCATTTCTTAATGATACCATTAGGGCTTACTATTGCTCTAGCTACCTTCTAGAGTCTAATAAATAAGATTTTGTAGCCTTTCCTCTTTTAATTTGTCCTAGTCTTCTTTAATGACATATTGATTTACAACAAGACTCTACAAGACCATTGATCCCATATGAGAAGGCTTTGATGTATTGAGACATCATAAACTCTTTGTTAAGGAGAAGAAAATATTTTTTATGTAGATTGAAGTGGAGTACTTGGGTCATATTTTCAGTGAACTAGGGATACAAGCTTATTCTAAGAAGGTGCAATATATCAAAGATTGGCCAACACCTACCACCACTACCTCCCTTCGAGGATTTCTTAGTCTATCATCATTATACCATAGATTCATAAAGTATTATGCAACTATAGCAGCTCCTTTGACTTAGAGGTTGAAGAAGGAAGCTTTCTTTTGGGATGCACTTATAGAAAATAACGTCAATGAGTTAAAGAAATCACTTACTCCTACTCCTATTCTAGTATGCCAAAATTACTCTAAGAATTTTACCATTACAATGTGATGCCAGTGGCCATGGCATACGGGCTACTTTGCTACAAGAGCATAGAGTTATTGCCTTCAAAAGCTGTAAGCTTACAGATAAAGAGATGGCTATGCATGTTTATGACAAAAAGATGTTGGCTATTCTACATGCAATAAAGAAATGATACCAATATTTATATGGCAGCTGGTTTAGAGTTCAATGTGATTACAGGGTCCTAAAGTACTTCCTTACTCATTCAAATCTTATCCTTAAGCAGTGCAAGTGGATAGCTACCTTACAAAATTATGATTTTGACATTACTCATACAAGGGACAAAATTATAATTTTGAATCACACATACAAGGGGCAAAGACAATGTGATAGCTTATTCTCTCTCTAAAATATAGACATGTCGGGTTTTAGCTATGCATGAGTTACATGGTGACTGGATTGATGAATTACAAGAAGCCTAGCTTTTGGATGATGAGCTTAGCCATGCACTTCAGAAATTACAACAAGGTCTTATAGAGGAAAACTCCAATTATCAGTTTAAAAATAGCCTAATTTGCATGAGTGGCAAGACTATTATTTTGTCTACTTCTTCTTTTGGGTTGAAAATTATTGAGAAGTTACATTCTTCACCCAGTGGAGCTTTGGAGTGTTTAAGATCTATGATAAAATCAACAAAAGTTTTCACTAGAAAGGATTGTGGAAAGATTTTAAGGGTTCTAGCATGAAATGTATACCTAGTCACCATCAAAATAAGGATAGTACCTCTAAGAGAGGTGGTTTATTGCAATCATTTCCTATTCCAAAAGGTAAGTGGATACACATTATCATGGAATTTATTATTGGTATTATCCAAAATGGTTGGAATAGCATTTATGTGGTAGTGGACAAACTCAACTAAGGTAGCCCATTTCATTCCTAATAGGACTTAGTTCACTACTTCACAAGTGGCTAGTCAATTCATGTAGCAAATCTCTAGATTATATGTATTACCACATGTGATTATGTATGATAGAGATACCAATCTCATGAGTAACTTCTAATAGGTGGTATTCAACTAACTTCTAACAAGCGGTATTCAGCTCCATAGGAACTAAATTGGCTCCTTCTACAGCCTATCATTTGTAGAGGCTGATGGTTAGACAAAAAGGGTTAATACATGGTTGGAGACTTACCTTCACCATTTCTGTCATAATGTACAACATGTGTGGTATTCATGGTTACATTTGGTTGAATTTTCCTACAATAACTCCATTCATGCTAGCATTGGAGTTTCACCCTTTGAGGCTATGTATGGCTACAAGGTACCCTTACACACAGTTATTTTCAATGAGAAGATTAACCCTAATGGAAAGGAGGAATTGGAAAGAACGCCGGCTCTTTTTCAAGAATGTAAGATGAATATTAGAAAATCCTAAGATAAAATAAAGGTATATGCTAATGAGAAAATGTGACCTTTGGAGTTCTAGGAGTGAGAGTTAGTTCTCTTGAAAGTATCCAAGTCTTGATATTCTACTCTAAAGGATGAGTTTAACAACAAACTTTCTTTGCTAGTTCTATGGGCCATAGAAGATCTTGAAGCATATTGGAGACTTGGCATATCAATTGGAGCTTTCCTCTGTAAGTGAAAAAACTACAAATAAGGTGTATTTTCACACACAAAAAGTAATATACATGAAAACTGCGATATAAAATTCATGATTGAGAAATCATGTTTTTTTAAAATTTATCTTAAAAATATTACTTGAAAGAAAAATTAGCAATTGATTGTGATTGCCTTTAAATATGATAAAGGTATACTAATTACATCCATGGTATAAACATGGAATGCAAATGAGATGTGTTGCCACCTTAGGGTCGTCTCAATTACTCTTTACTCAAAGTATTAAACATTGCCATATGTGGTTGACTACAACTAGATATATCTTGGTCTTTTGTATATGAAGATTCATCCTTATGGTAGACAAGAACTAGCGAGGCACCCCTCAGCTGAATGCCATGGCCCCACTACAGCTCTCCTACACCTCAGGGATTGGCTCCTCGATGCACCACTAATACAAATAATACATACGTCACAAACTCCATTCTTATTTTAAAACGTTTAAGGTGATAAGATATTTCCTCACTTAACAGTTTCCCAAGGAACCCGAATGCCTAAAACTATAGCTTAGGTGTCTCATAACTCAGCGTGAGTCATATGTATAAGAAACCAATTGCAATGCATCCAAGAATTACACCATGTAATATGCACAATGCAACTGTTACCGAGCATCCTCGTGCTGGTTGACTCTATTTAACTTAATTTATAAATGTCCTATATGGTATGCATAAATAAAAAGATAAGAATTTTAAATATTATCAGTAACTAATCAACATCAAAATCCCTCTCTCCCCCTACCATTTAAGTTATGCATCATTGATAGGTGTAAAGAGTGATTTTTTCATGTGTTTTTCTTACAAAAAGTGAAAAAAAAAAGACTTTAACATCAAGACAAGGCTGAACTAAGGCTTATCCCTCATGTTCCAGTCATGCCATACATTCACAAATATAAATTATATTTTTTCTTAATTTTCTAATGTAAAAACCTTATTTTTTCTAATTTTTACTATTTTTTTTCATTTATTTAGATTAAAAATTTGATATTTTTTATTTATGGATTGGGACTTATCATAATCACTAAAAACACAAAAAAATCCCCAAAATTGAATTTACATTGATTTTATATTCATTTATACTCCATATGAACCCTAAAAATACAACGAAATCTCCAAAATTTATCATTTCTATGAAAACTGTATAATGGCGAGTGATGTGTATTTTGATATAAATTGTTAAATGACTAAATTTTCTAGTTTTCTTCAAGATTTCTGATAAATTTCAGTACTATCAATCAAAGGTATTCATTTATAAATAAGTTCATCAAACATCTATCATGAAACGAATGAAATGATTGCTTACGCATAGAAACCCGGTTTTGGAGGTGTATATTTCATGGTTGGGAGGCCGCTGATGCTTTTCTTTTACCACTCAAGCTCTCTCATGTCAAGAATCGCGTGGTGGGGGGACTTTCTTGAGGTGCGGCGCCAAACACACACTCTATACATAAGAGGAAGCTCACTCAAGAACACAAGAAGAGAGATGGAGGCCAAAACGTTTTCTTGCTGGTTTCTTCTTCTTCTTCCACACACTATACAATTTACACAAAGTATATATAAGATACAACATAAATGAAAGTGTCCTACTGAGTTAAACAGTGCATAACCGACTACACTAATCGACTGGCGCTATGTCTTTTGCAAGCTGTAGGTAGGTGTAACAAACTAAATATAATAAGTGATAAGTTAGTGGCTATGTGAGTATCATAATGACCACCAACATGCTAAGTGTAGATGTGTAGACCCATCTAGCCAGACGGTCCATCATCAATGTCCGCACATGTTGAGCTTGCCATCTCAACACTCCCCCTCAAGCTCAACTCTATCTTTGCAACTCCAAGTAAGCTTCGGAACTTTCAAAGCTTCTCTGCACCCAATGCCTTTGTGAAAATGTCAGCTATCTGATCATGTGTACTGACATATACCAAGTCAATCTCTCCTACAAGTACCTTCTCTCTCACAAAGTGGTAGTGTACCTCAATGTGTTTTGTCCTAGCATGGAACACTGGATTCCTAGCTAGCTGTATGTTGCTCATGTTTTCACAATGAATGACAACTGGACCATCTCCCTGAAAGTCCAAATCACCTAATAACTTTTGCAACCATACCACCTCACATGGTGCCATAGCAGAACCTCTTTACTCAGCCTCTATACTTGATAAAGCAACTGTAGGTTGCTTTTTGCTACTCCATGTAACTGTTGCACTACGAAGGGAAAACATGAATCCACTTGTAGATATTCTGTATGACATGCTACCAGCCCAATCTGCATCTGTGTATCAAAAGACGAGTACGTCCTTACCTGCCTCATAAAAAAGTCCATAATGTAAAGTGGACTTCACATACCTCAATATACGTCTAATTGCATCCAAATGAGGCTTTCTAGGCATATGCATAAACTGACTGACAAGACCAACATCATAGCTCAAGTCTGGCCTTGTGAGAGTCATGTAAATCAAACTCCCTACTATCCTCTTGAATGCAGTAGGGTCTTCTATCTCATCTCCAACATCAGCACTCAGCTTCACATTTTGCTCCAATGGTACTGAAAGAGGCTTACATGCTGTCATACCATACTTGGATAACATATCCAAGCCATACTGCCTTTGGGATAGCCAAATACCATCATCACATCTGATCACCTTAATACCAAGAAAGTATCTCAGCTTACCCAAATCTTTCATCTCAAACTTCTTCTTCAAGAAGTCCTTAACTTCAGCAATCCCATTGTCACTATCACTTGTAATAATCAAGTTATCCACATAGATGACTATGATGACCAACCAGCCTAGCCTTATACCTACTAACTGAACCATCTGCATTATGCTTGACTTTGTAAACCCACTTACAGCCAATATCTTTCTTACCCTTAGATAAGGGTACCAAATCCCAAGTCTTATTGGCTTCTAATGCAGCCATCTCCTCATCCATTGCTGCATCCTAATGAGCATGACCAACAACATCCTCAAAACAAGTGGGCTCAACGTCCTCAACTAGTTTCACCATATAAGCATAATGGTGAGCTGCATAACCTTCAAAACCAATTCTTTTAATAGGGTATTTGACCCTGCTACATCTGCATACCACCGGATCACTCAATGGAGCCTTTACATTACTATGAGCTCTCTGTACACCTTGTGTCCTGACTGAAGGAATACCAAGCTCATCATCCAAACTTTCTGAACCATTAGAATCTCCGTCAAATCCCAAATGACTGGTAGATGCATCATTACCATCCAGCACTTTCTTCTTTCCTTTGTCCTTCCCTGCAGCACTTATAGATCCACCTGAAGATGTGGGGCTACTTCTTAGTTTTCCAGACCAAGGGCTCACTGTAGGTGTAGTATCAGATGATGTTTCTGGTCCACTAAGACTCCGTGAGTCTTGTTTATCTTTCTGCACATAGTTGTCCTGATCATTATCATCATCCAAAACATCACCAACAGATGTATACCAACTTTCCATCTCATCAAAGATAACATCCTTGCTCACTCTGAACTCACCTGTGTGACAGGGTTATAACAACGATACCCTTTTTGCTCTAAAGAGTATCCAATAAAAACACATTTTTCTGCCTTTGGATCAAGCTTCTTTTGTAGCTCATCTAACACATGAATGTATGCAACACAGCCAAATACCTTCAAGTGCGATACATCAGGCTTATTGCCAATAAAGTATGCTTCAGGAGTCATCCCATGAACTGCCATTATGGGAGTTTTGTTCATAATCTAAACAATAGTATGGAAAGCCTTAGACCAAAAATGTTTGGGCATATTCTTTTCAGCCATTAATGCTCGTGCAACTTCTACAATATGCCTCTTTTTTCTTTCTACAACACCATTTTGCTATGGGGTATACCTGCAAGTAAAGTGCCTCTTTATCCCATGAGTCCTCAAGAAGCCATTGAACTCATTAGAGAGGTACTCTCCCCCTCCATCTGATCTCAAGCACTTTACTTTTAAGCTTGTTTCTGTTTCAAGAACTACCTTAAAAGATTTAAAGTGCTCAAACACATCACTTTTTTCCTTCATAAAGTATACCCATAACTTCCTTGAACAGTCATCAATAAATGTGACAAAGTATTTGCTGCCACCAAGAGATACATTCTGTGTAGGCCCCCAAACATCTGTATGTACTACATCAAGTATGTTTCTGCTCACTTCTCTATCATGCGAGAAGGGTTGTCTTGTCTGCTGATGGGACCTAAAACGGGCCGGCACTGGCTCATGCACTAGCCGGACCTCTATCATGCGCTCAACAACCCCACGGCCTCGCGGCCAGGAGTGTGGATGACATATACATCATCTTCCTAAACATATTGCGTTTGTATCATGTCTCGTACTCCAACTCTAACACAATTAACACTCCTCAGAGGGAGTCCCTAGCACATTGCCAAATAGCATGAAGTACAAACATAGGAGGCCCTCCCACGGCTGACTGCCGCTACCTCACTGTGGCTCTCCTACACCTTGGGAATTGGCTCCTTGATGTGTCGCTAAACATACATAACACAATATCACACACATTTCCACTCAAGGTACCAATTGATCGTATCCAGGAATGTACCACACCTCACTTCCTTTTCCTGTAGACCCAACGCCTAGCCTACAGCTTGGACAACCTTACTCACTCAACATTGGTCATGTTTCCAAAAAGCAATTGCCATGCATCCAGGAGGTATTGTCTGATACTTTTTAACATTTCCTTATGATTTATGCAAATTGTGAATGTCCACGTGCTCAAACAATTAAGAAAATCAGCATTGGTGCTTAGTGCAAAAGTATTCTTTCAATGAATTTGACTATTGTTCGTATGCGGCGTTGCATGAACCTAGCACTGAGAAACCCTCATGCTACTAGGTCCTTAATTTTTTAATTATCGATCAACCTAAATGGTATGCATAAAAACCAGCAAGCTTTTCATCATTTCATTCAGCATTTAAACAGTTTTCATACACTCTACCCCCTCACCCGTTTAGGTTGTGCATCATGCATAGGTTTAGGGTTCATTTCCATGTTTTTATTGTATAAAAAGCCATAAAAACTCACTAAAACATAAAGGTAGGGCTGAACTGAGGCTAAACCTCATACTTCGAACCCCCCATACATCCACAAACATGAATCTTATTTTTCCTTAATTTTCGACACTCAAAATCTATTTTTTCCCTATTTTTTCTAATTTTCTTGTATTTTTTACAATATTAAATGACTGAAAATAAAAAATGAGTTATGGGATGTGGCCCTTAGGTTCATTTGCAGAAAAAACACAAGTTTAGTTGGTGTGTCTTATTATATTTTCCATTTATATCTCAAAAACACCCACTTTTCCCATATTTCACGTATTTTACGGGTTTTACACTATTAATTTCATCCACAACACTTATGATTTTCTGATTTTCTGAGCATAAATAGTTGAAAGACATCGCAAACAACATTATAATGCATAATCATCCCATGGGAACAAGTATCCATGAAGCAAATTGCATAAAACATCAATTTCCTTTGTAAAAATGAGATTACCGTTCTTTGCGGGTTGCGGGTTTTTATTTGCCATATCTCGAGACTAATTTCCATCCACCATTAATGCTCATGACAGTCCACAATCAGCAATCTTCCTTCCTCTTGCACCATGGAGCAATCCGGTCTTCATTGGACAAGCATCCATCATCCATTCTTCTTCACCACATGAATTTGCCTTTAGGGGAGAGAGAGAGAGGAGAGAGAAAGAATGAAATCAGAATTCTTCATAGAGACTACCATTTGACAGGCGAGAGGCGGCGATATGATCAGCAGGGAGAAGGTAGACAAGGCCAATGATCATTTGCATAGGTTGTGTGCAGTAGGCAAGTCGCCTCCTCCCATCCCATGGCGTGATTTTCGGCGCCATCTGTTCCTCACGTTTCTTCATCTCTCTCATCCCACGATTCCTCATTTTCATGCCTTTTGGTTGGGGGGGTAAAAATTCCCCCTAAGGGCACCCCCCCTTTGGTCCATGTTGTGGCCACCCTTTCAAATCTTGACCATTTCTTGGCCATTTCCCCGTCCGGACTCGGAATTAAGCTCTGAAAAATCCTGGGCATCCGGCTTGGCATCCCACATTGGCTGGTAACTCTTGTCAACCCGCACGACTGTCTGAAAAATTATGAAAAATCAACAAGTGTTGCTCGGGCACCTTTAAAGCACTTTGGCACTTAAAATCGTCCTAGATCGAGCCACCGCCTTCGACGTTGAATAATTTTCCCTTGATATTCATAATTTTTAGCTATTTTTAAGCACTTCTCAGCACCAAAATTCTACTCTCATTGGCGACCACGGGATAGGACGACTCAACCCGTTGAATCCCACGATAGATCTGCACAAAAACAACCAAAGGAAGCATCAAGCTGATACAAAATAAATACATACTAAACACAGCACAATGCTCTTCCTACCCCCTGACAAAACCAAGGCATGACATCCTCAAGGAGTAGGCCTAGCATAATTTGATAGAAGATCCGAAGCTAGTCACTGACCCAGTGCTCCAACACGGCCAAACTAAAAAAAACTATCAAAGAGGTTTCCCTAAGTGGTGGTCTGAACTACCTACCTAACTAAGGACAACACAACTAGGAGCTCCTACTAAGTGAGAACTCCTATAGCCTGATCAAGAAGTATTTTCTTGTAACACATTTCTTCTTTTAGGGTTTTATTCTATTGACATACTCGGGCATGTAAAAAGGAGGGAGCTGAGCATAGTGACCTAAGGAGAACAGGGCATCAGCCTTAGGTCCTGTCTCGGTACCCAAGAACCGACCAAGCCGTCGCAAGGCGACACTTAATCCTTTTCTGACGCTCACTTTTATTTTCGCTCCAACCTTCCTTATTTCTTCTTTTCTAGCAAGAAGCCACCCCTAGGAAGACAAGGCATCGGCCACGGGTCTGACTTGTCCCCAGGAACCTACCAGGCCTTCGCAAGGCGATGATCAACTGCGTATACATTTTCATTTCTTTTCTTCTTTTGATAGGGGTTAGAACCCCTTTTCACACACCTTTGTAAATATTTATTTTCTTAAAGATATTTAGGATTTTTTCTTTATTTTTCTTTCTGCAGGCTTCGCTAACTGCCTCACAACTAACAAGAACTCCTAGAATGGCTGCCTAGCAGGCTAGCAGAACAGAGTCACTAGAACTCCCTTCTAAAATAGGTCTTTCAATGCCGGACAATGTCGTTACAGGAGGCAACAACCACTCAGACCTCCCTCAAACACACTCAACCTAAACCTCGGGACTTCATGCCTTGGACGCCGGTCCCCAACAAGAAACGAAAAACCCCTTAACAAGTACACAACCACATATATCATAAAAACCATAGTACTCATAAAGGATAGATATCACCTGGATAGGGCCACAAGAAACGTCGATGCCACGGCAAAGGCTCCCTCCAAGCTCTTCTTCAAACCTGTCTAGCACAGAACTCAAACAAGAAACCATTAACCGCACCTGCACTTAACAGACAACTGGCCCTCTTGGCCTAATGAAACAAAACACTTCACTACAAAATTGAATCGGCCCTCTTGGCCTAATGAAATTAAACAGAATATCACCTACACATCCCTCCCTGGAAGAATCCAAATATACAACAATAGGCTCCCTCCCAAGGAGGAAAAATAGGCTCGTAGCCCTAAACTAAGTGCATAAGGTTATGACCCATCCCTCCTGCATAGATAGCAAGAGGCGTACGCATAATATGATATCTAATCAACCTATGGGTCCCAGATAATAATGGTCAATTGGTCTCGGCCACTCTTTACATCACCCATATTAACCATCGTCTGCCATATATTGCATGTTCTGATAGCATACCCCACAAGCGACCGGGTCCTATTTCATCATTGATAACAATATCTAGACTAGGTCCACAATTAAAGAAGAGGTCTTCTTCATAAGCAAGATTTGCCAATGAATCCGCAAACTGATTCCAGTAACGTGGAATCAACTGAAAAGACACTCTCTCAAACTCCTCTAGTAGGGTCATAGCAGTCCCTTGATACATACAAAGAATGGGATTCCGCACTGTGTATGTCCCATCTAGGTGTGCTAGGGTCGTAAATTGCTCTAATAGGGCGTCCTCATTACCCAAAGAATGGTTTATTGCAAATCTAATGGTCGGCAACTCAATTTCTAAGGGTAAAACGCACTCTTCACCATAAAATAGTTTGAACGGCATATGGCCAGTGGCTCGCTTGAATGTAGTATTATATGCCTATACTGCCACATATTTCTTATCCCAGTCGCATTTCTTTTCAGATACGACTCTCGATAGGATACCCACAAGCTGCTTGTTGGTACTTTCAACTTGCCCATTTGCCTGCGGATTATAAGGAGTCGTTTTATTGTGCTTGATTTGCCAAGCCTCTGTCAAGCTTTTGATCACCTTATTCAGGAAATGGGTTCTGCGGTCCGACACTAATTCTTTCGATGGACCAAAACGGCATATTACCTACTCTAAAAGGAAACTAGCAGTTTCTTTAGCATCATCTTTCCGTGTTGCACGTGCTTCTGACCACTTTGTGAAGTAGTCAGTTGCTACAATAATATACCTCTTTTGCGCAGTCGATGATAGAGTAATAGGACCCACAAAGTCTATTCCCCACTTCTCAAATGGAAGTATCGCCATAATAGGGTGAGTGGTCTTTTCCTATTCTCTCGATTATCATGTCGTTGACAAATATCGCATATCTTAACATATGCAAACGCATCCTGGAAGATGGCAGGCAACCAGTAACCTGCTCTTAAAGCCTTTTGTGTTGTAGGGCGTCCAACAAAATGGCCTCTGCAAGCGGAATCATGGCACTCTTTCAAAATGAATGGCACCTCATCAGGCATCACACATCGGCAATAGATGTCATCAACCCCTTGCCGATATAGTGTATCTGCGATCAAAGCAAACTTTAATGCCTGCTGCTTAATTTTCCTTCTCTCAGCTTTAGATAGTTTGGATCCAGCCTCTATTATCGATAAATAATGTGTTATTGCAGCATACCAGGAGGGAATAGATGCCGTATCTATTTTAAATAACGACTTCATGTCACTACCTTTGTAACGTGTCCCCTTAGTATCATCCAAGACACGTCTTAGTAGTCCATCGGAAAGGATGTCTAGAAAGCTCTGCCCGGCACTCCCATGGAATGTCACGGGATTTGCGATCTAGGTCTTCCCGCGTCTACCACGTAGCGGAAGTATTCTGGCCGTTCCCACTTAGGATCGACCGGAACTAGGGTTTTCCTGACTGGTCATTAAGTAATAGGAAGTAGCGTCGGACCCGAGAGAACTACTTTACGCAGAAACGCCAGGTCTGAAGTGGATTCATGTTGCACTTGGTTCAAGGAGAATGGGAAACGAGAGGGATGCAAAGCTCAATCTCTCTCCCATAAGGCATAGTCCCATTTCGTTCCCCTAAAACAACGTAAATCGGGTAAGACATAACTCTAGGTCATTGCATCCGTTATTCGTTTTCTTTGACGATCATCTTGTTGTTCTTTGAGAAAAGTTCCTGGCTAACCGGGACCACCCAACCGTAGGATGGACCCATGGCCCATCCTCCGCACTTTCCTCGATTTGTTTTTAGTTATGTAATTATCTAACACATTGATTTGACATATAACAATGAGCTTGTTTAATTAAACCATTAAGCATTGGTTCCTTCATGTAATCTTATCACGTGACATAGAAAAACAATATCAAGCAAGTTCTTTATTAACATTATCATTTTATGTTTGAAATACAATGGGTTCCACCCGTAGGCTTGTCTATAATCCGCCCGAACGCTATCCAGTAATCCGCAGAGATCACTATTCCAAGCTTCCACCCGTAAACTAGTATGCAGGCCTCGAGATCCTATCCCGAGTCACGTTAGCCTCTTGCGCAGGACTCGGAAGGTGAGGGATTTACGGCCAGAGCCCCCTAGCACCCAAGCGTCCTCCTACTCCAAGTAGAGCTCAACGGAGAGACCTCTCGCGGCGGGTTCAGTCCAATTCCCAGCGCGGTCAACAACCCCCTTGGTTAGGGTTAGGCAGGCAGTCGGGGGTAACTGAAACTACCTCTCCCTTCAGGTCTTTAACCTGAAGTATAGGTATTCATTTAATTTGTAATTCATAATTCAAACAGAGCTCTAAAATCTCTAGCAAGCACAAACATTTCCATTAATCAACCGTGTTGTTTGGCAAACTGCTAAGGAAGTGTTCTTTCCTTTTGAGTGTATCAACACTCGTTCCCAAGGTGTCTTGTAAATTGGCAAGATCCTTTACATTCCGGTGCAGGGCGTACCTTATTAACCCAACTTGGTCAGCCCTAAAGTTCCTTAGATACTCTAGTTTTCGGTTTACAACTTTCCTTATTTAGAAGGATATCCAAAAATACGTCATTTTGCAAGATAACTTGCGTAGGAATCTGCCATCCATGTTGAGGGTATTTACCCTTTCTCCTTGTGAATCAATCACAAGACTAAATGATTTCGTACTTGCTACGCAAGTCCTGCGATGGAATAATCCGTTTTAGATCCTTTAAGTTGACGTATGTCGGACCTAGGTCTCTTTTTTAAGAACCTCAGGGACATACCCTAGTTCTTTATCTTTAGTAATTTATTGACCCTACAATAAGGAAAGTAGCCAAGTGCTTAAGGTATAAACGTTTCTTTGGTCTTTAAATCATTTCCAAGGCCTATTTTTTTTGGCATGGTATTTCTAAGTTTAGATTGGTTTGGTTATCTTTCGGAAGGTAATACTGATCGCCTCGTCACGATTTTGTTATCCTTGTGACAATTGATTTTTCAGTCTTGGTACAATTCAATTTAATCATCCTTTTTTTCCTTGCAGACGAACTCATGCAATTAACAATCATTTCCCTTGCTAAGATGTGCAATTAGAAATAATGACTTCCTAATAATTTAAGCAATGAAAAGAACCTTTCATGAATTTAATCATTTACAATGATTCGTTGCAAAAAGGAATAGGACTAATGGTGCAATATACAATTTCTATACCTTCAGGATTTATCTGAAAATATACTACTATAGTAAATAGATATTCTTGCTCATAATTTATAATGCATGATGCTATTCTAAGGAAACTATGTTCTATACATTATCATTCATTCAATTAAGCTAAACTCCTTTATTACTAATAACTCGGACACATATATCCTATCCCTAACAATTTCTCTTTGCATGATTGACTTAAAACCGAATTAAAGCCAAGAAGAAAAACCTGGTTTTGGGGTGAGATATCCACATGGATATCGGGAGATGAACCTCCCACAGGTACTCCTTGGACTTTCTTAGGCGGCATTGTAGTTCAAATGTGAAGGTAGCTTTTACTCCTTCTGGATTTCCACCGTCTCTCTTTCGAGGCAAGGTGTTGTTAAAACGGTTGATCACGAGAAGGAATGATAAGACCTTTAGATTCTTAGATTCTTCGGAGAGGGAAAGATTTACAAAACTTGGCAAAAAGTTTATGGGTGAGTGTGGTTTTGCAACCACTTGAACCCTTGGAGAGCATTGGGCTTGGGGTAAAAGGCATAGAAGGAAATTACTCTCTTTCCTTGCACTTCCTCTACTTTTTTCTTCTCCTTCCCTACTCCTCCTTCACTCCTCTTTTTTTCCTTCCTTTTTACCCTTCTTCCTCCCTCTATTCCTTCTTTCTTACCTTCTTTATCTTCTTCCACCTTATTCCTCTCTACTCCTCACGGAACAAAAATCGGGGCCCATGATGATGGTTTGAATTGGGGTCCAGGGGGGAAAAGATGAAGGTAATATCAGGGGGTTTATAGGTTAGCACAGGGAGTGAAAGGGCCTTTAAGAAGATAAACCCGGAGAGGGGAAATTTTGAAGGTATAGGAAGGGGGCTTAAATGATTGTTGTAAGAAATTTTTGTGTGGGAAACCTCCAAGGGAAGGGGGGCTTGGAAGAGCCCTTAGAAGCTTCTCAAGAAGCTTCTGAGAAGCTTCTGGGGGCGTGGAGTACCTATGTGGATATAGACCAATCGATTTGCAACTTGGTGGCGCCTAACGATGGCATTGGTGGCTCAGTCTCTTCAGGCGGCAGCTTCTCCAATCAGTGGTAGCTGGTGCAGCCCGACATTCAACGGCCTCCAGCTCTGACTAAGCATGGCCTGGCGCAGTCATTTCTTTCTGTCGCCTTCCCACCCCTTTCTTGGCCTGGCAGCACCCTGGCTTCCTCCTTTTCTCAAACGGCAGCTCCCGATTATCACTGCCTCCTTCCTACTTCACAACTACGGCCCTCTCCTCTAGGGGAGGGAATCCTTCCCCCCTTGCCTGTCAGTAAGCATGGAGAGGGCCCTGAGCAAGCTCCAGCGAGGAGCTTGCTGGCCCCCCTCCCCTCTATTCCAAATCGATACACGTAGCTTTCGCGGCGTCTGGCATAGCACATGCGCCGCCATGAGGGCGGAATTTTTTTTCCCTTTAATTTATTTAATATATTAGATTCTCTCCCCCTTAGAAGAATTGAGATGTCCTCATCTCGAGATAAACTAGGGATATTGATGGTTGAGAGTGCCTTCATCTACCCAAGTGGCATCCTCCTCGGGATAATCTTTCCGCTGGACGAGGCATTCTCTCAAGGTTCTAGATCCTAACTGTCTCTCCCTAACATCTAAGATCCTGTCCGGCCTTAGTTCAAGGACTCCTTGACTAGGCATTACAATTTGTTGGTCATCAAGTACATGGTTAGGGTTGGGTACATATTTTTTCAATAGGCTAATATGGAATACATTATGAATCTTTAGGTTCTCAAGGAGTTGCAATCTAAAAGCATTGGGTCCTAGGCATTTGAGGATTTTGTACGGCCCACAATACCTTGGACTTAGCTTCTTGCACTCTCCTAAGGATCGAGAACTCTTTTTAGGGCGTACACAAATGAAGATCATGTCTCCTTCTTCGAAGACTCTTTCTTGGCGTTTCAAATCTGCGTATGTCTTTTTTCTATCCTTGGCCGCTTGTATGTCTTGTCTTATTGACTTTATTTGATCATCCATCTCTTTCAACATCTGCCTTGATGCTTCAACCCTTAGGGTTGGATCAAAAAAGTTTAGAGGACTTCGACAATCATGACCATATAATGCATGATAAGGGGTCATCTGAATGCTCTGTTGGTAAGAAGCATTGTAGGCAAATTCAACTAATGGCAAGTATTGAATCCACCTCTTTGGCTCTCGATAGCAGTATGCCCTAAGCATATCTTTGATGATTTGATTTACTCGCTCTGTTTGGCCATCCGTTTGGGGATAGTAGGCAGTGCTAAAATAGAGTTGTGTCCCAATAGCTTCAAAGATAGCTCTCCAGAAGTGTGATGTGAAGAGAGAATCTCGATCACTAATGATTCTTCTAGGTAACCCATGTAGCTTGAATATCTCTTTGATAAACATTCTTGCAATGTCGGAGGCTTTATAGTTTGTCTTTACTGGAATCAGGTGTGCAACCTTGGTAACCATGTCAACCACAACCATAATGGAATTGTATCCTCCCTGGACTTGGGGTAAGCCTACAACAAAATCCATACTGATGAATTCCCATTTCATTTGAGGAATGTCAAGGGGTTGCAGTTTCCCTGGCATCATGACATGTTCGACTTTGATACGTTGGCAAGACAAACACTCAGTGACATATTTGAGAATGTCACCTTTAAGCCTCTCCCAATGGTAGCTTTTTCTAAGTGCATTAAGAGTCTTAGCATAGCCAGGATGTCTTGCAAAAGGGGAATCACGAGCTTCCCATATTATCTTCTGCTTAAGTGACTGGCTTGCTGGTATACACAGCCTTGTTCTGTAGTAGACAAGTCCATTGTCAATGGAAAATTCCTGATACTTAGCTTGCAACTTTTGATTCTGCACCTTGGTAGATATTTCCTTTAGCATTGTTTGGTAGGTGGATCCCCAAGAGGAACACCAAGGAAAAGGGAATTCTCTTGCAATAAAATCTATCTTGTAACATCAACAAGCTTGTTTATCATGTTTCATCTGATCACAATGAAGAAAGAACACCAGGCACAACAATTCTTCATGCAGCATCATGTAGATCTCCCACGGTTTTTAATAGAATCAACCATATTCTTCAATATCTTCACAAAATCCATATATAGAACAAAGAAAGCAAAGGAATACACCATCTTTGAATGGAAATACATCACATAGTATTCATCTTCAATATCTTCATAGTCTTCTCTCTCAATCTCTCATATACAATCACACTGTTTGAGTAGAATTGGCTATCTCTGACTCTCTCTCTCTCTCTCCATCAATAATACATCATCTCCTCACTACAATCTCTCAAAACCACACTCAATAATCCTTCTTAGGTCGTGGATACCCCTCCCAAAAGATATGTCTGATATGAAAAGTCACCAGAGCCACTACAGTGTCCTTTCATAGCTCACTACTGTCACTTCACTCTAGTCTTCACTTGAGTCTTCAGCAGCTACTTCTCCCACTTCTTCCAGCTCTTTTGCACTTGTATTCACCTCTTTCCAAGGCTAGAAATCTTTCCCAAGCTACACTCTCATCCAACAGAACACATACAGAAGCATATAGAACAGTCACAGAACAGTACCAGAACAGCTACAGTACAGAACAGAACAGAACAGAGACAGAAGCTCTACAGAAGACCTACAGAAGGTTACAGAAGGTCATCAAAACCACATAACTCACTTTCAAACCATTCCAAACTCTCACAAACCATTCAATAAACTTTCACAAGATCTCAATCTTCATCAATCAATACTCCATCCCTCCTTACAGAAGACAATCAAAACAAAACAGACCAAAACAGAGCAAAACAGAACAAAACAGAAGGTATACAAAACCAATCAGAACCTATCAGAACATCAGAGAACCACCAATAAACATCATGAACTTCCAAAACACCATCATTATCATCCAAAACACTCTCAAACCACTTCCAAATCAATCAATCATCTCATAAAATCAACCATTCAGCTCTCAAAAACAACAAAAATCAGCCAAAAAACAAGTCATTTCAACACTCAACATATCCCCACACTTAATAAGGAAGCGTCCTCGCGACCCAGGAAAAAGGGAATACAAGTTCAGGGAAAAGCTCAACTTTGATCTTCAATATCTCCCCAAAAAGAATCCATCCACCACGACCCCAACTTATAACCTGTTTCTAATATAAAAATACAAAGAAAGGAAAACCCTTTATACATTAACACCTCTTATCAAACTAAAAATCACAACAAATTTGTAAAAGATATAAAAGTTTTCTTCTTCTTCATCTGCATCTGCTTCAATTCTCCATCCATGAACCCAGCACCACAATTCTTCAAAATGTAGCTCGTATACGAAATCCAATAGGAAACCACCACGTTCATTTGACAGAAATGAACTCACAACACAAACACTAATACACAACACAACCATCTGAATGACTCCTTCAAAAAGAGAGATTTTCATTAGAAAGCAACCACCATACATTGGAAAGGTATCAATGAAGATGATCCCTCTTAAAAGATTGATGTTGTCGGAAACGATCCATAGACTGTCAAGATTGTGGGAGAGAAGGAAGGAGTCTCGCTTGAAGCTTTCTTGCTTGCACAATGGGGGAAGACACACAAGGGTGGAGGCTGAAAACAGTTTTCCTCTTCTTAGTTGTGTAAGCCAAAAAGAACTCAAGTACAAAGATATAGAAGAACCCTATATATGGGTCTCAAACCAAACTCAACTAACTAAGGTGGCATACTAACTGAGCCACGAATTAGAGTAGATAAGGATAGCTATCATGTAGCTATTATTCATGGGCGGTGTACCAACCGCGTCTGCAACTGACAAGTCGGTGACATAAATACACAACGGTCACCCTGGCATATCACGAGTGGAGCTCGATATCTCAACACTCCCCCTCGAGCTCAATCCCAATTCCTGCACACCAAGCAGGTCTCTGAACTTGCGCAGCTTCTCTGCGCCCAATGCCTTCGTGAATATGTCAGCTACCTGATCCTCTGTGCTGACATAAACTAGATCAATAAGACCTAGTAAAACCCTCTCTCGCACATAGTGATAATGCACCTCAATGTGCTTTGTTCTAGCATGATAGACTGGGTTATTTGCCAAGTGTATACTACTCATGTTGTCACAATAAATGACAACTGGTCCATCTGTAGACTGATGCATATCATAAAGTAGCTTATGCAACCAAGCTACCTCACATGCAGCCATTGCTGCACCCCTGTACTCAGCCTCTGTGCTCGACAAGGCAACTGTAGGCTGTTTCTTGCTGCTCCAAGTGACTGCATCACTCCCAAAAGAGAACACATATCCACTAGTAGATCGTCTATCAGAAATACTACCAGCCCAATCAGCATCAGTGTATCCATGCAACTGTATTTGAACCCCAGTCTCATAAAATAGTCCATACTGCAATGTGGACTTCACATACCTGAGTATGCGTCTAGCCGCATCCAAATGTGGTTTCCTTGGAGCCGGCATAAACTGACTTACCAATCCAACAGCATAGCTCAAATCTGGCCTGGTAATAGTCATATAAATCAAACTTCCTACTATGCGTCTGTACATAGTAGGGTCTTCTAGAAGCTCACCTGCATCTGTGCTCAGCTTCACATTCTGCTCCAAAGGAACTGAAATAGGCTTACAGCCTGTCATCCCATATTTGGACAGCATGTCCAATCCATACTACCTCTGCAAGAGCTGTATCCCACTTGGTGATCTAATCACCTCAATGCCCAAGAAATAACGCAGCTCTCCCAAATCCTTCATCTCAAACTTCTGCTTCAATAGCATTTTCACATGAAGGATATCTTCATCATTCTCACCTGTCATAATCAAATCATCAACATAAATGACAAGTAGCATAATACCTTTCTCTGTTTTTCTCACATAAAGTGAGAAATCTGCCTTGGAAATCTGAAAGCCAATAGTGACAATATACTGTCCTATCTTGTCAGACCATGCTCTAGGTGCTTGCTTCAAGCCATACAAGGCTTTCTTCAACCTGCAAACAAACTCAGGATGAACAGCATGCACATAACCTGGTGGCTGCTCCATATAGACCTCTTCTTGCAAATCACCATGCAAGAAGGCATTCTTTACATCCATCTGATGTAAAGACCATCCCTTTGATGTAGCCATAGCAATGACTGCTCTTACGGTTGTCATCCTTGCAACCGGACTGAATGTTTCTTCATAGTCAATGCCATATGTTTGTGCATACCCCTTGACTACTAATCTTGCCTTGTATCTATTCATAGAACCATCTGCATTGTGCTTCACCTTATAAACCCACTTACAGCCAATTGCATTTTTACCTTTAGGCAAAGGTACCAATTCCCATGTAGCATTTGCTTCCAAGGCATCCATTTCTTCATCCATGGCTTTCTCCCATTTTTCTTTTCCCATGGCTTCCTCAAAAGAAGTGGGTTCTGGTTCCTGTATCACTTTAACCATATATGCATAGTGAATGGCTGTAAATCCATCATATTTCAGCCTATCCACAGGATATCTAGCTCTCGTAGACCTGCGCAAAGTAGGTTCACTCCCAGGTGCTCTCAAAACATCCCTGGTCTTCCTTACTCCAGGTGTAACAATAGAAGGAATACCCAACTCATCATCAATGCTCTGTTCTGAGCCACTGGATTCACCATCCACATAAGAGTGACCTACATTCACATCAAACATGGGCTGATCAACCTTCTCTTTTCCTTTTCGTGATCCCTGCATACCACTATCTGCATTACTTTGAGAAGATTCTCTTGATCTCAATCTGCCTGTCCATGGCAAAGAATGTGAACCACTACTAGAGGACGCTCCAGGTCCACTAATATTTTGTGACTGCTGCTATGAATTTTGTGCAGCATTACCATTTTGTGCATCTACATCATCAATCACATTTACTGGTTTATACCAGCTACTCATCTCATCAAAAACAACATCTCTGCTCACTGTAAACTTACGAGTAGAAGGGTTATAGCATCTATACCCTTTTTGCTACAGAGAGTAACCAATAAAGATGCACTTCTCAGCTTTTGGATCCAACTTGGATCTCAACTCATCTGGCACATGTACATAGGCAATGCAACCAAAAATTTTCAAATGAGAAATATCTGGTTTCCTACCAGTATACCTCTCCTCTGGAGTCATTCCATGTATTGCTGCAGTGGGAGTCTTGTTCATTATGTAGACTGCTGTAGCAACTGCTTCAGCCCAATAAAAATCAGGCAAGTCTTTTTCATTGAGCATGGCACGAGATACCTCTCCAATATGCCTGTTTTTCCTTTCTGCAATTCCATTTTGTTGTGGGGTATGACTGCATGAATATTGCTGCTTTATGCCATGCTCCTGCAAGAACCTTGCAAACTCATTTGAGAGGTACTCTCCCCCTCCATCTGACCTTAGGCATTTTATCTGCAGGCCTGTTTCTTTTTCAACCATCGCTTTAAGAGTTTTGAAATGCCCAAAAACTTCACTTTTCTTTTTCATAAAATACACCCAAACTTTTCTGCTATAGTCATCAATAAAACTGACAAAATAATGACAGCCTCCAAGAGATGCAGCTTTAGTTGTCCACACATTAGAGTGGATTAATTCCAATGGCTTCTTACTCTCTTGAACATGTCTAGGAAATGGTTTCCTTGCCTGTTTTCCAAATTGACAGGCTTCACATACCTTATGCATTTCTGCAACCTTGAATTTCGGCAAACCTGCAACAATATTTTGGGCCTGCATTGATTTAAGTCGCTGTACATTAACATGACCAATGCGTTTATGCCAGATATCAATATCTGCAACTACACTAGTCCCATGTGCAAACATTGCTGCACTCAATTCAGACATGTCTGCATCCAATGTAAACATTCTGCCCTTCTTCTTTCCTTTTGCTATCAAGCGACCTTTATTTTTCATATCCTCAACAAAGCATCCATGAGGATTAAATCTGACTTGCAAGCCCTGTTCAACCATTTGACCAACAGAAACCAGATTCTTGGTGATATTCGGGACATGAAATACATCGGACAGGTATTTCTTTTTCCCATCCTGCATAGACAAGGGAATTTTGCCAATCTGCACAATAGGATGTGCAGTATCATCACCAATCTCCACAAATCCTGGTTTTTCCATTTTCCTTGCATCCTCCATCCATTCTGCATGACCTGTCATGTGGTTTGATGCACCTGAGTCAACATACCATACATCGTTGCTTTCTTCTGTACTTGTCACAGAATTGTTCATGTGCTGCACCATAAACAGATGCTCATTTCTGTCATCACCCTGTCTACTAGAGGATGCATAATTTCCTTGTTGCAGTTTTCCATTCATGATGTCATTCTGCTTTTTATAGCAGTCTTTAGCCATATGACCCATTTTACCACAATAGTAGCATTCAACATTACTGTTTGCATTTTGGCCTCTTTGCCATCCACCACGACCTCTTTGGCTCCCCCTGCCTCTAGAGTTACCACGTCCTCCTCCATAGGACTGGTTTTCTTGAGTTTGCTACATATTCTGATTTCTACCACGGCCTCCATATCGGCCTCCTCTACCTCTGCCTCTACCTCTTCCAGTATTTGAGTAGAAGACAACTTCTTTTGAAGTTCCTCCTGAAGAAGATGCACCACCATTTCTTTGCTCCTCAGAAATTAGAAGAGCAATCAGCTCCTCAAAATCAGGAAATCTTTCACGAACTCAAATGGATGTCCGAAACTGTGCATAATCCTTTCCTAGACCATTCAAGGTCACAGAAACTAAATCATCATCTTCCACTGGTGACCCAATGGAAGCAAGTGCATCTGCAATCTTCTTCACCTTCATGTGGTAGTCGTTGATGCTCATATTTTCTCTTTGCACATTGTGCAACTCTTGCTTGAGCTGCATTTTCCTGGCTTGCGTATTTGTGCTATACATTTTTGACAAAGTATCCCATGCCTCCTTTGGCGTACTTGCATCCTGAATATGCACAATCATAGAGTCTGAAATGCTGATAGACAGTCAATACATAACTTTCCTGGCTCTCTCATGCCATGCTTTAAGTGCCTGCATTTGTTGTTGATTGGGAACATCAGGAAGAATTGGTTCTTCTTCATTTCCTGCAACAAATTCCCAATATCCTTTTCCCATAAGGAAATTCGTCATTCTAAACTTCCATGCTTGGAAGTTGTTCTTGTCAAGCTTTTCAGTGACAATCTGTGAAAGAGAATCAGATGCCATTACAAAAGACTGCAAAAAATTCTGTCACTGCAAAAACCACAGCTTCATCCTCACAAGGGAAAATCTGCAAAACTGGCGAAAGTGGTATTTGACCACACAGTCACTTCCTAGTGACGATTTTGCATCAACAGGCAATAGGGATGATTCTGTAACTCCCAATGTCTCTGCGCACAAGCATACAATGCAATTTTTACAGTAACTATTCACCGACCTGTAGAACAGTGGCTGCACAGCATAAAACTGGGCCTTTTCCTGAGTGCGTGCAGAAAACTTACGCCTCCAAAACAGGTCCCGAAATGGCCTCAAATAAAAAAAACAAGGTCGCCATGGGCTAAAGCCCTATCCCGCAACATATACTGCCCTCTTGCTTCACCGCGAAGGGCGTCTCAACCTAAGACAATTCACTCCTGCACTTTCCGGCTGTGCTACCTGCAGAGATCTGCTCCCGAAACAGAAAATGAAAGCAACACTGCTCCTCTTACCAGAACACCGCGAGCTTGGCTTGCTTTCTTGAGTTCCTTACCACGAACAAGACTCTGATACCATGTCAAGATTGTGGGAGAGAAGGAAGGAGTCTCACTTGAAGCTTTCTTGCTTGCACAATGGGGGAAGACACACAAGGGGGGAGGCTGAAAACAATTTTCCTCTTCTTAGTTGTGTAAGCCAAAAAGAACTCAAGTACAAAGAAATAGAAGAACCCTATATATGGGTCTCAAACCAAACTCAACTAACTAAGGTGGCATACTAACTGAGCCACGAACTAGAGTAGATAAGGATAGCTATCATGTAGCTATTATTCATGGGCGGTGTACCAACCGCGTCTGCAACTGACAAGTCGGTGACATAAATACACAACGGTCACCCTGGCGTATCACGAGTGGAGCTCGATATCTCAACATAGACAAGGATTCATCTACAAAGTTTTTAGGAGGATTTTGAAAAAATTGGAGACAGCACATCCTTTCCAACATGACTAGGTATCTGCTAGGCAAACAAAGGGCATGAAAATACAATATATCCAGCTGCTGGGAATCAATGCTTACATTGACATTCATGCACAACTTTGGAATAGGCTTGGAATCATTATGAGAGTGCCTATGCATATACGCCAGGTACCAAGCAAAGTGAGCAGTTAATCTCACTGAGGGATCTACAGACTGTGAATATTGCTGGGCAAAATGAACATAGTTCTGATAAGCTTGACTGGAAGCTGTCCATTCTCCTGGAATTACTGGCCAATTGATCTGAGGTCCTGTAAGGCAATCATCCGAACTCCATCCCCTTCTTCGGGAAATCTGATTATCAAACCCGTCACAGTCACTAACCAACTGAGGTGGTTGAGATATAGAAGTGTTAGGAGAGGGTAATGGAATAAGGAAGAGTGGATGAAGGGAGGAATAGGAAAAATCATAAAAAGAAGAAAAGGTTAAAGAAGGAGTGGCAGAAATTTGTAAGGAATCACTAAGGAACGGTGTTAACTGATAAATAGGAAATGTGGAGGGTACATTAATGGATGGAGAAGGACAGGGTGGAGAAGGGGAAAATACCCGATCCTCAATAAAGGAACAATATGTAAAAATGGGAATTTGAGGGAAAGATGAAGGTTGGAAAAGAAGGGGTAAAATAATTGTGGAATTAGATTGACAAAGGGAAATATATATAGCATAGCGGTGAGCCATTTGTTGGTAAAAGAGAGATCCTAAGAGAGATCGTCTATGATAGGCATCAAAGAAGGTAGCATCAAACGGATTATGATTTGAAAGATAGGCTAAGAGATCCATCCTCAGTTGATTAGTACTCTGGGAAAAGGTAGGAGCTGTGTTTTGTCTTTGATTTAGGACCACCGAATCAATCATGGGATGCCACGAATTATCATGACAATCAGCCACTTTGGAGGAATAACTCTGAAACATGTCAGCTATGTGCAAGTCCAAATGATTGACATACAAAACAGCCTATAAGACCACATCTCCCACATACCATGCCATATTCACCTCATCTAGAATTATCAAGTCTCCTCGTAGATACATGTACGACATCAACATGGTATCTGGTGTGACAGAATCCTCAAAGACCATTCTGGCTACCTCTGTCAACAACTCAGCAGACCAAGCCCCACTCCATCCATCCTCTGGAAGAGGTAAATCCATTGTGGAAAGCTTCATGTAGAAGACCAACTTCTGTAAGTGGTAGTGGACAAAGAAAGAATGGTCTGGTAAGACATATTCCTGAAACTGCTCAAAAGTAGACCATAACAAGTCCATTCTGGACTGCAATCTTTCCATTTTATCTTGGAATAGAGGGCACAAAGTAGCTTGTCTCTGAAGAGCAGCCAAGTCCTGCTGTGAAAGAGAAGGAATCAATGGAACATTAGGGCTTGGAGGAACAGAGCGGGACTTTGCAAGCTGATCTTGCAATTGCTTGATTTGGGAGGCTTGGTATGCCACTGTGTCATTAGCAATCTGTAAAGCTGAAAGTTTGTCATCTAAGATAGCTTGGAATTCCTGCGCTTCTCTGGACATCCTCTCCTTCTCTTCTGAAAGGCTAGTAACCTGGGATTGAGCCTCGAGTAACTCGGTCTTCAAAGAAGAAATCTCATCGCTTTGGGTAGCAACCAGTTGGGTTTGTTGTTCCATTTGCTTAAATAAATCTGCTAGGGTATTCTTAGCAGAAGCTAACTCAGATGTTGCCTTATGCAACTGGTCCTTAGACTGCATGAGCTCTTCATAAAAGGACGCGTACAGCTGTTGAACACAGGCTGTCACTGACAATTCAATGGAACTTTGAATATCCTTGCAGAGGAAAGGAATGGCATCTCCTAAGACTAGATTGTTCAGGGAGGGAACTGAGATGTCCAATGATCCTTCTCGATGTGCTCTGAGCAGGTTAGTACAAGTGAGATACCCAGGGAGTTCACTGCCAGAAGTAGCAGGAATGGGCACTGAAGGAAGCATGGAAGGAGCTTTATCCGCTACCCTCTTCAAGCGTTTGCAGTGTATGACCAGGGGAGGCGGAGAATCATCATCCTCTATGTCAATGGGTTCTGACTCATCTAAAGGTGGAGGAGGAGGTACTGGATCTGATGGAGGAGGTGGAGGCATAGTCTTCTGTAAACCTGAATAGGTCAAGAAGGCAGACAAATATCATCCATATGTGACATTGGTAACATTACCCCTGGTGACTTTGACGAAATGCTGATCCATTTTAGTGAGGAGGTAAGTGCTCCAATCAATAGCAACTCCTTTCAACACCATCCTGGAAGCTGTAAAAAGCTCTTTGGACAAATACTGGGATGGCGTTTTGGCAGGCATAAACATGTCCTGAAGAAACTGACAAATCGTCTTCCATACGGGATCAGTGATCATAGAAAAGGAAACTCCTGAAGAGTTGATCACCTTCTTAACATCCAGTATTTCCCTTGTCTGCTTTTGCAATAGCTTTAGAATCTCTTCATTAGAGAAAAGCTAACGAGTGGTCACAAAAGGTTCACCTTTGAAGGGTAGAGATAGAGCCTTCCCTAAGCCGCGAGGTGTCAAAGTCATAGAAAGTCCCTGGACTAATCCTGTCATCTTGCTGTAAGAGGCCAGGAACTCATCACATAACGACGGATCCTCTAGAAGCAATGGAAAAGAAGTAGCCACAAAAGCAGCAAGTCCCGCCTTCGAGAGAGGCTCAAAAGTAAGTAGGGAAGAGTAATCCCTACTAACTAGTGGGACGTACTGGATAGGGGGAGGAGCATGAGAAGGCGCCATTCAGATGGTTACACACACACCACAAACACAGACAATCAAGGAGAATGCCTGCAAAGCAACAGACAAAAAACCAAGGATAAGAGAATAACCAAACAAGAAAACGTGACTCGACCAACTAACCCCAACCAAACCACATCCTAGAAAAAATTCGACATGACCTTGAGACAAATGCGACCGAAAGCTTCATGCGATGCATCAAACAAACACCCTGAACCCCATATCAGGCAAGAAAAGAAAAAATTGCACACCGTACCCTTAACCGTAACAAAGACAGTAAACCAAAACAATACCATATCCGACACATATCAAGACTACATGGATGATAAACCAAGACTGGACCAGGAAAATAACTCTAAGGACTGCGCATACCCATCCCACGAAACGGTTCATTAAAAAGGGGAATTAAGTGCAGTGAGGGGGAATTAATTTAATGAAGGGTTGATTTTAATAAATTATTAAGAATGGGTGAATTTTTATTAGGTGATAAACCTTAGCAAGAAAACGGCGGTTTCTTATTATAAATTTAATTACCAATTATTAGGTTAAAACGGTGCTTTTAATCGAATCCCGACTTCGATACCCGACTGGGTCTCTAAATGCAAGTTCATTGATTACAAATTAAGGTGATGTGGAGCGCTTTTTTGCCAACGCGTGCTCATGTGACGGCTGGTTCATTTTAAATAAAAATTAAAGTGCCTCTTTAGTGCACGTAGTGCGTGCTAAGTGAACGGCGGGTTTATTTTAATTAAAAAGTATGTGTGTGTTGAGCGCGAATGCGCGTGGAGACGGTGGGTGAATAAAGAGTTCATTTTAACAATTAATTTGTGATTAAGGGGGAAATGAAAATAAATAAAACACATAAAAAATAAATACCTGGAAGGGGTTTGTATGTAATGCAGAAATGCGCACGGAAGAGTCCCCCAAAAGAAGTGAATCCAGTAAAGGAAAAGTAAAGACCACTGATGAAACAACAACGACAACACCTTAGTGGATGTGTGGATTTGGTTTGTGTTGGTTTTTTATTTTTATTTATTTTTTTGTGTTAAGTTGTGATTATTTATGGTGGAATAAATGGAAAATGATCAAGGGAGGTGAGGGGAATTGTTTAGAATTTTTTAAAATTTTTAAAGAATTTTTTTACTATTTTTAAATAAATTTTCTACATTTATTGGCAATTTGGGGGTTAAATTAGGAAATATGTAATTTTCAGAAATTTTAGGGTGGGTAAATTCCAGCGGACAAACTCCCAAAAATTGGCGAAAAGCAAAGGGAATTTTTAGAATTTTTTCTGAATTATTTTGATGGAAAAATTAATGTAGAAATTAATTAAAACACATAAATCATGTTAATCAGATAAGTCAGTTAGAAGTAAGTCAGTTAAGTCTGGTTAGTCTGGGTAAGTCATGTAAGTCACAGGAAGTCAAGTCAGGTTAGGTTAGTCAGGTTGGATAAGTCAGATAAGTCCAATTAGTAGAAACTAACCTAAAGGGGGTTAGGTAACCTAAGGTGGGTTAGGGTTAGGGTTAGGGACAACTAACTAGGGTTAGTTGGTTAGGGGGTGGGGTTAGGGTTAGGGGGGGGAGGGTTAGGGTTAGGGTTAACCACAGTTAGGTTAGTGTCAACCACAGTTAGGTTAGCGTCAAACCTGGTTGGGAGGTGGTGGAGGAGGTTGAGGTGGTTAGAGGAGGAGGAGGTGGTGGGGGAGGTGGAGGAGAAGAAGGCACGTCCGGCAGCAGGCGGCGTCGGCGCTGCAGCAATGGCAACGGGCGGGCGGGGACGACAGCAGCACTGGTCAGGCGGCAGCGGCGTTCCATGCGGCGACGGGCGGCGACTGAAGGGTTGGCGCGGCGTCGACCGGAGGTTGGAGGGCGGGCGACTCGGGGAGGAGACGGCAGGTGACGGGGCGGCAGGAGACGGCGGCGACGGGGCAGAAGGGGAGGAGAAAGGAAGGAGGAGGAGGAGGAGGGAGGAGGGAGAAGAGGAAGAGGGGAGGGATGCAGGAGGAGGAGGGTGGGAGGAAATGGAGAGGAGGAGGGGAGGGGGGGTATGCAGAGGGAAGGGAGATGGGGAGGGAGGTGGTTGGGGGTCGGGTGGTTGGGGGGAAGGGATGGGCAGGGCCAAGGGAATAGGGGGGTGGGCAGGGTCAAGGGGTTGGGGTGGGCAGGGTCAAGGGGAATAGGGGGGTAAGGGACAAGGGGGATGGGCAGGGTCAAGGGCGCGTACCCCCGTCCCGTGCACGTGCGCTGGGCAAGGTAAAATAAATTTTCCATGACAAGATTGAAATGGCACCGGGATGACGATATGGGTCATGTGGACACGACCAGGACACGTGGAGACGCATAAAATCGAAAAAGGGCGCGTTCACGTGCAAAACAGGCGCGCGAATACACGTAAAAATAAAGAAAAATTAATAACTCCCAATCCGGACGTCGAAACGAAATAGCGTAAAAACAAAAAGTGGGCAGGACGACAAGGGAAAAATATATGACGGAGTTTCCAGGAGGGGTAAAGGGCGGTCACGTGCAAAAAACTCAAAAAACGAACCAAAAAATGCAATTAAAAATTAATATCGAAAGATCCGTGCATTGGAACGAGGTGCAGGAAAAAGGAAAACTGTGTAGAAAGATATGCCCGATAATCCTATCACATCAAAACATAATTCCGACTGAGATAAGACGCGTTCACGTGGGAAAACCCCAAAAAAAACCCAAAAATGGGATCGGAAATTAATATCGGACAAACCATGCACCAGAATGACACGTAGGAAGAAGGAAAAATGTCCGCAAGAAGGAGTGACACAGGGTTATCACGTTAAAGTGCATTTCCGGTGGAAGTAGGAAGGGTTCACATGCGAAAAATTCCAAAAATATGCCCGAAAACTCATTTAAAAATTAATAAGTAAAAATCCGGAAGTCGAAAGAGGGGGGAGGAAAAAGGAAAAAGGTGGGGGAAGGAACAGGGGACACAGTTGTTGGATTAAATTGGAAGTCTGATGCAAACAGGGCAGGTTCACATGGAAAAAATGTCAAAAATACACACGAAAAAGTCCTGAAAACCCAGAAAATTAATAAGGGACAAACCGTGTATCGGAATGATGCGGAGGAAAAAGGAAAAATGTCAGGGGAAAGTGGTTGTCAGGGCTATGACATCAGATCACGGTTCTGAAGCAAGAAAAGCGCGTTCACATGGAAAACCGGCTAAATTACGCAAAATGCTTCAAAAATTAATAACTCAAAAACCGTGCACCGGAACAGGGGTAGGTAAAAAGGAAAAATGGTCAGTGCAATGGAAGGAATAGGGCTATAAGATTGGATTTGGACTTTGGTGAACGTAGGGTGCATTCACATGGCAGGACCTCAAAATCAGGGAATGAAGAAAAATTGCAAGGGAAGAGTCCCAAGGGTGGGTGGAACATAATCGGGTGGGTGGGAAGGGATCCCATTAGGGTAAAAGAAAGTCATGGCATACATACATGAGCAGGTTGAGGCATATGCAGAAAGGTATGCACTATAGACGCGTAGGGACACGTCCCCACACTTAAGACCTTAACGGATAGGGTTAACCGAGCAACAGGGACCTAGGACCATGCCACAAACCATCCACTAACGTCCCACACTTAAAACATGACCGTCACGAAGAAACAGAAGGTGTAGGGTTAGAAAAACTTGGCCCGTTTCGTCAAGAATCAAGGTTGAGTGTCGATGGCACGTCGAGTGTGGTTGTCGGCTTCTGGAGGTACCAAGGCCTCTTCTCGGCACATGTTCGTCATGGCAGGGACCACGTAGCAGCACCTAGGGAGGTAGCTGATGGAAGGAATCGTAGGAAATTCGTCGATGAGGAGGGATACTACACTCAACTCGCAGTCACTCAATTGGAATGAAAGAAGAGTCACTCGCCCCATGACTAATATCACTCGAGGAAAAAGGATTGAAACCCATATCTCGTACCCGATTGAGGAATCGACAAGGGGGAAATGGTGCAGAAAGAGTATGCCAGGGTGCACAGTTGATGGTGCAGTAGTGCGTCCAACCCGTCTGGCATAAGTGCAAGAAGGAAGGCAAGGGAGCCTTATGCTGCAGTGTACAGAACAGGGTGACGTGGCTTATGAGGACGGCAAAGACCCATCCCGTGGGTGCACAGGGAAATGGGAACATACCTGACTCCAAGTGTCGTAACGTCCCTCAATCTCACCTCTCGGTAATTGATTGAAGAAACTCGAGTCACACTCAACCCACCCCCTATCTCACTCTCTGTTGATAGATACAGGAGGGCAGCCTTTTCCTGAAACCCGTTGATATAATCCTCACAGTCACTTGTGCAAAGGTTGTATGCCTTGTGCGCATTTGATGGTGCAACTGTGCATCCCGCCTTGTGCTGGCATACAGTGCAAGAAGGAAGGCCAGGGAGCCTTATGGTGCAGTGCACAGAAACAAATCGTGCTTTGTGCATTGAGAGGCCCATCCCGTGCGTGCAACACTTCATTCACACTACTCACCTCTCATTTGATTTGAAGGGAAAAGACTGGTCACTCGCCCCACCCTCTATCTCACTCGTTGTTGATAGTTACAGAGGGCAACCCATACTCACTTCCCCATCCGGTTAGGATGAAAGCTCACATCACTCGATTGTTTGTCGATGAAGATCGCGTCATCAGTTGTTGAAGAGGCGTACCCAGGGAGGTAGCTAGCAAATCGAACATTTTATTGGACAGGAACATGTCCTTTGCTAGAGGACAGTTAGACGCTTCGCAGAGAGACCCAGGACACAGCGTACCAAGGGAGGCAACTTCGGAATTGGATCCTGGGAATATCAATTAATGAATCCATTTTCTGGACTGCTGGGTGTTGCCACCTTTTCCACAGCCAGCTTCTCGCCCAAGGGTGTTTACCACCTTTTCTCGGAACGAGGCCTGCTATGACAGGGAATTGCTTCCTTTTCTCTCATAACAGATTTGTTTTTCTTTTGTTTTTTTTTTCTCTTTTCTTTTCCCCTATTCCCGAGGGTGTTTCCACATTTTCTCGAAGAATAGGTCGGCATGACAGTGACCTAAGTCCTTTTCTCCCATGACCAATATGTTTTGTTTTTTTGTTCTTTTTTTTTTCTTCAAATTGAGCAAGGGAATGGTAGAAAGACCATTTGTCAGAACCAACCTCGCCACTGATGCTGGTGGAAAATAGAGGATAAGAGATCAAGGCTGGAAGGGGGTTTGAGGGGACAGAGGGTTGCGTCCACTTCATCAGGAGTGACTGAAGAACGGCTATCAGAAGTAGCATCATAAGAAGTACAATGCCACGCCAACGAGGAAAAAGATCAAGTGACCGTAATTGTCAAGATCCCCAAGGAGGGAAGTACTTCTTCAGGCGATATCCATTGATCAGAAAGGGATCATCAAAGGCATCAACGGTCTGCACTTGGACAGAACCATTAGGGTTGATGGCAAGTACCTTATAGGGGCCCATCCACCGCTGTTGAAGCTTGCCAGGAAACTTGCCAAAGCGTGAATCATAGGCTAGGACCAAATCACCTTATTTGAACTCCTTGTGCTTGATGAAGCTATCATGGTAAGCCTTACATCGAGCTTGCGTGGCTTCCATGCACTGTAGAGCCATCCTACGAATTTTGTCCAAACATTCCAAGTGCAGGAGACGGCGTTGCAGTGAATCATCATCCCCCAAACGCTTTTTGATAGCCACTCTCAAAGAGGGTAGTTCTAGTTCAATAGGAAAAACAGCTTCTGTACCATACACCAGCTGGAAGGGTGTCTGTCCTGTTGCTGCTTTATGGGAGGTTCTGTACGCCCAGAGGGCCTCTGTAAGTCGATCATCCCAATCACGACGATGTGCGGCAATTGTTCTTGTCAGAATCGAGCAGAGGATGCGATTGGTGACTTCGACTTGGCCGTTGGCTCTGGGGTAATAGGGAGTGGACTTGCGATGGCGGATCTTATACAACTATGTCAACTCCTCCATGACTTGTTAAGGAAATGAGTGCCTCTATCACTTACCAGCTCTAAGGGACTGCCAAAACGGGTGATGATATTCTCGTACATGAACAGGGCCACGCTGTTACCATCATCCCGCTTTAAGGCTTTAGCTTCACACCACTTTGTGACATAATCCGTACATACGAGGATGTATCGGTTCTGTTTCCTTCTGGTGGGAGGATCGATTGGACCTACGAAGTCAATGCCCCACTTCTCAAATGGCTTCAAAGGAAGGATAGGTTGCACTGGCATGGCACTTGTCTTGGTGGGTTTCCCCATTCTTTGACAAGCATCACATCTTTTATAGTAATCATAGGCATCCTTGTGAATGGTAGGCCACCAATATCCTGCTAGCAAAGCCTTCCTGGCTGTAGCTTCTCCTGCAAAGTGGCCTCCACATGGCTCGTCATGGCAAGCCTTCAGAACAATCCCAATCTCATCTCCTGCAACACATCTTCTGAGCACTTCATCTTTGCCTTTCTTGTACAGTGCACCGCCTAACAGGGTGTAGGGGGCTGATTCTAGCATAAGCTTCTTCCTTTCCCGACTAGAGATACCAGGAGGGTACTGTTGGGTTGCCAGCAGATTGGCAATGTCTGCATACCAGGGAGTTACAGTTTCTATCAAGAATAGGGAAGCATCAGGGAGGTCTGGATCATCCTGCTCCTCATCTGCAGTTTGTGGGATACGCGACAGATGATCAACCAGAACATGGGAACGACCAGGCTTAGTAATCACCTCAAAGTCGAACTCCTGAAATAAAAGGAGCCATCTCATCATTCGTTCTTTCACATCCGCTTTGTTCATCAAGAATGACAGGGCCTCATGATCCACATAAAATTTAAAGTGGGTGGATAGGAGGTAATGGCGAAACTTTTCCAAGGCAAACACCATTGCCAAGCACTCCAGCTCTGTCACTGTATAGTTCCGTTCCCTATCAGTGACTTTTCGGCTTGCGTAATAGATTGGTTGATCCAACTTCGAAGAGCCCTTTTGGCAGAGGACAACACCTAAGCCTTCAATTGATGCATCCGTGTGTACATGGAACTCTTTCGTCCAATTAGGAGGTTGCAGAATGGGTGCCTCTATCAGACACTGCTTCAGAGTGTGGAAGGCTTTGTCACATTCTTCTGTCCAAGTAAACTCTGCATCTTTCCTCAGAAGCTTGTGCAAGGAAGTTGCCTTTGTCGCAAAATGGGCTATAAACCTTCTGTAGTAACCCACATGGCCTAGGAATCCCCTCAACTGTTTGAGGTTGGTGGGTGCTGCCAAAGCTGCGATCTTTTCGATCTTTGCAGGGTCTGTTGATATCCCTTGTGCAGAGACAATGTGGCCCAACAGAACTCCAGAAGACACCCCAAAGATGCATTTGTCGGGGTTGAGGGAAATCCCATACTCCCGACATCGGTCAAAGCATTGTTCCAGGTGTTCCGAGTGTTCACGGATCGAACTATAGACATAGAAGTCATCCAAATATACCTCAATAAAGTCATGCAGATGATTTTGAAATGCGGCCATCATGACTCGCTGGAAAGTAGCAGGGGCATTGCAGAGCCCAAATGGCATCACTCGGTAAGCATAGGTCCCCCATTCTGTGGTGAAGGTTGTTTTGGACTGGTCTTCTTCTACGATTTGGACTTGGTTGTATCCGCTGAATCCATCCAAAAGAGAATAAAGTTCATGTCCTACCACTGTGTCCAACAGTTGGTCTGTGAAAGGGATAGGAAGGTGATCCTTCTTCGTCTTAGAATTGAGCTTTCGGAAATCCACACATATTCGCAATTTGCCATTCTTCTTGGGTACAACCACGATGGGTGAAACCCATTCACTATTTGCCACTGGATAGATGAACTCAGCTTCCAGAAGCTTCAGCAGCTCCGCTTTCACCAATGTGGAATAGTTCGGGTTCATTCACCTCTGTCATTGCCGTACTGGCTTGGCATCAGGCTCCAAGTCAATATGATGTTGACATATTGTGGGATCAATCCCCTTTAGGTCTTTGTAGGACCACGCAAACACGTCCAAATTTTCTTTCAACAAGTTGTACAAGGTTGACAACTCCTCTTCTGGAAGGCTGCTACCCACCTTCAAGTGGCGTTCAGTGCCTTCTGCATCCACAAAGGTTAACTGCCTTTCACCTTCTACTTCACGGATGAAGGTCCCGCGGACTGCTTCTGGGTACAGATCCGACTCCTTCAAGGGAGTGGTATCCTCTTCTAATGTCCCACTAGAACTCACTTCTTCTTTTGGTGGAGACTTAGGTTGCTCCTTAAGATGTTGGAATGGGATAAGAGCCGTTTCGGGTTTGGTTTCAAGACTAATTACCTCTTGGCTTGAAGACTCCTCTTCTGAATACACATCCAGGAACGTCACATAACAGGGACCCTCTGATGCCTGTTGGGTTTGTGGGACTGGTGCTTGTTGGCACGGTGCATCATCATCATCTTTCTTCAGCAAGGATGGGTTAGGACGGCATGAGCCACTGTTGAAAGACGGCTTGTTCTTCTTAACCCACGTCGTATAAGAATTTTGCATATGAGAAGATCCATTTACTAGACCAAATGGTACCATTGCCATTCTGTCCCATAGCATGAGCTTGTCTGCTTCTGATGCTTCTGGAACTTCTTCCTCAAATGTATCCTCTTCAGGTGGGATAGATTCTTCTGGCTCACTTTCATCACCTTCTTCGTCCATATCATATTCATCCTCTTCTGTCTCTATCTCTGTCTCTGCTTTTGCTTCTGCTTCTGCTTCTGCAGGAGCTCTGTAACAGAAGAACAGATTCTTTGTTTCCTCTCCTGTCTCTGTCTCTGTCCCTGCTTCTGTTTCTGCTTCTACTTCTGCTTCTATAGGAGCTCTGTAACAGAAGAACAAATTCTCTATTTCCTCTCCTGTCTCTGTCTCTGTCTCTGCTATGGCCATGTAACAGGGAGAGTAGTACATCCATGCTTCTATCTCACTGTCAGAAGTGATTTCCGAAGTCATTCCTGGTTCAGGCAGGAAGTATTCACCCATTGATAATGACTTTGCATCTTTTAGAAATCGGCTTACAGTATCCACTGTTAAGGAATGTGCCACTGTTTTCTTGGGAAGGATCTGTTTGACAGCATCTTCGTCTGCTGATGTTCCATCTGTAGCCTCATTAGGGGAGTCAGAAGATAATTCCAAGGAGGTGGATCCATGTCCTTTTTGAGAACCATACAGTTTCAGCACCACTTTGTTGGGTCCTCTACCCAAAGTCAAGGTTCCTTTGAACCAATCCGTCCTTGCTCGGGCTTCAAAAAGCCATGGTCTGCCCAGTAGCAGAGGATAGGATGTACCATAAGAGTTTGGCTTCACCACCAGATAGGTTAGCCAATAATCTTTTCCAGCCACTGTAGTCTTCACATATGGGAGAATGCCCAAAGGCTTGATTCTACTTTGATCCGCCAGTCTGATAAGCCATTGGGTGGGTTGCACACCTTGTAGGCCTAGATCCTTCATTGTAACATCCGTCATAATGTTCACTGATGAACCACCATCAATCAGTGCATTTGCAATAAAGCAACCTTCTATCCATACGCCAGTCTCTGGAGTACCTGGATCTAGGAAGGTGTTAGCTACGTCCACTTCTTGTACGGGCTCTGAAGCCTTGTTGGACTTTGTTGCTGTTGAGGGAGCAATCCTTAAACCACGTCTCCTTGTCAATATACTTTTGAGTCTTTTCCGGCAACTGGGAGACAACATCAATAATTGTCAGAATGTGAGGTTTGGTTTAAAGGTATCTAAATCTCTAACCAAATTGTATTCCTTAATAGGATCCACTGGCTTCTCTAACCGGTTAGGGAATGGGGCAACACCCATTTTCATTTTCCCTCTTTCTTCCAACAGAGGAATTACAGGAACTTCTTCTGCCACTTGTGGCACTTCCTCCTCTTCTGTCTCCTGGACCTCTGGTCCTGTCTCTGTAACTGTCTCTGTAACTCTCTGTGGCACTGTAGTGCTCTGTACGGCACTGTCAAGCTCTGTTCCGTTCTGTTCTTTTGGTGGAAGATTGAACTTCACTGTTCTGGCAGGAGGGTTATTTTCTTTCTGGATAGGTGGTTCCTTCTGCTTTGCACGCGTGATGGCAACAACTTCCAATTCCACCAAATTGGAGGTAGGCTCTTGGGCCTTGGCCGGACTATCAGTAGCACTGTTTTTCACTGGGGCTGGGCTTGGACAGTCTTTTGCAGTGTGGCCTTCTCCTTTGCATCGACTGCATAAGGGCTTATAAGACACTGACCTTCGAGGATTTGGACAATTTGGTGAGATGTGTCCCTTTTCTCCGCATCTATAACATTCCACTTCTGATCTCTGACCACCGTCGGACTGTCCTCCTCTGTAACTTTGGGAAGGAAATCTTCTGGGTCCGAAATTAGGACCAAACTCTCTAGGCTTGGGTCCAATATCTTGTGTTGTCATTTTGGATTCCAGCAAGTTAAATCTTGCGTCTTCTTCCTTTCTTCTCCTATCATGCATCTCCTTCAGAGAGCAAATGTCCTCTGTATGGTTCTTCCGCAAACAGTAGGAACAGAAGGCTCCAGGGATAGTTGGTTTTCGTGTACATTCAGTGGCTAAATGGCCTGCTTGATGACACTTACCACACCAAGTATTTGACCGCATCACATCTCTTCCTGCTCCTGCAACATTGGATATGCTAGCGATATTCACTTTCAGCGTCTGTAGTTGTTCACTAATCACATCCATCAACTCCTTTTTGATGTTTGCAACTGAGTTAGATAAGTAATTCTTCAAGCTTTCTCCTCCTGACGTACTAGCAGGAGGGTTTTGAGGAGTTTCTGTAATTACTGCATAAACGGGTTGGGCTGGTACAGAGGGATCTCTGTTCTGGTTCTGATTCAGAGCTCCTGTTTGAACTGTTGGCTGTTGGCTCTAGTTGGTAGGATTCCATTGTTGCTGTTGATTTGATAGTGAGAAAATTGGTTGGGACCATTGTTGTTGTGGTTGAACCATCATTTGAGGCATGGATTGTGGCCACTGTGGATTTGGTGCACCATACTGTGATACCGGGGGCATCTGTTGGTAGGGGTAGGGAACAGTCCCTGGAACTGCATTGGGTGGATACATCATTCCTGGCATCAGAGGAGGTAGGACTCCTCTTCCTGTATTCATCGCTAATCGAGCTTCCACTTCATCGTACAGTCTTGCTCCTTCTGTTGCAGCTTGTAGTGTGGCTGGTCTTTGCAGCTCCACAAACTTACGGACTTCTGGTTGTAATCCTCTGAGAAACACCCCCTTTTGAATGCCATCATCTAGATTATGGTTAGTCCATCTCTTCAGGATGGATTCCATTCGTGAGACATAAGCTTCCACTCTTTCTCCAGAGGACTGACTTAGGTTCATGAATTCCTCTCTCATGCGCTCTTCCAAACCTTCACGCCTGAATTTAGTGAGGAAGTCCAACTTCAGGTCGTCCCATGTGCCAAAAGTTCCTGCTGCTTGTCTCTCATACCACTGAAACGCCGTGCCCTTGAAAGTGGCGGGGAATATTGCTAACCAATGCTCAGGGGTTCTGGCATTGTTAGCCACACATGCTACCATAAACTCTGCTACATGAAGATCGGGGTCTTCATTGTACTCTCCCTTAAAAACTGGCAATGGGACTACATTCGTTGGCCTGTCATCAATATTTCCAGGATGGATCTGGCTTGGAAGTGGACCTCCAGCAGGAGGAAGGGCTTGATGTGCCATTGGGACTTCTGTAAAGAGTTCCGCAAGGGCGTCAAAGGCAGCTTCTGCTGCGAGCTCGTTCTCAGCCTTGATTTTTGCTTTCTCTCTTCTCACGTACCTCTGGACTCGTTCTAATGCTTGCCTCTTTATTGCGTCATTCATCAGGGGGTTGGCTCCACTAGGTTGTTAGTGCTCCACAGAGGGTTAACAGAAGGCTTCAGTCTCTGGAGGACTCTCTTGCCAACATTTCTTCTACTTCTTTCTTTTCAATGTCCCTAAATTCTGCTTTCATGCCACTGCACAGGGGAAGGTATTCCGTTCTGAAGGTGTCAAAATGCATACGTCTGAGCATTGTGCTGGTTCCATCATCATAGTAATGCCAGCTTCTGATGGTTTCAACAGTGTAGGTTGTGAAAAACACTCTATCTACCAACTTCCAGTGGGTTGCTAATTGAACAAATAGAAGATTATCAGTACACCAAGCATCCCATGTATCTTGCTGTTGAGCGTCCACGAACAAATTCCAACTCTTTTCCTTCTTGTCCCTGTGAACCTCTACAGACCAAGACTCCTGAAGCCTCTTCACAATCTCCCACTTGATGTTGTCTGGAAACTTTTCAATGAATGCCAAATCTTCCATGGATGGTCATTTCTCTATTTTTGCTCTTTAGTTTGTTCCCAAACAGTTTGCCACCAAGATGCAAGTTTCTGCTACTTCAATAGGAAGAGGAAACTGTCCACCACATAGAGCATGCATCATGATGGTGATGTGTTTCCGCCATTGTGGGATGAACTTCTTGTGGAAAGTGGCTTTGATTATGAGAAATTCCAACTCTTCAGTGGAAGAAGGAACTTTACAAACATCCATTGAATTCTTCTCTTCTCGGCAATGCCATTTCCTTCATTTTCAGCCTCTTCTGGTGCTTGTTGATGGCAAGTTTCCCCGGCTGCGCACCAAAAACATGGAGCCCCAAGAGGAACACCAAAGAAAAGGGAATTCTATTGCAAGAAAATATATCTTGTAACATCAACAAGATTGTTTATCATGTTTCATATGATCACAATGAAGAAAAGAACACCAGGCACAACAATTCTTCATGCAGCATCATGTAGATCTCCCACGGTTTTTAATAGAATCAACCATATTCTTCAATATCTTCACAAAATCCATCTATAGAACAAATAAAGCAAAGGAATACACCATCTTTGAATGGAAATACATCACATAGTATTCATCTTCAATATCTTCATAGTCTTCTCTCTCAATCTCTCATATACAATCACTCTGTTTGAGTAGAATTGGCTATCTCTGACTCTCTCTCTCTCTCTCTCCATCAATAATACATCATCTCCTCACTAAAATCTCTCAAAATCACACTCAATAATCCTTCTTAGGTCGTGGATACCCCTCCCAAAAGGTATGTCTGATATGAAAAGTCACCAGAGCCACTACAGTGTCCTTTCATAGCTCACTACTGTCACTTCACTCTAGTCTTCACTTGAGTCTTCAGCAGCTACTTCTCCCACTTCTTCCAGCTCTTTTGCACTTGTATTCACCTCTTTCCAAGGCTAGAAATCTTTCCCAAGCTACACTCTCATCCAACAGAACACATACAGAACAGTCACAGAACAGTACCAGAACAGCTACAGTACAGAATAGAACAGAATAGAGACAGAAACTCTACAGAAGACCTACAGAAGGTTACAGAAGGTCATCAAAACCACATAACTCACTTTCAAACCATTCCAAACTCTCACAAACCATTCAATAAAATTTCAAAGATCTCAATCTTCATCAATCAATACTCCATCCCTCCTTACAGAAGACAATCAGAACAAAACAGACCAAAACAAAGCAAAACAGAACAAAACAGAAGGTATACAGAACCAATCAGAACCTATCAGAACATCACAGAACCACCAATAAACATCATGAACTTCCACAAAACCATCATTATCATCCAAAACACTCTCAAACCACTTCCAAATCAATCAATCATCTCATAAAATCAACCATTCAGCTCTCAAAAACAACAAAAATCAGCCAAAAAACAAGTCATTTCAACACTCAACAGTAGGCCAAATCATGGCATGCTTCCTCTCTAGCTAGTTCAAGTATAGGGTTGTTTGGCATAGATACTTTTGTAGCGAGAGATCTAGCCGTTGATGGATTCTGCAAGATTAGGGAATTTAGGAATGCCTTGCGACTAAGGGCATCCGCAACTACATTCTCCTTCCCTGGTCGGTACTTGATTTCAAAATCATATTCCTCCAATACTTCAATCCACTGACGTTGCCTCATGTTGAGCTCGTTCTGGGTAAAAATCCATTTGAGACTCTTATGATTGGTTACTAGAGTAAACTTGTTACCCAACAGGTAGTGTCTCCAAAGCTTTAGAGCATGGATGAGAGCTAGTAATTCCAGATCATGCGTGGCATAATTCTTTTCATGACTCTTCAATTTCCTTGAAGAGTATGCTACTGGATGACCTTCCTGCATAAGTACACACCCCAAGGCAAGAACGCTAGCATCAATTACTACCTCGAACTCCTTATTGAGGTCAGGAAGTTTTAGAATAGGTGTTGATACCAAACTTTGCTTCAATTTGTAGAAGCTATTTTGTTCAGAAGTTGACCATGTAATGGAAGTCTGCTTCTTTAGTAAGTCTATAAGAGGTACTGCAATCAAAGCATAGTTTTTTATGAAGACCCTATACCATCCTGTCAATCCCAGAAAGCTACGTATCTCTTTCACGGATACTGGTATTGGCCATTCAAGCACATCTCTGACCTTGGCTGGGTCTACTGATATTCCTTTTGATGACACTATGAATCCCAGATATTCAATCTGACGCTTGAAGAATGCACACTTCTTCATTTTTGCATACACCTTATGTGACCTCATTGTCTCAAGGACAATCCAAAGTTGAGGTTCATGATCTTCTTCCTGTTTAGAATAGACTAAAGTGTCATCGAAAAAGACAAGCACGAAATCATCAAGATATGGTCTAAAAATATCCTGCATTAATCTATTGAAGGTGGCAGGTGCATTTGTAAGCCCGAATGACATAACCAGGAACTCAAAGTGCCCATATCTTGTATTGAAGGCCGTCTTTGGAATACCATCTTCCTTGATCCTTATCTGATAGTAACATGACTTGAGATCAATCTTGGAGAAGATCTTTGCACCCTGAAAGACGATCAAGAACCTCATCTATTCTAGGAATAGGATACTTGTTCTTGACTATTGATTAATTCAACCCTCAGTAATCAATACATAGTCGAAGTGTCCCATCTTTCTTTTTTTGGAATAGTACTGGAGCTCCCCATGGTGAATTTCTAGGCCAGATGTAACCCTGATCTAACAATTGCTTGAGTTGTTCCTTCAACTCAATTGCTTCTGGTATGGACATTCTATAAGGTCTCTTTGCAATTGGTGCAGCTCCAGGCACTAACCTAATCTCATGATCCACTTCTCTTTGAGGCGGAAGTTCGGTCAACTCTTTAGGGAATAAGTCAGCATATTCCTTTAGCCAAGAAGGTTCTTCATGAGACTCTTGTTTTTTATCTAACTTGTTGAGTTTGATCAAGTAAACGGGCAATCCTTTTTTGACTCCTTTTGTGATCCGAGATACTTTGGCCAATTGGATTCTTAGCACTCCTACCTCACCTTGAGTTGTGACAAATTCCCTTTCAGAGTTTTGAAAGGAAACTTGACCCTTTCCACAGTGAATGTGGGCGTCGTTGGGCTTAAGCCAATCCATCCCAAGTAGACACTCATGGATACCTAAATTCATGACTCTGAATTTGACTGAAGTCTTCTTTCCTCCCAGAAAGAATTCCACCTTAGCAGTTTGCCTGGTACAAGTTACCTCACGACCATTTGCCAATTCCACAAGCAGGGTAGGTGCTTCTACTATGGCTATTCCTAATCTTTTTGCACATGTTGGTGAGATAAAGGAATCTGTACTGCCACAATCAATCAAGTTTTTGAAACCTTTACCTTGATATTTCGACGGTGTTTGAATCACCGAGAACTGGTGATTCGGCCCTTTCTTGTGTAAAGCAGCATGGACTATCGCTCTTTCGAATTTTGCTTCCATAGTCGGATCTTCCTCTTCTTCTTCTTTGCATCTTTGCCTATTGGCAATGCAGGCAGTTCTTCCTCTTCCACGGGTGGTGGCTCCTTGATCGCGGCCTGCTCCTCGGAAAGGCGTTTGGCGATGTCCTCCGTTGAGCTTGGGACATTGCCTCTTGAAGTGACCGGGTTCATTGCAGTGGAAACAACGGAGGTTTTGGCCATTACTTTGAGTAGGAACAAAGTTGTTGACGTTATTTGTCCTTGCTTTCTTTCTTTGTCCCTGATTATGACCTTGAACTCTCTTCATTTGAGGTCAGAATGCTCCTCTGTTCAGGTCACTATAAGACCAAGTTTTGTTACCCCTGGGTCTAGATTGCACCTCCTGAATTATAGGTGCCGCTCAAATGAGTGCATCCAGAAGATTTGATGGATGCATAGATTCGAGACGGGTATTTACTGGTGGATTTAAGCCCGCACACAATTTGGACACCTGCTGCGGCATGTCCATCTGTGGCGCATACTTTAAAAGTGAGACGAATTTAGAGTAGTATGCGTCAAGAGTGAGTCCTAGCTGTTTTAGCTCGTAGAACTCATTCATTTTCTGTGTGCGATATGCAGGTGGTAAGTATCTTCCCTGCACGGCTTTCTTCAACTTTTCCCAAGTAACGGATCCCTCTGAAATCCCTTGATCCCTGCACCATTGCTTCCACCGAAGTCTAACTTTGCCAGTGAGCTTTAACTTGGCGAGCATAGCCTGATTGGTAGGTGCAGTACCAGCTGCTTCGAAGTAATCCTCCATGGATTCAATCCAAATTTCAGCATCAGCCTCAACGAATCTGCCTCTCCCGTCAAACTAGGGTGGCTTGATCTGCTTGAGGAGGAACTGCTTCTCCTGGATCATAGCAGTACTTGATGTAGGAGGCGAATTTGAAACTTGTACCTGGGGTTGTGCCTGGATAAAGGTTTTCTTAACGTTATTATATGATAATCGACATTAGCTTATCTTTCATTTTTAGTTCAGTCATCTCGTAAACAATGTAGCTACTTAACTTCTTAACAACTCTTATGCATAGCCAGATATTGATAAAAAGAAGTCTTTATTTGTATTTACATGGGCATAGCCTTTTCAAATACAATGTTTCATGTAATGATAATCCAATTGTTACATTCAGTTTGGGGAGAACAACGTTGCATTGCTTTTGTCTATAGGAACTGGGTAATAGTAGGGTTTTGGGTCATGGATCTTTAGGAATCGATAAGTCATTGGAAGTTCAGGATACCCTTTCCGTTAGAATCCATACTTCTCATGGCGGCCCAACACTTTATTCCTGTCGGGCTGGGATTACACGGGTTACTTCCTCATATACATATGAGTTCATCTCAACCCTCCGACCTTGAATATGTAAAGTCGAATTTACGTGAGCTTCCACAAAAACGAACAGCTTCAAGACTTTCAAGTCTTCCAACCACTTGATCCTCTTTAGGTTGGTCTGTAGATAAGCAAACCGGTGGGCAGCTATATAGTAGATTCCTAAAGACCCCGTCCATCTTTGTTTTATGTACAAAGGTGATGGATTATAAATCTGCTCCAGGATGTTCATCATCCCAATTCTTTCTCTGTAAAGCGGAGAATGCATTGCAGTCATAAACATGACCCGAAATACCAAAAACTTGTTTGACGCTTCCTAACTCTGCAAGACAGTATTGAAGGTAAGGAAATGTTTGGACAGCAACAATTTCTTTACTTCATTTTTTTGAGACTTTATAATAGCAATTTCGTGACTGGTCGGCTCTGATACCAACTGTAACGTGTCCCCTTAGTATCATCCAGGACACGTCTTAGCAGTCCATCGGAAAGGATGTCTAGAAAGCTCCGCCCGGCAGTCCCATGGAACGTTACGGGATTTGTGATTTAGGTCTTCCCGCGTCTGCCACGTAGCAGTAGTATTCTGGCCGTTCCGACTTAGGATCGACCAGAATTAGGGTTTTCTTGACTGGTCATTAACTAACAGCAACAAGCGTCGGACCCGAGCAAACTACTTTACGTAGAAACACCAGGTCCGAAGCGGATTCACATTGCACTTGGTTCAAGGAAAATGGGAAACGAGAGGGATGCAAAGCTCATAGTCCCATTCCGTTCCCATAAAACAGCGTAAATCGGGTAAGACATAACTCTAGGTCATTGCATCCGTTATTCGTTTTCTTTGACGATCATCCTACTGTTCTTTGAGAAAAGTTCCTGGCTAACTGGGACCACCCAACGGTAGGACGGACCCATGGCCCATCCTCTGCACTTTTCTCGATTTTTTTTTAGTTATGTAATTATCTAACACATTGATTTGACATATAACAACCAGCTTCTTTAATTAAACCATTAAGCACTAGTTCCTTCACGTAATCTTATCACGTGACATAGAAAAACAATATCAAGCAAGTTCTTTATTAACATTTCATTATTTTATGTTTCAAATACAATGGGTTCTACTCGTAGTCTTGTCCATAATCCACCCGAAGGCTATCCAGTAATCTGTAGGGATCACTATTCCAAGCTTCCGCCCGTAAACTTGTATGCGGGCCTCGAGATCCAATCCTGAGTCACGTTAGCCTCTTGTGCAGGACCCGGAAGGCGAGGGATTTACGGCCAAAGCCCCCCTGGCACCCAAGCGTCCTCCTGCTCCAAGTAGAGCTCAACAGAGAGACCTCTCGCGGCGGGTTCGGTCCACGTTCCCAGTGCGGTCAACAACCCCCTTGGTTAGGGTTAGGCAGGCAGTCGGGGGTAACTGAAACTACCTCTCCCTTCAGGCCTTTAACTTGAAGTATAGGTATTCATTTAATTTGTAATTCATAATTCAAACAAAGCTTTAAAATCTCTAGCAAGCACAAACATTTCCATTAATCAACCGTGTTGTTTGGCAAACTGCTAAGGAAGTGTTCTTTCCTTTTGAGTGTATCAGCACTCGTTCCCAAGGTGTCTTGTAAATTGGCAAGATCCTTTACATTCCGGTGTAGGGCGTACCTTATTAACCCAACTTGGTCAGCCCTAAAGTTCCTTAGATACTCTAGTTTTCAGTCTACAACTTTCCTTATTTAGAAGGATATCCAAAAATACGTCCTTTTGCAAGATAACTTGCGTAGGGATCTGCCATCCTTGTTGAGGGTATTTACCCTTTCTCCTTGTGAATCAATCACAAGACTAAATGATTTCGTACTTGCTACGCAAGTCCTGCGATGGAATAATCCATTTTAGATCCTTTAAGCTGACGTATGTCGGACCTAGGTCTCTTTTTTAAGAACCTCAAGGACATACCCTAGTTCTTTATCTTTAGTAATTTATTGACCCTACAATAAGGAAAGTAGTCAAGTGCTTAAGGTATAAATGTTTATTTGGTCTTTAAATAATTTCCAAGGCCTATTTTTTTTGGCATGGTATTTCTAAGTTTAGATTGGTTTGGTTATCTTTCGGAAGGTAATATTGATCACCTCGTCACAGTTTTGTTATCCTTGTGACAATTAATTTTTCAATCTCGGTACAATTCAATTTAATCATCCTTTTTTTCATTGCAGACAAACTCATGCAATTAACAAACATTTCCCTTGCTAAGATGTGCAATTAGCAATAATGAATTCCTAATAATTTGAGCAACGAAACTTACCTTTCATGAATTTAATCATTTACAATGATTCATTGCAAAAAGGAATAAGACTAATGGTGCAAGATACAATTTCTATACCTTCAGGATTTATCTGAAAATATACTACTATAGTAAATAGATAATCTTGCTAGTAATTTATAATGCATGATGCTATTCGAAGGAAACTATGTTCTATACATTATCATTCATTCAATTAAGCTAAACTCCTTTATTACTAATAACTCGGACAAATATATCATATCCCTAACAATTTCTCTTTGCATGATTGACTTAAAACCAAATTAAAGCCAAGAAGAAAAACCTGGTTTTGGGGTGAGATATCCACATGGATACCGGGAGATGAACCTCCCACAGCTACTCCTTGGACTTTCTTAGGCGGCATCGTAGTTCAAATGTGAAGGTAGCTTTTACTCCTTCTTCTGGATTTCCACCATCTCTCTTTCGAGGCAAGGTGTTGTTAAAACGGTTGATCACGAGAAGGAATGATAGGACCTTTAGATTCTTAGATTCTTCGGAGAGGGAAAGATTCACAAAGCCTATGAAGGTCCTATAGGGTCTATACTTGGCAAAAAGTTTATGGGTGAGTGTGGTTTTGCAACCACATGAACCCTTGGAGAGCTTGGGGATTGGGGTAAAAGGTATAGAAGGAAATTACTCTCTTTCCTTGCACTTCCTCTACTTTTTTCTTCTCCTTCCCTACTCCTCCTCCTTCACTCCTCTTTTTTTCCTTCCTTTTTACCCTTCTTCCTCCCTCTATTCCTTCTTTCTTACCTTCTTTATCTTCTTCCACCTTATTCCTCTCTACTCCTCACGGAACAACAACCGAGGCCCATGATGATGGTTTGAATTGGGGTCGAGGGGGGAAAAGATGAAGGTAATACAAGGGGGTTTATAGGTTAGCACAGGGAGTGAAAGGGCCTTTAAGAAGATAAATCCGGGAGAGGGAAAAATTTGAAGGTATAGGAAGGGGGCTTAAATGATTGTTGTAAGAAATTTTTGTGCGGGAAACCTACAAGGGAAGGGGGGCTTGGAAGAGCTCTTAGAAGCTTCTCAAGAAGCTTCTGAGAAGCTTTTGGGGGCGTGGAGTACCTACATGGACGTAGACCAATCGATTTACAACTTGGTGGCACCTGACGATGGCATCGGTGGCTCAGTCTCTTCAGGCGGCAGCTTCTCCAATCAGTGGTAGTTGGTGCATCCCGACACTCAACAGCCTGCAGCTCTAACTAAGCACGGCCTGGCGCAGTCATTTCTTTCTGTCGCCTTCCCACCCCTTCCTTGGCCTGGCATCACCTTGGCTTCCTCCTTTTCTCAAACGGCAGCTCCCGATTATCACCACCTCCTTCCTACTCCACAACTACGGACCTCTCCTCTTTATATAGGGGAGGGGAGGGAATCCTCCCCCCCTTGCCTGTCATTAAGCATGGAGAGGTCCCTGAGTAAGCTCCAGCGAGGAGCTTGCTGGCCCCCCCTCCCCTCTATTCCAAATCGATACACGTAGCTTTCGCGGCGTATGGCACAGCACATGCGCCGCCATGAGGGCGGAAATTTTTTTTCCCTTTAATTTATTTAATATATTACAACCTTCAAGCACAGATTCTTTCAGCTCCCCAAAGTCCACAAGACATTCCACGATGCCTTGCAACCTTGGTGGCTTACTCGTGATCTCATAATCAAACTCCTGCAAAGTGATTAACCACTTCGCTAGACGATCAGGCGGTTGCAACTTATTCATCAATAATCGAAGCCCCTCCACCTTCGTATAAAGCACAACTTTCTCATAGAGAATATAATGCCTGAATTTCTTGGTCCCAAAGACCATCTCCAGACACAACTTCTCCATGTAGGTATAATTGATCTCTGAAATGCCCAATTTCCGACTAGCAAAAGCAATCGGGTGATACCACTTTTCTTCCCAAATTTGGGCTAAACAACTGATACTATGCATGGTGGCTGCTGAAAATATATAAAATACCTCACCTCTTTTAGGTGCTTTTAAAACGGGAGCTTTTACTAGCTCTTGCTTCACATCCTCGAAAGCTACCTTACAGGGATCACCCCATACAAACAAATAGCTAAAGGACAATAAATTCGTAAGCGGCAACGTTCTTTCTGCCAAGGCATTTATGAATCTACGATAATAACCAACCAATGACAGAAAGCTATGCACTTCTTTCGGAGTGCGTGGTGGACCCATGGCAACTATGACTTTGATCTTTTCGGGATCTGTCACAATCCCCACCGAACTGACCACATGGCCCAGCAAGAGCCCATAAGGTACACCAAAAACACACTTCCGTGGGTTTAGAGTGATGCAAAATTGCCTGCAGCGCTCAAAGCATTTTCTTAAAATGATCAACTGCCTTTCTCTCACCGTGGCAGCCCCTAAGCCATCAATAAATACCTTCAACTCTTCAGGGGATATGTCACCGAATGTCTTATCTGCTGTTCGTTGCCACGAACCAGGCGCATTGCATAAATCAAAGGCCATCACATGGTATGCAAAAGTACCAAAGACAGTAATAATTTTTTTTTTCAACTTGTCCTCTTCTGCAATTTCCATCTGGTTATATCTTGCAAAGAAATCCATAAACGAATATATCTCCCTACCCACTAATTGATCTAAAATTTGGTCAATGAATGGCAACGGGTAGTAGTCCTTAACCGTCTGCTTATTCAGCTCCCTAAAATCTACACATAATCGGATTTGATTATTTTTCTTCTTCTTGATAACAACTGGTGAACATCATTCCGTGTGTTGCACACGAAAAATCAAACCCGCTTTTCGAAGCTTCTGTAACTCCTCAAATAGCCCGTCCCTCAGCTCGAAAGGCATACGCCTTAGTTTCTGTCGTATAGGGCGGCTTCCTTCCTTCAACGGAATTGTATGGACGGCAAGACTAGGAGGAATGCCCCTCACCTCATCATAACTCCAGGCAAAGATGTCGCGTAATTCTTGAATCAAGGACACATAGTCCTCCCTTTCTGTTGAGGTGAGCACGGAACCTAATTTGATTGGTCGCGACTCATCAGGTGTACCAAGATCTAGCTCGATAACATCTGCATCTCTTGTACCATCTTGGGCCTCTATCAGCTCGTTCAAAGTGATATGATAGATGTCTTCCGTGGTGGATCCCTCTTTGGACTCATCAGTCTGATGTCTCACTGGCGAATAAATCCTCTAATGTCTCCAATTCTGTAGAAGATAGAGGAGCTCTCTCACTATGCGGGGACTCAGGATAGGCATCAACCACCATGCGCTGAGCACCTCTACCGAATATCAGCTGACCAGTGGGTATATCCACTTGGCAGTCCGCTTGCAAGATCCAAGGTCGTCCAAGTAATACTTGATAACTTGGATGCCCTGCAAAACGAATTACCCTAAAGTCCAACAGGCATTCTACATTCGCAATAGTAACATGGACCTTAGTAATGCAGCCTTCCGACTGTCTCAAACTATCATCCACCATTCTGAGAATTGTGGAGGTATCTTTCTGGATCGCAAGACCCAACCTTTCCATCAGTTCAGAACTCATAATGTTAACAGATGATCCCGTGTCGAGAATGGCATAATCTACTAATATCCCATCGACATATGCTGCAACCCTTGGGCAATGCTTCTCAGCATGCTTGAACCAGTCATCACCAACTCGCACAATACCCAAAGGTTCTACGATATACTCGGTACACAGGATCTTTCTAAATTCCTTGCGTACTCCTGGGGAAAGCTTAATAAGCTGTAAAAGGTTCACATCTGACTTGACTTCGCAAAGAGAGCTCGCCAAATCGAATTCATGATAGTTTGGTAGAGTTTGCTTTTCACGCCAAACCATCCGCTCTTTAGGTCGCTGAACCGGCTTTATTGCCTCTTTTTTAACTTTCACCTTCTTCCTCAGTGGGTCTTTATCCTTCTTAACATTGGTTTTACTCTCCACGGGCTTCAGAGGTCCCCCTTCCATGGCAGGATCCAGGACTTGTGTTCCTTTGTCGCCCTGTTTAGGGTTTCCGTCTACAGGCTTATCCTTGTCGGCCTCTCTACCTTTTGACCACTTGTAAGGACATCTCGTAGATTAGAGGTTTTAGCGTCATTAACGCGCACAGCCTCAATCAAACTAACCCCACTACCACTAGGCAGCTCCTCCATTGTAGTCTTTGGTCGTTGGAGTATCTGCTTAGGCCCCGTCTTCTCGCTGGGAATCATTTCCTTGCGCACGATGATTAACAGGCCCTGGTTGCTGACTGCCTTGCTGGAGGGAACTAATCTTACTCCAACAAGTGGCTGCTAAATGGCCGGATTTTCCACAAATGTCGCACTTGACATTTGGGCAATTTCATGGATAATGTTGCCCACCACACCATTTGCAGCTAAACCTCGAAGGTGCACCCTCATCCGGGTATCTACTTCCTATCAAAATTTGTTGTTTTTTAAGGAAGTTGACATCAACTGCTATTTGTCGATATTGCTCCGTAATCATGTCGGTATAATGCTTCATCATGTCCTTAACCTCGCCAAGAACATTGGAAGCAATCGACTTGTAGCCTTGATCATTACCCTGTCATTCCATCGGCCTAACAATTCGATTAGGCACTAGTTGTTGAACCACATGCATTGTATTAGGATAACTGCCTGGCCTCCACCATTTGGAGCCATTTGACTGCTCGTAGGCATTGACATGCTAGGGAGAGCTGGTAATAAAGGCACATTCTGCATCATGTTCCCTCTCCTGTTAGGATTAGCCATTGCTATCCTTGGCTACTATTGCCATTGGTCGTCGCCATATTATTTCCCAATGCTAGACCCATATTTGAATTGCCTCGAGAAGCATAGGCTGCTTGTAGTCGAGATTCCACTTCTTGTGCTCGTGTAATGGCAGTATCTATATCCCCCAAAGGGACACTACTCAACTGCAACTGGATATTAAAGTCCAAACCATGCACAAAATATTGCAATTGGGCAACTGCAGGGATAGGAATAGAGGTGTCCAATTTACGGAAAACCTCTTTTAGTTTCTTCGCATAAGCACGAATATCCTCATGTGGTTCTTGGCGGGTCATGTTGAGTACACGCAACCAATATTTCCCACCCCTTTCAAGGGCAAACTCCCTTCGAAAAGCTCCATAAAATGCATCAATATTCAATATGGTTCCGGCTTCTAAACCATGATACCATATGGCAGCTCTTCCTTTGAGAGTCATATTGAAGAATATCATTAAATGTCCTTCTTCTTGGATGCGACAGTTAAACATCAGCTTTTGAAACTCCCTGATGTGGAGTTCCGCATCTTCCTCAACTAGCCCATTAAAAATGGGTAGCGGGTAACCTAGAGCCTGCAAATCCGTCATTCCCGCAGGAATTGCAATAGGCTGCACCATGACGGAAATTGGATTTGCACTAGGAATAGGGGACGGTGGGGTTACACCTCGTGCCCTTGATGTAGGCTGGCTTATGGAAGGAAGGGGAGCACTAGAGCTTCCACCTTCTCCTAACTTACTGCTTGTGGCACCAAGACCACTAGATCCACTCCCTCGTAAGGGTTCAGCACCGCTACGCTTAGGGGAATACCTCCTAAAAATTTTAGCACGTCACCTAGCTCTTTCATTTCTCTCTTGTTTTTGGATTTCTGCTAGACGATGCTTGTCGATGAATAACGGGTCAATCTCAGGATCCTTTGGCATAAACTGCAAACTGATCCCTAGACAACCAAGATTCGAGGACCGCCACTTCTAAGCGGCTCCCAGCAGATGCACTACTGATGGGACCTAAAACAGGCTGGCACTGGCTCATGCACTAGCCGGACCTTTATCATGCGCTCAACAACCCCACGGCCTCGCGGCCAGGAGCGTGGATGACACATACATCATCTTCCTAAACATATTACGTTTGTATTACGTCTCGTAGTCCAACTCTAACCCAATTAACACTCCTCAGAGGGAGTCCCTAGCACATTGCCAAATAGCACAAAGTACAAACATAGGAGGTCCTCCCACGGCTGACTGCCACTACCTCATTGCGACTCTCCTACACCTTGGGAATTGGCCCCTCAATGCATTGCTAAATATACATAACACAATATCGCACACATTTCCACTCAAGGTACCAATTGATCGTATCCAGGAATGTATCATACCTCACTTCCTTTTCCCGTAGACCCAACGCCTAGCCTATAGCTTGGACAACCTTACTCACTCAACGTTGGTCATGTTTCCAGAAAGCAATTGCCATGCATCCAGGAGGTATTGTCTGATACTTTTTATCATTTCCTTATGATTTATGCAAATTGTGAATGTCCACGTGCTCAAACAATTAAGAAAATCAGAATTAGTGCTTAGTGCAAAAGCATTCTTTCAATGAATTTGACTATTGCTCGTATGCGGCGTTGCATGAACTTAGCACCGAGAAACCCTCGTGCTACTAGGTCCTTAATTTTTAAATTATCGATCAACCTAAATGGTATGCATAAAAACCAGAAATCTTTTCATCATTTCATTCAACATTTAAACACTTTTCATACACTCTACCCCCTCACCCGTTTAGGTTGTGCATCGTGCATAGGTTTAGGGTTCATTTCCATGTTTTTATTGTATAAAAAGCCATAAAAACTCACTAAAACATAAAGATAGGGCTGAACTGAGGCTAAACCTCATACTTCAGACCCCCCTTACATCCACAAACATGAATCTTATTTTTTCTTAATTTTCGACACTCAAAATCCATTTTTCCCCTATTTTTCCCCTATTTTTCTTATTTTAATTGTATTTTTTGCATTATTAAATGACTGAAAATACAAAATGAGTTATGGGATGTGGCCCTTGGTTCATTTGCAAAAAATACACAAGTTTAGTTGGTGTGTCTTATTATATTTTGCATTTATATCTCAGAAACACACACTTTTCCCATATTTCACGTATTTTACGGGTTTTACACTATTAATTTCATCCACAAAACTTATGGTTTTATAATTTTCTGAGCATAAACAGTTGAAAGACATTGCAAACAACATTATAATGCATAATCATCCCATGGGAACAAGTATCCATGAAGCAAATTGCATAAAACATCAATTTCCTTTGTAAAAATGAGATTACCGTTCTTTGCGGATTGCGGGTTTTTATTTGCCATATCTCGGGACTAATTTCTAGCCACCATTAATACTCATGACAGTCCACAATCAGCAATCTTCCTTCCTCTTGCACCACGGAGCAATCCGGTCTTCATTGGACAAGGATCCATCATCCATTCTTCTTCTTCTTCTTCACCACATGAATCTGCCTTTAGGGGAGAGAGAGAGAGGAGAGAGAAAGAATGAAATCAGAATTCTTCATAGAGACCACCATTTGACGGGCGAGAGGCAGTGATATGATCATTAGGGAGAAGATAGACAAGGCCAATGATCATTTGCATAGGTTGTGTGCAGCAGGCAAGTTGCCTCCTCCCATCCCATGGCGTGATTTTCGGCACCGTCTAATCCTCACATTTCTTCATCTCTCTCATCCCACGATTCCTCATTTTCATGCCTTTTAGTTGGGGGGGTTAAAATTCCCCCAAAGGGCACCCCCCTTTGGTCCATGTTGTGGCCACCCTTTCAAATCTTAACCATTTCTTGGCCATTTCCCCGTCTGAACTCAGAATTGAGCTCTAAAAAATCCTAGGCGTCTAGCTTGGATCCCACATTGGCCGGTAACTCTTGTCAACCTACACGACTATCTGAAAATTTATGAAAAATCAATAAGTGTTGCTCGGGCGCCTTTAAAGCACTCTCGCGCTTAAAATCGTCCTAGATCAAGCTACCGCCTTCGACATTGAATAATTTTCCCTTGATATTCAGAAATTTTAGCTATTTTTAAGCACTTCTCAGCACCAAAATTCTACTCTCACTTGCTTACCAAACTGGCATGCTTCACAGACTTTATGCAATTGTGCAACTCTAAAAGAAGGCAAATGCATTAATTTTAGCCTTTGCACATTTGCATGTCCAACACATTTATGCCATATTTCAATATCTACAACTACTCATTTTCCTTTAGCATATATAGCAGTATCCATTGCAGGAATTCCAGTATCCAAAGTGAACATTCGGCCAACTCTACTTCCTTTTGCGACCAACCTGCACTTATAATTAAAGTCTTCTACAAAACAACATTTTGCATTGAATCGAATGTGCAACCCCTACTCTACCATTTGGTCAACAGATACTAGATTCTTTGTAATTGATGGCACATGTAATAAATCTGCCAGACTCTTTGTCTGGCTATCATACAAGGACAAGGGAACCTTTCCAATGTGTGAAATTGGGTGGCATGAATCATCACCCGTCTGTACATAACCTGGGTTTTTAAGTCCTGCATCTCTCCAAACCATTCAACATGACTGGTCATATGATTAGATGCACTTGAATCGACATACCATACATCATCATGTGTCCCCTTTCCTGTAATTGCATTCATCATATGTTGCATAACAAACATACGCTCATTTTTTTCTTCATTCTGTCGCGAAGATGATGCATAGTTTTCTTGCTGCAATTTACCACTGCGAATATCATCCTTCTTTGTATAGAAATGGGCTGCAATATGGCTTGTTTTGCCACAATAATGGCAAACAAAGCAGAATTTCCAGAACCTCTATTCTGCCATCCACCTCTTCCTCTAGAGCTCCCCCTGCCTCTAAAGTTTCCTTTGCCTCCAAAAACATGCATTTCACCAAACTGTTGATTGAACTTGTTTTGCTAGTTATTGCCAGCACGTCCCATACCATGGCTTCTCGAAGAGGATCTACCACATTCCCTTCCTGAACTCAAGTAAAATGTTTGGACCTGTTCACTATTTCTTTCAGATGAATCACCTACATATTGATCTCTTTAGTAATCATGAGAGAGATTAGCTCATCAAAATCTAGAAATGGCTTTCATACATATACTGAAGTAACAAATGATTTCCATGCCTTCTCATTGTTAAGGCCACTCAAAGTGGATGAAACCAAATCATCATCATCCGGCATTGCATCGATCGCTGCTAAAGCATCTGCAATGCTTCTCACCTTCAACACATACTCATTGACAGACATTTTCTCTTTCTTCAAGCCATTCAACTCTTGCTTGAGTTGAATCTTTCGTGCCTATGTATTTATTGAAAACATGCTCTCAAAATTTGTCCAAGCTACATGTGAAGTTTTTGCATTCCTGATATGTCCCAACATAGTATTATCAATGACTACAGATAACCAGTACATCACCTTTTTATCTTTCGCATTCCACTCTTTTCATGTTTTTAACTCGTTTGCAGTCGGAGGGATACCCAATTCTGACTCCTTTTCTTCACCTGAAACAAATTCATAAAGGCCATTTCCAATGAGGACGTTTCTCACATGGAACTTCCATGAAGGGTAGTTGTTCTTGTCGATCTTCTCAATTATGGGATTTCCACTGTTCTCTGCCATTATCACAAACAAGGATACAATACTACAAGCTAGTCTTTTGCAATCTTTCACAACACGTGCACAATACTGCACCAAGCAACCTTTTTCACTGATTGCCCAATAGTACATGTAATCTGCAACCTATTTGCATATAAACCTTATGTTTACTTCTTGCAAATACCTCAAAAATTACAGATTCGAAATCTGTAACCTGTGCACCCAGTTTTGGTCAAAATAGCCGAAATCACAGTGTATCCTAAAACTGCTGTCTACAACCTTGCGGCTCTAAAATGGGGTCTGAAATGGTCTCTGACGCCCAAAATAATCTGCAGAATATATAGTGGTTTGCTTGCACACCAAATCTCACAACAATCTGAGATTTTTTCTCTGACCCTACCTCCGGTGCCTCCACAAGCACTATCCAAGAGAGAGAGTGGAAGAATGGGAGAGCTTCTTACCCGTTGCTTGCTTGCTCGAACCTTGCTTCTTCTCCTTCACTTCAGCCTTCAGAGTTAGCCTCTCTTAGTGGACGGCTCTGATACCATGTCAAGAATCGCTTGATGGGGGACTTGCTTGAGCTGCAGCGCCAAACACACATTGTATACACAAGAGGAAGCTCACTCAAAAACACAAGAAGAGAGATGGAGGCCAGAGCGTTTTCTTACTAGTTTCTTCTTCTTCTTCCACACACTATACAATGTACACAAAGTATAGATAAGATACAACATAAAGGAAAGTGTCCTACTAAGTCAAACAGTGCATAATCGACTACACTAATCGACTGGCGCTATGTATTTTGCCTGCTATAGGTAGGTATAACAAACTAAATATAATAAGTGATAAGTCAGTGGCCATGTGAGTATCATAATGACCACTAACATGCTAAGTGTAGACGTGCGGACCCATCTAGCTAGGTGGTCCATCATCAATGTCCGCACGTGTTGAGCTTGCCATCTCAACATCTCATAGTTTGATCTATGATCTCCTTCGCTTCAACACTATCATTCCATCAAAAATGTCCATCAAACCCCACCTCCTTCTCTCATAAAATCACATGTGTAAACATGCAGCAAGAGGAGAGAGGAGAGAGGAGAGAGAAATACTAAAAATCAGTTTTTCATTCCCTTCATGAAAATAAGCATGCTTACATCCAAGACGGAGCCCTCAGAGAGTGGATCAAAGATGTGCAGTCAATTCTTCCTCAACCCAAGTATTGAAGAGGCATGATTCTCAAGAAAAATGGAGTGCAAAAATATTTGCATCCCCTCCCTTCTCATGATGATTTTTTTGGTTTTCTTTCTCTTAATCAATGTTAAGGTTCTAAAGTTAAAATATCAAGTTCATCTCTTTGTGTTTATACTGTAACTGAAGTGGATTTTTTGCTTTCGAAGGGGCAAACAAGCTTAGATTCAAGATTTGTCTCGCTGGATGGCTTTCTGATATTGAAAGCCATAAACATAGGACCCATGACACACTTTCTGGCTCTTGGATCATATAGGTGCTTTATAATGCAAAACCTTGCGGGGATTAAATAGGGGGTCAAACAGACTCTGATCGATGAACTGAGATTTGCATTGGGTTCTGGCATCCATCTAGAAAGAATCCAGCTCATCGATTTGCAACCATTTCATTTTACATAAAGATTTGGTCTTTTACGGCCTCTTGGGCTCTTTTGTTTTTAAAAAATGGTCTTTAAAATCCGCTCTCATTGGCGACCACAGGATAGGGTGACTCAACCCGTCAAATCCCATGAACTAATCTACGCAAAAAACAACTAAAGAAAGCATCAAGCTACCACAGAAAATATACTCATCAAAGCATAAGAAGAGCTCTCATCCTACCTCCACACAATCAAGGCATGAAAATCCACAAGGGATAGGTCTATCATAATTTGACAAAAATCCAGAGTGAGTCATTAACCAACTACTATAATGAAGCATTCAACTAGGAAAAGAAATCTAACTAAAACTAAAATAGACATGAAATAACAAAAGAACTATTGCACCAAGACATCTTCCATGTATTGATGAGATGAGAGCTCCAAAAATACATGACAGCCATGGCTGATGCTTCATCTAGCAAGAAGGAAGCTAACATCAAGAAAGTAAAACAACAAAACTTAGTGAATGAGCCAAAAGATGTTTTCTCTTAGCCTCTTGCCTTCTTTATCCTAACTCCTTCTCTCCAAATTTAAGGGTACATTTACATAGGTAAGGGGTAAATTTACAAGGGCTAGAAATTACAAGATATAGAATTAGCATGATTCCAAAGTACAAAAATATCAAGGTATTTTCTTTCATGACAAACCATCCCATCCTAAGATGGTTTTTTCCTCAAAACCAAGGATAAATGGACCAAATTCAAGCCAAGGATGATAGTAATAATGTCCACGTAGCTCCGATATGATAGGAAAGCACTTTCCATATAAGAGAAACCTTTATGTATACCAAACTGTGAGTAAATTGGTTGTTGTCCAAACAGGACTCATTTACAAAAACTATCATAACTTTTGATAGAGTTGATCAAATGACACATATGAAATATAGAAATGAAGTATGAGAGCGGAATTTAGGTGACGGGAAGTGCTTAAAAATAGCTAAAAATTATGAAGATCAAGGGAAAAATATTCACTGTCAAAGGCGGCGGCTCGATCTAGGACGATTTTAAGCGCCAAAGTGCTTTAAAGGCGCCCGAGCGACACTTGGTGATTTTTCATAATTTTTCAGACAGTCGTGCGGGTTGACACGAGCCACTGGCCAATGCGGGATGCTAAGTCGGACGCCCAGGATTTTTCAGAGCTCGATTCCGAGTCCGGACGGGGGAAAGGCCACAAACCGGTCAAGATTTGAAAAGGTGGACATGAGTTTGGCCAAGTGGGCATGACCCTTGGGAGCCCAAATTAAAATGTCACATGAAACTTTGGGGGAGAGAGATGGAAAAAATCGTGATGAAGATGAAGAATACGTGATCAGAGATGGCGCCGAAATTTGCGCCCCATGTTGATCATGGCTCCTCCCTGCCTGCAAACAACCCTCCTGTTTGACAATGGCCCTTGCCTACACTCCGTATGCTGATCATATCGCTGCCCTTCGCTCGTCGAATGGTGGCCTGGTTTGAAATTTCTGATTCTAGTCTTTCTCTCTCCTCCCTCTCTCTCTTCTAAAGGCAAGATCATGTGGGAAGAAGGAGCAATGAAGAAAGAATGATGGAGACTTGTCCGGCATGGACCGGATTGCTACACGGGCTGAGAATGGTGATTTGTGATGTTGCTGGACATGAAGTGTTGCTGTTTTCCAAATCTACAGCCATGGATACAAAACCTGAAACACGCGTTTAAGCGGTAAACTAAAAAAATTACAAAGAAAATTTAGTGTTTTATGCTTTTGATTGATGGAATGCCGTTCATATGGAAAATGATAAAAAAACCATGAAAAATAGGGGAAAAATACATTTGGGGCTACGAAAAATATAGAAAAATAGGATTTATGTTTGTTGATGTATAACAAGGCTGGGGCATGAAGTTATGCTTCAGTTCAGCCTTTTTTATATGTTTTAGTGCGTGTTTCCTTCCTTTCTCCACATAAAATGACAAGGAAACCCTAAAAGAAATGAATGCAATGATGCACTATCAACGGGGAAGGGTAGAGTTGTGGAAAAATGGTTAAATGCCGCTGAGCATGAGGGATAATTTTCTGATTTTATATGCATTGCATCTAGGACGGAATAATAATGATAAAAATTAAACCCTAGTAGCACGAAGATCACTTCGGTGCTAGGTGTTGCAGCGAAGCACAAAGCGGTTAGAAAGAAAAGCATGAAAGAGATGTTTTGCACTTGCACGCTGCTGGTTTTTTCAAATGTTTGAGCACTAGGCATCCACCTCTTTGCATGATCATTTAGAGGAAATTAAAAGTATCAGAGTCAGCTCCTGGATATGCATAGCAATTGTTTTCAGTAGGCCTGTGACCCACCGTTGAGAGCGTGAGGTTCCTATGCTGTAGGATAGACGAGGGTTATAGGGGACAGCAAGTGAGGAAATGGTACATTCCTGGATACGTTTATTTGGTACCTTGAGCGACGTTTGTGCGAAATGTTTAAATGTTGAGCGACGCATCGAGGGGCCAATCCCCAAGGTGTAGGAGAGTCGCAGAGGGTTGACGGCATCCAGCCGTAGGAGGAACCCCATGTGTATGTGATTCGAGCCTTTTGGCTATGTGAAAGGGACTCCCTCTGAGGAGCAATATTGGGTTAGGATCAGTTGGACTGCAACGTATTACAAACGCAATGTTTAGGAAGGCAGAGATTTTGATAGACGCTCCTGGCCGCGAGGCCGAGGGGTTGTCTTGTGCATAGTGACGAGGTCCGGCTAGTGCATGAGCCAGTGCCGGCCCGTTTTTAGGTCCATCAGTGGTGCGTCTGCCGGGAGCCGCTTAAAAGTGGCGGTTCTCGAATCCTGGTTGTTTAGGGACCAACTAGCAGTTTATGCCAAAGGATACTGAGATTGATCCGTTATTTATTGATAAGCATCGTCTAGCAGAAATCCAAAAGCAAGAAAGAGACGAAAGAGCTAGGCGACGTGCTGAAATTTTTAGGAGATATTCCCCTAAGCGTAGCGGTGCTGAACCCTTACGAGGGAGTGGATCTAGTGGTCTTAGGACCACAAGTAGTAAGTTAGGAGAAGATGGAAGCTCTAGTGCTCCCCTTCCTGCCATAAGCCAGTCCACGTCAATTGCGGGAGGTGTAACCCCACCGTTCCCTATTCCTAGTGCAAATCCAATCCACGTCATGGCGCAGCCTATTGCAATTCCAGCAGGAACGACGGATTTGCCGGCTCTAGGTTATCCGCTACCCATTTTTAATGGCTTAGTTGAGGAAGATGCGGAACTCCACATTAGGGAGTTTCAAAAGCTGATGTTTAACTGTCGCATTCAAGAGGAAGGACATTTAATGATGTTCTTCAACATGACTCTCAAAGGAAGAGCCGCTATATGGTATCATGGTTTAGAAGCCGGAACCATATTGAACATTGATGCATTTTATGGAGCTTTTCGAAGGGAGTTTGCCCCTGAAAGGGGTGGGCAATATTGGTTGCGTGTACTCAACGTGACACGCCAAGATCCACACGAGGATATTCGTGCTTATGCGAAGAAGATAAAAGAGGTCTTCCGTAAGTTGGACACCTCTATTCCTATCCCTGCAGCTGCCCAATTACAATATTTCCTACATGGGTTGGACTTTAATATCCAATTGCAGTTGAGTAGTGTCCCCTTGGGGGATATAGATACTGCCATTACACGAGCACAAGAGGTGGAATCCCGACTACAAGCAGCCTATGCTTCTAGAGGCAATTCGAACATGGGTTTAGTATTGGGAAACAATATGGCAATAGCCAATGGCAGTAGTGGCCAAGGGATAGCGATGGCTAATCCTAATGGGAGAGGGAACATGATACAGAGTGTCCCTTTATTACCAGCTCCCCCTAGCATGTCGATGCCGACGGGCAGTCAAATGGCTCCAAATGGTGGAGGCCAGGCAGTCAATCCTAATACCATGCCTGTGACTCAACAACCTGTGCCTAATCGAATTGTTAGGCCGATGGAGCGACATGGTAATGACCAAGGCTATGAGTCGAGTTCTTTCAATGTTCTTGGCGAGGTTAAGGACATGATGAAGCATTATACCGACATGATTACGGAGCAGTATCGACAAATAGCCGTTGATGTCAACTTCCTTAAAAAACAACAAAATTTGATAGGAAGTAGATACCCGGAGGAGGGTGCACCGTCGAGGTTTAGTTGCAAATGGTGTGGCGGGCAGCACTATCCAAGGAATTGCCCAAATGTTAAGTGCGACATTTGTGGAAAATCCGGGCATCTAGCGGCTACTTGCTGGAGTAAGATCAGTTCTCTCCAGCGTGGTAGTCGGCAACCAGGGCCTGTTAATCATCGAGTTCAAGGAAATGACTCCCAGCCAGAAAACGGGCCTAAACAAATACTTCAACGACCAAAGACTACAGTGGAGGAGCTACCAAGTGGTAGTGGGGTTAGTTTGATTGAGGCTGTACGCGTTAATGATGCTGAAACCTCTAATCTACGAGCTGTCCTTACAAGAGGTAAAAAGGGTAAAGAAGCCGACATGGATAAGCCTGTCGACGGAAACCCTAAACAAGGCGACAAAGGAACACAATTTTTGGATCCTGCCCTAGAAGGGGGACCTTTGAAGCCCGTAGAGAGTAAAGCCGATAAGGAAGCACCAAAGAAGAAGGTGAAAGTTAAGAAAGAGGCAATAAAGCCAGTTCAGCGACCTAAAGAGCGGATGGTTTGGCGTGAAAAGCGAGCTCTATCGAACTATCATGAATTCGATTTGGCGAGCTCTCTTTGCGAAGTCAAGCCGGATGTGAACCTTTTGCAGCTTATTAAGCTTTCCCCAGGAGTACGCAAGGAATTTAGAAAGATCCTACGTACCGGGTACATCGTAGAACCTTTGGGTATTGCGCGAGTTGGTGATGACTGGTTTGAGCATGCTGAGAAGCATTGCCCAAGGGTTGCAGCCTATGTCGATGGGATATTAGTAGATTATGCCATTGTCGACACGGGATCATCTGTTAACATTATGAGTTCTGAACTGATGGAAAGGTTAGGTCTTGCGATTCAGAAAGATACCTCCACAATTCTCAGAATGGCAGATGACAGTTTGAGACAGCCGGAAGGCTACATTACTAAGGTCCATGTCACTATTGCAAATGTAGAATGCATGTTGGACTTTAGGGTGATTCGTTTTGCAGGGCGGCCAAGTTACCAAGTATTACTTGGACGACCTTGGATCTTGCAAGCAGATTGCCAAGTGGATATACCCGCCGGTCGATTGATATTCGGCAGAGGTGCCCAGCGTGTGGTGGTTGATGCTTATCCTGAGTCCCCGCAGAGTGAGAGAGCTCCTCTATCTTCTACGGAATTGGAGACATTAGAAGATTTATCTGCTAGTGAGACATCATCGAGTGATGAGTCCAAAGAGGGATCCACCACGGAGGACATCTATCAGATCACTTTGAACGAGCCGATAGAGGGCCAAGAGCGTATAAGAGATGCAAATGTTATCGAGCTAGACCTTGGTATGCTTGGTGATTCGCGGCCAATCAAATTAGGGTCTATGCTCAGTTCAACGGAAAGGGAGGACTATGTGGCCTTGATCCAGGAATTCCGTGATATCTTTGCCTGGAGTTATGATGAGTTGAGAGGCATTCCTCCTAGTCTTGCTGTTCATACAATTCCGTTGAAAGAGGGCAGTCGTCCTGTACGGCAGAAAGTAAGGCGTATGCCTTTCGAATTGAGGGACGGGCTGTTTGAAGAGTTACAGAAGCTTCGAAAAGCGGGTTTGATTTTTCCTGTGCAACACAGGGAATGGTGTTCGCCAGTTGTGATTAGAAAGAAGAAGAATAATCAAATCCGTTTATGTGTAGACTTTAGGGAGCTGAATAAGCAGACAGTTAAGGATTACTACCCATTACCATTTATTGACCAGATTTTGGATCAATTAGCGGGTAGGGAGATATATTCATTTATGGATTGCTTTGCAGGATACAACCAAATGGCAATTGCAGAAGAGGACAAGTTGAAAACAACTTTTATCACTGTATTTGGCACTTTTGCTTACCACGTGATGGCTTTTGGTTTATGCAATGCGCCTGGTTCGTGGCAACGAACAGCCGATAAGACATTCGGTGACATATCCCCTGACGAGTTGAGGGTGTTTATTGATGACTTAGGGGCCGCCACTATGAGAGAAAGGCAGTTGATCATTTTGAGAAAATGTTTTGAGCGCTGTAGACAATTTTGCATCGCCCTAAACCCACGGAAGTGTGCTTTTGGAGTACCTTATGGGCTATTGCTGGGCCATGTGGTCAGCTCGGTAGGAATTGCGACAGACCCTGAGAAGGTCAAAGTTATAGTTGCCATGGGTCCACCACGCACTCCGAAAGAAGTTCATAGCTTTCTGTCTTCGGTTGGTTACTACCGTAGATTCATTAACGCCTTAGCAGAAAGAACGTTGCCACTTACAAATTTATTGTCCTTTAGCTGTTCGTTTGTGTGGGGTGACCCTTGTAAGGTAGCATTCGAGGATGTGAAACAAGAGCTAGCAAGAGCGCCCATTTTAAAAGCACCTAAAAGAGGTGAGGTGTTCTATATATTCTCAGCAGCCACCATGTATAGTATCAGCTGCTGTTTAGCCCAAATTTGGGAAGAGAAGTGGTACCACCCGATTGCTTTTGCTAGTCGGAAGCTGGGGGTATCCGAAATCAATTACACCTACATGGAGAAGCTGTGTCTAGCAATGGTCTTTGGGACCAAGAAGTTCAGGAATTACATTCTCTATGAGAAAGTCGTACTTTATACGAAGGCGGAGGGACTTCGACTATTGATGAATAAGTTACAACCGCCTGATCGTTTAGCGAAGTGGTTGATCACTTTGCACGAATTTGATTATGAAATCAAGAGTAAGCCACCAAGGTTGCAAGGCATCGTGGAATGTCTAGTGGACTTTGGGGAGCCGAAAGAATCTGTGGCTGAAGGTAGTGACATGGAGATGATATTTAAAATAGATACGGCATCTATTCCCTCCTGGTATACTGCAATAACGCATTATTTATCAACGGGAGAGGCGGGATCCGAACTATCTAAGGCTGAGAAAAGGAAAATTAAGCAGCAAGCGTTAAAGTTTGCCTTGATCGCAGGTACATTATATCGGCAAGGGGTTGATGATATCTATCGCCGATGTGTGATGCCTGACGAGGTGCCATTCATTTTGGAGGAGTGCCATGATTCTGCTTGCGGTGGCCATTTTGCTGGACGGCTTACAGCACAAAAGGCTTTAAGAGCAGGTTATTGGTGGCCTGCCATCTTCCAGGATGCGTTTGCGTATGTTAAGAGATGCGATATTTGCCAACGACATGATAGTCGAGAGAATAGGAAACGACCACTCACCCCTATTATGGCGATACTTCCATTTGAGAAGTGGGGAATAGACTTTGTGGGTCCTATTACTCCGTCATCGACTACGCAAAAGAGGTACATCATTGTAGCAACTGACTACTTCACAAAGTGGTCAGAAGCACGAGCAACAAGGAAAGATGATGCTAAAGAAATTGCTAGTTTCCTTTTAGAGCAGATAATATGCCGGTTTGGTCCACCGAAAGAATTAGTGTCGGACTGCGGAACTCATTTCCTGAATAAGGTGATCAAAGGTTTGACAGAGTTGTGGAACATCAAGCATAACAAGACAACCCCATATAATCCGCAAGCCAATGGGCAAGTCGAAAGCACCAACAAGCAGCTTGTAGGCATCCTGTCCAAAACTGTGTCGGAAAAGAAACGGGATTGGGATAAAAAGTTATACGTGGCAGTGTGGGCCTATAATACGACTTTCAAACGAGCCACTGGCCATACCCCGTTCAAGTTAGTATATGGGGAGGAGTGTGTCTTGCCTTTAGAGATTGAGCTGCCGACTATTCGGTTTGCCATCAATCATTCTTTGAGCGATGAAGACGCTCTTTTTGAGCGCTTGACGACACTGGCACATTTAGATGAGCTTAAGTTGCAGAGCTTATTGCACCAAGAAGTGGCGAAGCGCCGAATGAAGAAGCTACACGACCTCAAAGCCAAGAAATACACCTTCAAGAAAGGACAGCTTGTTCTGTATTATGACGCACGACGTGAATTATTCCCAGGCAAGCTAGAACCCAAATGGGATGGGCCCTATAAGATCGTTAGGATAGGGAAGAATAAATCTACAGTGTTGTTAGCTGACCTTGAGGGAATAGAATTTAAAAATAAGGTTAATCTTAATAAGATTAAACCTTATTACTTCTAATTGCACTAATGCTATGACTGCCTTGCAGGTCTAGGCAAGATTGATCAAACATCTGCAAGGAGATCGTGATAGAGGTTGATGGGTCGTCTGATCCCTTATTTAGAACACCCATATTTGGAATAGAGATATCATCAGGGAAAGCTCATTTGGTGGAGCAAAGGATACAAGGTGATTGAGCAAGAAGGCGGGACATTTATTTGGAAAATCAAGGTCTTCTGCCATCACTGCCTACAAATTTTGACGAGCATCCCTGTTGCATTCAATGATGATGGAGGGATGGAGCCTACAATCCACCCGTTGAATATGCTGAATTTTGATTACCATAATTACGAGTAGAGTTCAGGATGGCGGGATATGTAAACCCTTTATGGACGTACACCTTGTACTTTGATGGGGCGTCCAGGGGTGCATGCAAAAAAGGAAGTGTAGGAGTTGTCATCCGCGACCCCCGACGACACATTGTCATGAAGTTAGCTGCTTATCTCGGGGCAAATTTTACCAATAATATGGCAGAATACAAAGCCCTGATTATGGGTTTGAATATTGCAAAGAAGGGTGGTATCCGCCAGTTGTTGGTGAAAGGGGACTCTCAGTTGGTTTTAAATAAACTCAATGGGACATACATGGTGCGGAACCCGATCCTTTGTATGTACCATCATACTGCCATAGCCCTGCTAGATGAATTCGATCGAGTGTCTTTTCAGCTGATTCCACGAAATTGGAACCAGTTTGCCGATTCATTGGCTAATCTTGCGTATGAAGAGGACCTCTTCTTTAATTGTGGCCCTTGTCCCGATATATCTATTTATGGTGAGACAGGACCTGGTCGTTTGTGGGGTATGCTTTCTGAACATGCCCTCTTTGGCAGACGATGGTTGATTTGGGTGATGCAGAGGGTAAGCGAGACTCATCTACCTTTATTATCTCAGACCCATAGACTGATTCGACGACATGTGATGCGAACACCTCTTGCGATATACGCAGGAGGGATAGGTCATAATTTAATGCACCTAGTTTAGGGCTACAAGCCCTGTTCCCCTGGGAATAGTATGCTTTGATGTCTATCATGGTTGTTTCCAGGTGGATGTTCTGCATAGTATTGTTTTATTTCATTAGGCCAAGAGGGCCGATTCAGTTTTGTAGCAAAGTCATGTCTGATTTCATTAGGCCAAGAGGGCCATTTCCCTGTCTAGTACGGGTGCGTTTAATTGGGTTTTTGTTTTAGTGTTGTGCTGGACAGATTTCGTGGTTCGTGCAATTTGGTGGAGCCTGGAGGAGCCTTTGCTGCGATGGAAGCTTCTTGTGGCCAATCCAGGTGATATTCCTCCTTTACGAGTACCTTTCTTTCCTGTTATATGTGTATTTGTACTTGTCGAGGGGATCTATTTTTTTTGGGGACCGGCAACCAAGGCATGAAGTCCCAGGTTTAGGCTACGTATGTTTGAGAGAGGTCGGAGTAGTCATTGCCTCCTGTAAAGACATTGTTAGACAATGAAAGACTTGTTTTAGAAGGAAGTCCTAGTGGCCCTGTCCTGCTAACCTGCTAGGCAGCCGTTCTAGGAGTTCTTGTTAGTAGTGAGGCAGTTAGAGAAGCCTGCTAGAAGATAATAATAATGATGTCAAGAAATCCTGAATATCCTAAAAGATGAATATAAATGCGAAGGTGTGTAAAAAGGGGTTCTAACCCCTATCAATGAAAAGAAAAGAAATGAAAATATATAAGCAGTTGATCATTGCCTTGCGAAGGCCTGGTAGGTTCCTGGGGACAAGTCAGACCTGGGGCCGATACCTTGTCTTCCTAGGGGTGGCTTCTTGCTGGAAAAAGTAATATCAAAACCAGGAAGGTTGGAGCGAAAATAAAAGTGAGCGTTAGAAAAGGATTAAGTGTCGCCTTGCGAGGGCTTGGTAGGTTCTTGGGTGCCGAGACAGGTCCTGAGACCGATGCCCTGTTCTCCTTGGGTCACTACGCTCAGCTCCCTCCTTTTTACATGCCCAAGTATGTTCATCCAATAGAAAACCCTAAAAGAAGAAATGGACTGAAAGAAAATACTCTTTGATCAGGCTATAGGAGTCCTCGCCTTGTCGGAGCTCCTAGTTGTGTTGTCTTTAGTTGGTAAGTAGTTCAGACTACCACTTAGGGCAACCTCTTTGATAGGTTTTTTAGTTTGGCTGTGTTGGAGTAGTTGGTTAGTGACTCACTTCGGATCTTCTATTAGATGATGCTAGGCCTATTCCTTGTGGATGTTATGCCTTGGTTTTGCCAGGGGTAGGGGGAGCATTGTGCTGAGTTTTATGATGATAATTGTTTTGTATCAGTTTGATGCTTCTTTGGTTGTTTATGTGCAGATATGTTCGTGGATTCGACGGGCTGAGTCGCCCTATCCCGTGGTCGCCAATGAGAGCGGAATTTAGGTGACGGGAAGTGCTTAAAAATAGCTAAAAATTATGAAGATCAAGGGAAAAATATTCACTGTCAAAGGCGGCGGCTCGATCTAGGACGATTTTAAGCGCCAAAGTGCTTTAAAGGCGCCCGAGCGACACTTGGTGATTTTTCATAATTTTTCAGACAGTCGTGCGGGTTGACACGAGCCACTGGCCAATGCGGGTTGCTAAGTCGAACGCCCAGGATTTTTCAGAGCTCGATTCCGAGTTCGGACGGGGGAAAGGCCACAAACCGGTCAAGATTTGAAAAGGTGGACATGAGTTTGGCCAAGTGGGCATGACCCTTGGGAGCCCAAATTAAAATGTCACATGAAACTTTGGGGGAGAGAGATGGAAAAAATCGTGATGAAGATGAAGAATACGTGATCAGAGATGGCGCCGAAATTTGCGCCCCATGTTGATCATGGCTCCTCCCTGCCTGCAAACAACCCTCCTGTTTGACAATGGCCCTTGCCTACACTCCGTATGCTGATCATATCGCCGCCCTTCGCTCGTCGAATGGTGGCCTGGTTTGAAATTTCTGATTCTAGTCTTTCTCTCTCCTCCCTCTCTCTCTTCTAAAGGCAAGATCATGTGGGAAGAAGGAGCAATGAAGAAAGAATGATAGAGACTTGTCCGGCATGGACCGGATTGCTACACGGGCTGAGAATGGTGATTTGTGATGTTGCTGGACATGAAGTGTTGCTGTTTTCCAAATCTACAGCCATGGATACAAAACCCGAAACACGCGTTTAAGCGGTAAACTAAAAAAATTACAAAGAAAATTTAGTGTTTTATGCTTTTGATTGATGGAATGCCGTTCATATGGACTAAGATTTGATTATGCTGCTGATTCTTCTGAGTTCTTACTGTTTATAACCAGAAATTATGAAAAACATGCATTTCATGGCTCGAAATAATGTCAAGAAACCCGAAAACGCATGAAAAATGGGGAAAAACAAGGGTTTTGGGCATATAAATGGGGAAAACCGTCGATACACATCAACTAATCTTTCAATTTTGTTGCAAATGAACTAAGGGCCACAGCCCACAAACTGGTTTTCATTTTCAGCAATTTAAAAAATACAAGAAAATGAAGAAAATGGCGGGAAAATGATTAAAAAACCATGAAAAATAGGGGAAAAATACATTTGGGGCTACGAAAAATATAGAAAAATAGGATTTATGTTTGTTGATGTATAGCAAGGCTGGGGCATGAAGTTATGCTTCAGTTCAGCCTTGTTTATATGTTTTAGTGCGTGTTTCCTTCCTTTCTCCACATAAAATGACAAGGAAACCCTAAAAGAAATGAATGCAATGATGCACTATCAACGGGGAAGGGTAGAGTTGTGGAAAAATGGTTAAATGCCGCTGAGCATGAGGGATAATTTGCTGATTTTATATGCATTGCATCTAGGACAGAATAATAATGATAAAAATTAAACCCTAGTAGCACGAAGATCACTTCGGTGCTAGGTGTTGCAGCGAAGCACAAAGCGGTTAGAAAGAAAAGCATGAAAGAGATGTTTTGCACTTGCACGCTGCTGGTTTTTTCAAATGTTTGAGCACTAGGCATCCACCTCTTTGCATGATCATTTAGAGGAAATTAAAAGTATCAGAGTCAGCTCCTGGATATGCATAGCAATTGTTTTCAGTAGGCCTGTGACCCACCGTTGAGAGCGTGAGGTTCCTATGCTGTAGGATAGACGAGGGTTATAGGGGACAGCAAGTGAGGAAATGGTACATTCCTGGATACGTTTATTTGGTACCTTGAGCGACGTTTGTGCGAAATGTTTAAATGTTGAGCGACGCATCGAGGGGCCAATCCCCAAGGTGTAGGAGAGTCGCAGAGGGTTGACGGCATCCAGCCGTAGGAGGAACCCCATGTGTATGTGATTCAAGCCTTTTGGCTATGTGAAAGGGACTCCCTCTGAGGAGCAATATTGGGTTAGGATCAGTTGGACTGCAACGTATTACAAACGCAATGTTTAGGAAGGCAGAGATTTTGATAGACGCTCCTGGCCGCGAGGCCGAGGGGTTGTCTTGTGCATAGTGACGAGGTCCGGCTAGTGCATAAGCCAGTGCCGGCTATTAAGTGTTGAAATGACTTGTTTTTTGGCTGATTTTTGTTGTTTTTGAGAGCTGAATGGTTGATTTTAAGGGATGATTGGTTGATTTGGAAGTGGTTTGAGAGTGTTTTGGATGATATTGATTGTGTTTTGGAAGATTATGATGTTTGTTGGTGGTTCTGTGATGTTCTGATAGGTTCTGAATGGTTCTGTATACCTTCTGTTTTGTTTTGTTTTGGTCTGTTTTTGTTCTGATTGTCTTCTGTAAAGAGGGATGGAGTATTGATTGATGAAGAATGAGATATTGTGAAAGCTTAGTGAATGGTTTGTGAGAGTTTGAAATGGTTTGAGAGTGAGTAATGAGGTTTTGATGACCTTCTGTAACCTTCTGTAGGTCTTCTGTAGAGCTTCTGCTTCTGTTCTGTCTCTGTTCTGTTCTGTACTGTAACTGTTCTGGTACTGTTCTGTAGACTGTTCTGTAAGTGTTCTGTGGAATGTATGTGTGATTTTGGGAAAGTTTTCTAGCCTTGGAAAGAGGTGAATACAAGTGCAAAAGAGCTGAAAGAAGTGGAAGAAGTAGCTGCTGAAGACTCAAGAGAAGACTAGAGTGAAGTGACAGTAGTGAGCTGTGAAGAGACACTATAGTGGCTCTGGTGACCCTTCATATCAGACATACCTCTTGGGAGGGGTATCCACGACCTAAGAGTGATTATTGAGAGTAATTTTGAGAGATTGTAGTAAGGATATGATGTATTATTGATGGAGTGAGAGAGAGAGAGTCAGAGATAGCCAATTCTACAGAAACAGAGTGATTGTATATGAGAGATTGAGAGAGAAGACTATGAAGATATTGAAGATGAATACTATGTGATGTATTTCTATTCAAAGATGGTGTATTTATTTGTTTTCTTTGTGATATTGATGGATTTTGTGAAGATGTTGAAGAATATGGTTGATTCTATTAAAAAACCGTGGGAGATTTACATGATGCTGCATGAAGATTTGTTGTGCCTGGTGTTCCTTTCTTCATTATGATCATATAAAACATGATAAACAAGCTTGTTGATGTTACAAGATAGATTTTCTTGCAAGAGAATTCCCTTTTCCTTGGTTTTCCTCTCGGGGCTCCATGTTTTTGGTGTGCAGCCGGTGAAACTTGCCATCAACAAGCACCAAAAGAGGCTGAAAATGAAGGAATTGGCATTGTCAAGAAGAGAAGAATTCAATGGATGATTGTAAAATTCCTTCTTCCACTGAAGAGTTGGAATTTCTCATAATCAAAGCCATTTTCCACAAGAATTTCATCCCACAATGGCGGAAACACATCACCATTATGATGCATGCTCTATGTAGTGGACAGTTTCCTCTTCCTGTTGAAGCAGCAGAAACTTGTATCTTGGTGGCAAACTGTTTGGGAACAAACTAAAGAGCAAAAACAGAGAGAATGAACATCCATGGAAGATTTGGCATTCATTGAGAAGTTTCCAGACAACATCAAGTGGGAGATTGTGAAGAAGCTTCAGGAGTCTTGGTCTGTAGAGGTTCACAAAGACAAGAAGGAAAAGAGTTGGAATTTGTTCGTGGACGCTCAACAGCAAGATACATGGGATGCTTGGTGTATTGATAATCTTCTGTTTGTTCAATTAGCAACCCACTGGAAGTTGGTAGACAGAGTGTTTTTCACAACATACACTATTGAAACCATCAGAAGCTGGCATTACTATGATGATGGCACCACCACCATGCTTAGACGTATGCATTTTGACACCTTCAGAACCGAATACCTTCCCCTGTGCAGTGGCATGAAAGCAGAATTTAGGGACGTTGAGAGGAAAGAAGTAGAAGAAATGTTGGCAAGAGAGTCCTCCAGAGACTGAAGCCTTCTGTTAACCCTCTGTGGAGCACTAACAACATAGTGAAGTCAACCCCCTGATGAATGACGCAATAAAAAGGCAAGCGTTGGAACGAGTCCAGAGGTACGTAAGAAGAGAGAAAGCAAGAATCAGAGCCGAGAGCGAGCTCGCAGCAGAAGCCGCCTTTGACGCCCTTGCGGAACTCTTTAGAGAAGTCCCAATGGCACATCAAGCCCTTCCTCCTCCTGCTGGAGGTCCACTTCCAAGCCAGATCCGTCCTGGAAATATTGATGACAGACCAGCGAATGTAGTCCCATTGCTAGTTTTTAAGGGAGAGTACAATGAAGACCCCGATCTTCATGTAGCAGAGTTTATGGTAGCATGTGTGGCTAACAATGCCAGAACCCCTGAGCATTGGTTAGCAATATTCCCCGCCACTGTCAAGGGCGCGGCGTTTCAGTGGTATGAGAGACAAGCAGCAGGAACTTTTGGCACATGGGACGACCTGAAGTTGGCCTTCCTCACTAAATTCAGGCGTGAAGGTTTTGAAGAGTGGATGAGAGAGGAATTCATGAACCTAAGTCAGTCCTCTGGAGAAAGAGTAGAAGCTTATGTCTCACGAATGGAATCCATCCTGAAGAGATGGACTAACCATAATCTAGATGATGGCATTCAGAAGGGAGTGTTTCTCAGGGGATTACAACCAGAAGTCCGTAAGTTTGTGGAGCTGCAAAGACCAGCCACCCTGCAAGCTGCAACAGAAGGTGCAAGACTGTACGATGAAGTGGAAGCTAGATTAGCAATGAATACAGGAAGAGGAGTCCTACCTCCTCTGGTGCCAGGAATGATGTACCCACCAAATGCAGTCCCTGGGACTGTTTCCTATCCCTACCAACAGATGCCCCCGGTATCACAGTACAGTGCACCAAATCCACAGTGGCCACAATCCATGCCTCAAATGATGGCTCAACCACAACAACAATGGTCCCAACCAATTTCCTCAATGCCAAATCAGCAGCAACAGTGGAATCCTACCAACTGGAGCCAACAGCCAACAGTTCAAACAGGAGCTCTGAATCAGAACCAGAACAGAGACCCCTCTGTACCAACCCAACCAGTTTATGCAGTGATTACAGAGCCTCCTCAAAACCCTCCTACCAGTACGCCCGGAGGGGAAAGCTTGAAGGATTATTTATCCAACTCAGTTGCAAACATCAAAAAGGAGTTGATGGATGTGATTACAGAGCAACTACAGACGCTGAAAGTGAACACAGCGAGCATATCCAACGTTGCAGGAGCAGGAAGAGATGTGATGCGGTCAAATACTTGGTGTGGTAAGTGTCATCAAGCAGGCCATTTAGCCACTGAATGTACACGAAAACCAACCATTCCTGGGGCCTTCTGTTCCTACTGTTTGCGGAAGAACCATACAGAGGACATTTGCTCTCTGAAGGAGATGCATGATAGGAGAAGAAAGGAAGAAGACACAAGATTTAACTTGTTGGAATCCAAAATGACAACACAAGATATTGGACCCAAGCCTAGAGAGTTTGGTCCTAATTTCGGACCCAGAAGATTTCCTTCCCAAAGTTACAGAGGCAGACAGTCTGGCGGTGGTCAGAGATCAGAAGTGGAGTGTTACAGATGCGGAGAAAAGGGACACATTTCACCAAATTGTCCAAATCCTCGAAGGTCAGTGGATTACAAGCCCTTATGCAGTCGATGCAAAGGAGAAGGCCACACTGCAAAAGACTATCCAAGCCCAGCCCCAGTGAAAAACAGTGCTACTGATAGTCCGTCCAAGGCCCAAGAGCCTACCTCCAATTTGGTAGAATTGGAAGTTGCTGCCATCACGCGTGCAAAGCAGAAGGAACCACCTGTCCAGAAAGAAAATAACCCTCCTGCCAGAACAGTGAAGTTCAATCTTCCACCAGAAGAACAGAACAGAACAGAGCCTAACAGTGCCATACAGAGCCCTACAGTGCCACAGAGAGTTACAGAGACAGTTACAGAGACAGGACCAGAGGTCCAAGATACAGAAGAGGAGGAAGTGCCACAAGTGGCAGAAGAAGCTCATGTAATTCCTCTGTTGGAAGAAAGAGGGAAAATGAAAATGGGTGTTGCCCCATTCCCTAACCGATTAGAGAAGCCAGTGGATCCTATTAAGGAATACGATCTAGTTAGAGATCTAGATACCTTTAAACCAAACCTCACATTCCGACAATTATTGATGCTGTCCCCCAGTTGCCGGAAAAGGTTCAAAAGTATACTGACGAAAAGACGTGGTTTAAGGATTGCTCCCTCCACAGTGACAAAGTCCGACAAGGCTCCAGAGCCTGTAAAAGAAGTGGATGTGGCTAACGCTTTCCTAGATCCGGGTACTCCAGAGACTGGCGTGTGGATAGAAGGCTGCTTCATTGCAAATGCACTGATTGATGGTGGTTCATCAGTGAACATTATGACGGATGTGACAATGAAGGATCTAGGCCTACAAGGTGTGCAACCAACCCAATGGCTCATCAGACTGGCGGATCAGAGCAAAATCAAGCCTCTGGGCATTCTTCCATATGTGAAGACTACAGTGGCGGGAAAAGATTATTGGCTAACCTATTTAGTGGTGAAGCCAAACTCTTATGGCACATCCTATCCTCTGTTACTGGGCAGACCATGGCTTTTTGAAGCCCGAGCAAGGACGGATTGGTTTAAAGGAACTTTGACCTTGGGCAGAGGACCCAACAAAGTGGTGCTGAAACTGTATGGTTCTCAAAAAGGACATGGATCCACCTCCTTGGAATTATCTTCTGACTCCCCTAATGAGGTTACGGATGGAACATCAGCAGACGAAGATGCTGTCAAACAGATCCTTCCCAAGAAAACAGTGGCACATTCCTTAACAGTGGATACTGTAAGCCGACTTCCAAAAGATGCAAAGCCATTATCAATGGGTGAATACTTCCTGCCTGAACCAGGCATGACTTCTGAAATCACTTCTGACAGTGAGATAGAAGCATGGATGTATTGCTCTCCCTGTTATATGGCCACAGCAGAGCCAGAGACAGAGGCAGGAGAGGAAACAGAGAATCTGTTCTTCTGTTATAGAGCTCCTACAGAAGCAGAGACAGAAGCAGAAGCAGAAGCAGAGACAGAGACAGAGACAGAAGAGGATGGATATGATATGGACGAAGAAGATTATGAAAGTAAAATGGAAGAGTCTATCCCACTTGAAGAGGATATATTGGAAGAAGAAGTTCCAGAAGTATCAGAAGCCGATGAGCTCATCCTATGGGACAGAATGATGATGGTACCATTTGGTTTGGTAAATGGATCTTCTCATATGCAAAACCTTTATAAGAAATGGATTAAGAAGAGCAAGCCGTCTTTTAGCAGTGGCTCATGCCGTCCTAACCTATCCTTGCCAAAGAAAGATGATGATGATGCACCGTGCCAACAAGCACCAGTCCCACAAACCCAACACGCATCAGAGGGTCCCTGTTATGTGACGTTCCTGGATGTATCTTCAGAAGAAGAGTCGTCAAGCCACGAGGTAATTAATTTTGAAACCAAACCCGAAATGGCTCTTATCCCATTTCAACGTCTTAAGGAGCAACCTAAGTCTCCACCGAAAGAAGAAGTTGGTTTTAGTGGGACATCAGAAGAGGACACCACTCCCTTGAAGGAGTCGGATCTGTATCCAGAAGCAGTCCGCGGGACCTTCATCCGTGAAGTAGAAGGTGAAAGGCAGTTAACCTTTGTGGATTTAGAAGGCACTAAACGCCACTTAAAGGTGGGTAGCAGTCTCCCAGAAGAGGAGTTGTCAACTTTGTACAACTTGTTGAAAGAAAATTTGGACGTGTTTGCGTGGTCTTATAAAGACCTAAAGGGGATTGATCCCACAATATGTCAACATCATATTGACTTGGAGCCTGATGCCAAGCCAGTACGGCAACGCCAGAGGCGAATGAACCCGAATTATTCTACATTGGTGAAAGCGGAGCTGCTGAAGCTTCTGGAAGCCGAGTTCATCTATTCAGTGGCAAATAGTGAATGGGTTTCACCCATCGTGGTTGTACCCAAGAAGAATGGCAAACTGCGAATATGTGTGGATTTTCGAAAGCTTAATTCCAAGACAAAGAAGGATCACTTTCCAATCCCTTTCACAGACCAACTGTTGGACACAGTGGCAGGACATGAACTTTATTCTCTTCTGGATGGATTCAGCGGATACAACCAAGTGCAGATCACAGAAGAAGACCAGTCCAAAACAACCTTCACCACAGAATGGGGGACCTACGCTTATCGAGTGATGCCATTTGGGCTCTGCAATGCCCCTGCTACTTTCCAACGAGTCATGATGGCTGCATTTCAAAATCATCTGCACGACTTTATTGAGGTATATTTGGATGACTTCTGTGTCTATAGTTTGATCAGTGAACACTGGGGACATTTGGAACAATGCTTTGACCGATGCCGGGAGTATGGGATTTCCCTCAACCCCGACAAATGCATCTTTGGGGTCTCTTCTGGAGTCCTATTGGGCCACATTGTCTCTGCACAAGGGATATCAACAGACCCTGCAAAGATCGAAAAAATTGCAGCTCTGGCAGCACCCACCAACCTCAAACAGTTGAGGGGATTCCTAGGCCATGTGGGTTACTACAGAAGGTTCATAGCCCATTTTGCGACAAAGGCAACTTCCTTGCACAAGCTCCTGAGGAAAGATGCAGAGTTTACTTGGACAGAAGAATGTGACAAAGCCTTCCACACTCTGAAGCAGTGTCTGATAGAGGCACCCATCCTGCAACCTCCTGATTGGACGAAAGAGTTCCACGTACACACTGATGCATCAATTGAAGGCTTAGGCGCAGTCCTTTGCCAAAAGGGCTCCTCGAAGCTGGATCAACCGATCTATTATGCAAGCCGAAAAGTCACTGATAGGGAACGAAACTATACAGTGACAGAGCTGGAGTGCTTGGCAATGGTGTTTGCCCTGGAGAAGTTTCGCCATTACCTCCTATCTACCCCCTTTAAATTTTATGTGGATCATGAGGCCCTGTCCTTCTTAATGAACAAAGCAGATGTGAAAGGACGAATGATGAGATGGCTCCTTTTATTCCAGGAGTTCGACTTTGAGGTGATTACTAAGCCTGGTCGTTCCCATGTCCTGGCTGATCATCTGTCGCGTATCCCACAAACTGCAGACGAGGAACGAGATGATCCAGACCTCCCTGATGCTTCCCTATTCTTGGTGGAAACTGTCACTCCTTGATATGCGGATATTGCCAATCTGCTGGCAACCCAACAATACCCTCTTGGTATCTCCAGTCGGGAAAGGAAGAAGCTCATGCTAGAATCAGCCCCATACACCCTGCTAGGCGGTGCACTGTACAAGAAAGGCAAAGATGAAGTACTCAGAAGATGTGTTGCAGGAGAAGAGATTGGGATCGTTCTGAAGGCTTGCCACGACGAGCCATGTGGAGGTCACTTTGCAGGAGAAGCTACAGCCAGGAAGGCTCTGCTAGCAGGATATTGGTGGCCTACCATTCACAAAGATTCCTATGATTACTGTAAAAGATGTGATGCTTGTCAAAGAATGGGGAAACCCACGAAGACAAGTGCCATACCGCTGCAACCTATCCTTCCGTTGAAGCCGTTCGAGAAGTGGGGCATCGACTTCGTAGGTCCGATCGATCCTCCTACCAGAAGGAAACAGAACAGATACATCCTCGTATGTACAGATTATGTCACAAAGTGGTGTGAAGCTAAAGCCCTCAAGCGGGACGATGGTAACAGCGTGGCCCTGTTCATGTACGAGAATATCATCACCCGTTTTGGCAGTCCCTTAGAGCTGGTAAGTGACAGAGGCACTCATTTCCTTAACAAAGTCATGGAAGAGTTGACAGAATTGTATAAGATCCGCCATCGCAAGTCTACTCCCTATTACCCCAGAGCCAATGGCCAAGTCGAAGTCACCAATCGCATCCTCTGCTCGATTCTGACAAGGACGATTGCCGCACATCGTCGTGATTGGGATGATCGACTTACAGAGGCCCTCTGGGCATACAGAACCTCCCATAAAGCAGCAACGGAACAAACACCTTTCTAGTTGGTGTATGGTACAGAAGCAGTTTTTCCTGTTGAACTGGAGCTACCCTCTTTGAGAGTAGCTATCAAAGAGCGTTTGGGGGATGATGATTCACTGCAACGCCGTCTCCTGCACTTGGAATGTTTGGATGAAATTCGTAGGATGGCTCTACAGTGCATGGAAGCCACGCAAGCTCGACGTAAGGCTTACCATGACAGTTTCATCAAGCACAAGGAGTTCAAAGAAGGTGATTTGGTCCTAGCCTATGATTCACGATTTGGCAAGTTTCCTGGCAAGCTCCAACAGCGGTGGATGGGCCCCTATAAGGTACTTGCAGTCAACCCTAATGGCTCTGTCCAAATACAGACCCTGGATGCCTCTGATGATCCCTTTCTGATCAATGGATATCGCCTGAAGAAGTACTTCCCTTCTTGGGGATCTTGACAATTACGGTCACTTGATCTTTTCCCTCGTTGGCGCGGCACTGTACTTCTTATGATGCTACTTCTGATAGTCGTTCTTCAATCACTCCTGATGAAGTGGACGCAACCCTCTGTCCCCTCAAAACCCCCTTCTAGCCTTGATCTCTTATCCTCTATTTTCCACCAGCGACAGTGGCGAGGTGGGTTCTGACACATGGTCTTTCTACCATTCCCTTGTTCAATTTGAAGAAAAGAGAAAAAAAAAGAAAAAAGAAAAAGAAAAAAACAAAACATATCGGTCATGGGAGAAAAGGACTTAGGTCCCTGTCATGCCGACCTATTCTTCGAGAAAAGGTGGAAACACCCTCGGGGATAGAAAAAAAAAAAAAAGAAGAAAAAGAAAAAAAATCAAAGAGAAAAAAAAAACAAATAAACAAATCTGTTATGAGAGAAAAGGAAGCAATTCCCTGTCATAGCAGGCCTCGTTCCAAGAAAAGGTGATAAACACCCTTGGGCGAGAAGCTGGCTGTGGAAAAGGTGGTAACACCCAGCAGTCCAGAAAGTGGATTCATTGATTGATATCCCTCGGATCCAATCCCGAAGCTACCTCCCTTGGTACGCTGTGTCCTGGGTCTCTTTGCAAAGTGACTACCTGTCCTCTAGCAGACGACATGTTCCTATCCAACACAACATTCGATTTGATGGCTACCTCCCTGGGTACGCCTCCTCAACAACTGATGACGCGATCTTCATCGACAACCCCTTGAGTGATGTGAGCTTTCATCCTAACCGGATGGGGAAGTGAGTACGGTTGCCCTCTGTATCTATTAACAGAGAGTGAGACAGGGGGTGGGGCGAGAGACCAGTCTTTTCTCTTCAAATCGAATGAGAGGTGAGAAGTGTGAATGAAGTGCTGCACGCACGGGATGGGCCTCTCAAAGCACAACGCACGATTTGTTTCTGTGCACTGCACCATAAGGCTCCCTGGCCTTCATTCTCCCACCGTATGCCGGCACAGGGCGGGATGCACAGTTGCACCATCAAATGTGCACAAGGCATACAACTTTTGCACAAGTGATTGTGAGGATTACATCAATGGGTTTCAGGAAACGACTGCCCTCCTGTATCTATCAACAGAGCGTGAGACAGCGGGTGGGTTGAGTGTGACTGAAGTTTCTTCAATCATTTACCGAGAGGTGAGATTGAGGGACGTTACGACACTTGGAGTCAGGTATGTTCCTGTTTCCCTATGCACCCACGGGATGGGTCTTTACCATCAACACAAGACACATCACCATGTTCTGTGCACTGCACCATAAGGCTCCCTTGCCTTCCTCCTTGCACTTATGTCAGACGGGTTGGACGCACTAATGCACCATCAACTGTGCACCCTGGCATACTCCTTCTACACCATTCCCCCTTGTCGATTCCTCAACCGGGTATGAGATATGGGTTTTAATCATTCTTTCTCGTGTGATATTAGTCATGGGGCGAGTGACTGTTCTTTCATTTCGTTTGAGTGACTGTGAGTTGAGTGCAATATCCCTCATCATCGACAACGAATTTCCTGCGATTCCTTCCATCAGCTACCTCCCTGGGTGCTGCTGCGTGGTCCCTGCCATGACGAACGTGTGCCAAGAAGATGCCTTGGTCCCTCTAGCGCCGACAACAACTCTGGACGTGCCGTCGACACTCAACCTTGATTCTTGACGAAATGGGCCAAGTTCTTCTAACCCTACAACTTTTGTTTCTTAGTGCTGGTCATGTTTTAAGTGTGGGGACGTTAGTGGATGGTCTATGGCGTGGTCCTAGGTCCCTAATGTTCGGTTAACCCTATCTGTTAAGGTCTTAAGTGTGGGGACGCGTCCCTGCGCGTCTACATTGCATACTCATCTGCATATGCCTTATCTTGCTCATGCATGTATACCATGACTTGCTTTTACCTTCCTGGGGTCCCTTCCCACCCGCCCGGTTATGTTTCACCCACCCTTGGGACTGTTCCCTTGCAGTATTCCTTCATTCCCTGATTTTGAGGTTTTTCCATGTGAATGCACCCTACGTTCACTTAAATCCAAATCCAACCTTATAGCCCTGTTCCTCCCATTGAACGGTCCATTTTTCCTTTTTACCTGCCCCTGTTCCGGTGCACGGTTTTTGAGTTATTAATTTTTGAAGCATTTTACGCAATTTAGCTGGTTTTCCATGTGAACGTGCTTTTCTTGCTTCGGAACCGTGATTTGACGTCATAGCCCTGACCAAAGATTTTCCCCTGACATTTTTCCTTTTTATTCCACATCATTCCGATACACGGTTTGTCCGTTATTAATTTTCCGGCTTTTCGCGACTTTTTCGTGCGTATTTTTGACATTTTTCCATGTGAACTTGCCCTATTTGTATCAGAATTCCAATTTGACTTAACAGCCATGTCCCCTGTGCCCTCCCCTCCCTTTTTCCTTTTTCCTCCACCCTTTTTCGACTTCTCGATTTTCACTTATTAATTTTTAAATGAGTTTTCGGGAGTATTTTTGGAGTTTTTCACATGTGAACCCCTCCTATTTCCGCCGGAACTGCGTTTTAACGTGATAACCTTGTGCCACTCCTTCCTGCGCACATTTTTCCCTCTTACTGCATGTCATTCCGGTAAACGGTTCGTCCGATATTAATTTCTGATCCCATTTTCGAGTTTGTTTTTTGGGTTTTTCCCGTGTGAACGCGTCTTACCTTAGTCGGAATTCTGTTTTGACAGGATCGGATTGTCGGGCACATCTTTTTGCACCGTTTTCCTTTTTCCACACTTCATTCCGATGTACGGATCTTTCAATATTAATTTTTAAATTACGTTTTTGGCTCGTTTTTTGTGTTTTTTGCACGTGAACGTCCTTTACCCCTCCCGGAACCCCCTTTCCGTATTTTTCCTGTTTCCCTCCTGTCGTCCTGCCCACTTTTCGTTTTTACGATATTTCGTTTTGACATCCGGATTGGGCGTTATTAATTTTTCTGTATTTTTACGTTTTTTCTCACGCCCGTTTTGCGCGTAAACGCGCCCGTTTTCGATTTAACGCGTTTCCACGCGCCTCGGTCGTGTCCGCGTACCCCGTACTGTCATCCCCGCGTCATTTCAATCCCGTCACGGCAAATTTTTTTACCCCGCCCCGCGCACGTGCGCGGGACGAGGATCCGTCCCCTCTTGAACCCGCCCATCCTCCCTTACCCCTGCCCACCCACCTTTTATTTCCAAACATTTAAAAAAAATTATTTCAAAAAAAAAAAAAAAAAACAAAATGGGTACCCCTCCCGCCAACCGTCTCTCTCTCTTCTCTCTCTTTTTCTTTCTTTCTCTCTCTCTCTCTCTCCCTCTCTGCGCGTATCCTCTCTCTCTCTCTCTCCCTCTCTGCGCGTATCCTCTCCTCTCTCTCCCTTCTTCTTTCTCCTTCTCTCTCCCTTCTTCGACCTCTTCTTCCTTCTCTCCTCCCTCCTGCCGACCTCTTCTTCCTTCTTCCTCCCCTCTTCCTCCTTCTTATCCCCTCTTCTTCCTTCTTCCTCCCCTCCTCCTCCCTCTTCCTCCCCTTCTCCTTTCTCTCCTTGCCCTGCCCGCCGCCGTTGCCTGTCGCCGCCCGGTCCACGCCGCCATCCCCTGTCGTCGACTGCGTTCGCCGCCGTTGCCCGCCGCCGCCGCCGTGGTCGTCGTCGCCGCGCCGCAGAGCCTCGCCGTTCGCCGCCGTCGCCCACCGCCGCTGCCGTGGTCGCCGTCGCCGCCCGCTGTCGCCGCGTTCGCCGCCCGTCGCCGACTCCTCCTTCTCCTTCACCCCCCACCTCCAACCTCCACCTCCTCCACTAACTCCTAACTAGGTTACTCCTAACTCTAGTTAGTTAAAACCTAGTTAACTCCTAACTCTAGTTAGTTAAAACCTAGTTAACTCCTAACTCACCTAGTTAAACCCTAACTAACCTAGTTAAACATTGACCTAACTGACTTAGGTAGTGTAGACTTAATTGATTAGCTTAACTTACCTGACTTATGCCTTATGACTAATGTGATTTATGAGATTAATGTGACTTACTTAATCACAACATTCATTTTTTTCATCAAAAAATTTCAAAAAAAATTCTAAACATTCCTTCTGTCTTTTGTTAATTTTTGGACCTTTGTCTGCTAGGAATTGCCTTTCCTATAATTTTAGAAAAATTCATCTTTCCTAAAATTACCCATAAATTGCCAAAAAATAGGAAAAATCATTTAAAAATTGTAAAAAAATTCTAAAAAATTCTAAAAACCTTCTAAAAAAAATTCCCCTCACCTCCCTTGCTCATTTTCCATTTATTCAAATAGAAACAAATCACAACTAAAAATACAATAAAATAAATAAAAATAAAAACCCAACATCAATCAAATTAATACATCTGCTAAGGTGTTATTTGTTGTTTCATCAGTGCTTTTTGCTTTTCCTTTCCTGGGACTCTTCCGTGCGCATTCCTGCATTTCATACACACCCTGCCAGGTATTTATTTTCTGTTATTTATTTATTTATTTTCCCCCTTAATCACAAATTAATTGTTAAAATGAACCCTTTAATTCACCCACCATGGCACGCGCATTCGCGCTAAACACACATTTTTTTTAATTAAAATAAACCAGCCGTTCACTTAGCACGTGCTACGTGCGCTACAGAGGCACTCTAAAATTTTAAAATTAAAAAGAACCAGCCGTCACATGAGCACGCGTTGGCAAAAAAGCGCTCCACATCACTTTAATTATAATTAATGAATTGCATTTAGAGACCCAGTCGGGAATCGAAGTCCGGGACTCGTATAACTGCACCGATTTAACCTAATAATTGGTAATTAAATTTATAAGAAGGAACCGCCGTTTTCTTATTAAGGTTTATCACTTAATAAAAATTCACCCATTTTTAATAATTGATTAAAATCAACCCTTCATTAAATAACTCCCCCCTCACTGCACTTAATCCCCTTTTTAATGAAGCGTTTCGTGGGATGGGTATACGCAGTTCTTAGTGATATTTTCCATGGTCCAGTCTTGGTTCTATCACCAATGTCGTATTGATATGTGTTGGATATGGTATGGTTTTGGTTTCATGTCTTAGTTACGGTTACGGGTACGGTATGCAGTTTTTTATTTTATTGCCTGATACGGGGTTCAGGGTGTTTGTTTGATGCATCGCATGAAGCTTTCGGTCGCATTTGTCTCAAGGTCATGTCAAATTTTTTCTAGGATGTGGTTTTCTTGGGGTTAGTAGGTCGAGTCACGTTTTGATTGGTAATTCTCTTATCCTTGGTTTTTGTCTGTTGCTTTGCAGGCATTCTCCTTGATTGTCTGTGTTTGTGGTGTGTGTGTAACCATCTGAATGGCGCCTTCTCATGCTCCTCCCCCTATCCAGTACGTCCCACTAGTTAGTAGGGATTACTCGTCCCTACTTACTTTTGAGCCCCTCACGAAGGCAGGGCTTGCTGCTTTTGTGGCCACTCCTTTTCCATTACTTCCAGAGGATCCGTCCATATGTGATGAGTTCCTGGCCTCTTACAGCAAGAAGACAGGAGTAGTCCAAGGCATGTCTATGACATTGACGTCTCGAGGCTTAGGGAAGGCTTTGTCCTTACCCTCTAAAGGAGAACCTTTTGTGACCACTCGTCAGCTCTTCTCTAATGAAGAGATTCTCAAACTGTTGCAGAAGCAGACAAGGGAAGTCCTTGATGTTAAGAAGGTGATAAACTCTTCAGGAGTTTCGTTTTCTATGATCACTGATCCCGTCTGGAAGACCATGTGCCAGTTCCTTCAGGACAGGTTCATGCCTGCCAAAACGCCATCCCACTATTTGTCCAAAGAGCTTTTCACAGCTTCCAGGATGGTGCTAAAAGGAGTTGCCATTGATTGGAGCACATACCTCCTTACTAAGATGGATCAGCATTTTGTTAAAGTCACGAGGGGTAATGTTACCAATGTTACCTACGGATCCTATTTGTCTGCTTTCTTGACCTATTCAGGTTTACAGAAGACTGTGCCTCCACCTCCTCCATCAGATCCAGTACCTCCTCCTCCACCTTCAGAAGAGTCAGCACCTATTGACATTGAGGATGATGATTCTCCGCCTCCCCTGGTCATACAGCGCAAACGCTTGAAGAGGGTAGCGGACAAAGCCCCTGCTGTACTTCCCTCAGTGCCTATCCCTGCTACTTCTAGCAGTGAACTCCCTGGGTATCTCACTTGCAATAATATGTTCAGAGCACATAGAGAAGGATCCTTGGAGATCTCAGTTCCTTCCCTGAACAGTCTCGTTTCAGGAGATGCCATTCCTTTCCTCTGCAAGGATATTCAAAGTTCCATTGAGTTGTCAGTGACAGCATGTGTTCAACAGCTGTACGCATCTTTCTATGAGGAGCTCATGCAGTCCAAAGACCAGTTGCATAAGGCAACATCTGAATTAGCTTCTGCTAAGGATACCCTAGCAGATCTATTTAAGCAAATGGAACAGCAAACCCAACTGGTTGCCACTCAAAGTGATGAGATTTCTTCATTGACGACCCAGTTATTCGAGGCTCAGTCACAGGTTACTAGCCTTTCAGCAGAGAAGGAAAGGATGTCCAGTGAAGCAAAAGAATTCCAAGTTCAATTAGATGACAAGCTTTCAGCTTTACAAATGGCTAATGACACAGTGGCCAACCAAGCCTCCCAAATCTAGCAGTTGCAAGATCAGCTTGCAAAGTCCCGCTCTGTTCCTCCAAGCCCTCCTGTTCCATTAATTCCTTATCTTTCACAGCAGGACTTGGCTGCACTACAGAGACAGGCTACTTTGTGCCCTTTATTCCAAGACAAAGTGGAAAGATTGCAGTCCAGAATGGACTTGTTATGGTCTACCTTTGAACAATTTCAGGACTTTGTCTTACCTGACCATTCTTTCTTTGTCCACTACCACTTACAGAAGCTGGTCTTCTATATGAAGCTTTCCATGATGGATTTACCTTTTCCAGAGGATGGTTGGAGTGGGGCTTGGTCTGCTGAGTTGTTGACCGAGGTAGTCCGCATGCTCTTTGAAGATTCTGTTACGCTAGACACCATGTTGATGTCATACATGTATCTCCGAGGAGATTTGTTAATTCCAGATGAGGTAGATATGGCATGGTATGTGGGGGATGTGGTCTTACAGGCTGTTCTGTATGTCAATCATTTGGAATTGCGCATAGCTGATATGTTTCAGAGATATTCCTCCAAAGTGGCTGATTGTCAGGATAATTCGTGGCATCCTATGATTGAGTCAGTGGTCCTAAATCAAAGACAAAACACAGCTCCTACCTTTGCCCAGAGTACTAACCAACTGAGGATGGATCTCTTAACCTATCTTTCCAAACATAATCCATTTGATGCTACCTTCTTTGATGCCTATCAGAGACGATCTCTCTTGGGACCTTCTATTCCTACCCTCCTTTATTACCAACAATTGGCTCACCGTTATGCTATATATTTTTCCCTTTGTCAAACAAATTCCACAGTAATTTTACCACTTCTTTTCCAACCTTCCAATTTCCCTCAAATTCCTATTTTCACTTACTGTTCCTTTATTGAGGATAGGGTATTTTCCCCTTCTCCACCTTGTCCTTCACCCCTCATAAATGTACCCTCCACATTTCCTATTTATCAATTAACACCTTTCCTTAGTGATTCCTTACAAATTTCTGCAACTCCTTCTTTAACCTTTTCTTCCTTTTATGATTTTTCCTATCCTTCCCTACATCCACTTTCCCTTATTCCATTACCCTCTCCTAACACTTCCATATCTCAACCACCTCAGTTGGTTAGTGACTGTGACGCTTTTGATAATCAGATTTCCAGAAGAAGAGGATGGAGTTCAGATGATTGCCTTACAGGACCGCAGATTAATTGGCTAGTAATTCCAAGGGAATGGACAGTTTCAAGTCAAGCTTATCAAAACTATGTTCATTTTGCCCAACAATATTCACAGTCTGCAAATCCCTCAGTGAGATTAACTGCTCACTTTGCTTGGTACCTGGCGTATATGCATCGGCATTCTCATACTGATTCAAAGCCTATCCCAAAGTTGTGCATGAATGTCAATGTTAGCATTGATTCCCAACAGCTGGAGATACTGTATTTTCATGCCCTCTGTTTGCCTAGCAGATACTTGGTCCTATTGGAAAGGATGTACTGTCTCCAATTTTTCCAAAATCCTCCTAAAAACTTTGTAGATGAATCCTTATCTATGGATCGATTCAGACAACATCAATCTTTTAAGAGGGATCATCTTCATTGATACCTTTCCAATGTATGGTGCAAGCTTTTTAATGCCAAACTCTTCTCTTTTTGAAGAAGTCATTCAGATGGTTGTGTTGTGTATTAGTGTTGTGAGTTCATGTATGTCCTACGAACGTGGTGGTTTCCTATTGGATCTTGTGTACGAGCTATGTTTTGGAGATTTGTCGAGTTGGGGTCGTGGATGGAGAGTTGAAGATGAAGATGCTGAAGAAGAAGCAAACTCTTATATCCTTTACAAATTTGTGGTGATTTTTAGTTTGATAAGAGGTGTTAATTTCAAAAGAGTTTTCCTTTCTTTGTATTTTTACATCAGAAACAGGTTCTAAGTTGGGGTCGTGGTGGATGGATTCTTTGTAAAACGATATTGAAGATCAAAGTGAAGCTTTTCAATGAACTTGTATTACCTTTTTCCTGGGTCGCGAGGACGCTTCCTTATTAAGTGTGGGGATATGTTGAGTGTTGAAATGGCTTGTTTTTTGGCTGATTTTTGTTGTTTTTGAGAGCTGAATGGTTGATTTTAAGGGATGATTGGTTGATTTGGAAGTGGTTTGAGAGTGTTTTGGATGATATTGATTGTGTTTTGGAAGATTATGATGTTTGTTGGTGGTTCTGTGATGTTCTGATAGGTTCTGAATGGTTCTGTATACCTTCTGTTTTGTTCTGTTTTGGTCTATTTTTGTTCTGATTGTCTTCTGTAAAGAGGGATGGAGTATTGATTGATGAAGAATGAGATATTGTGAAAGCTTAGTGAATGGTTTGTGAGAGTTTGAAATGGTTTGAGAGTGAGTTCTGAGGTTTTGATGACCTTCTGTAACCTTCTGTAGGTCTTCTGTAGAGCTTCTGCTTTTGTTCTGTCTCTGTTCTGTTCTGTACTGTAACTGTTCTGGTACTGTTCTGTAGACTGTTCTGTAAGTGTTATGTGGAATGTATGTGTGATTTTGGGAAAGTTTTCTAGCCTTGGAAAGAGGTGAATACAAGTGCAAAAGAGCTGAAAGAAGTGGAAGAAGTAGCTGCTGAAGACTCAAGAGAAGACTAGAGTGAAGTGACAGTAGTGAGCTGTGAAGAGACACTGTAGTGGCTCTGGTGACCCTTCATATCAGACATACCTCTTGGGAGGGGTATCCACGACCTAAGAGTGATTATTGAGAGTAATTTTGAGAGATTGTAGTAAGGATATGATATATTATTGATGGAGTGAGAGAGAGAGAGTCAGAGATAGCCAATTCTATAGAAACAGAGTGATTGTATATGAGAGATTGAGAGAGAAGACTATGAAGATATTGAAGATGAATACTATGTGATGTATTTCCATTCAAAGATGGTGTATTTCTTTGTTTTCTTTGTGATATTGATGGATTTTGTGAAGATGTTGAAGAATATGGTTGATTCTATTAAAAAACCGTGGGAGATTTACATGATGCTGCATGAAGATTTGTTGTGCCTGGTGTTCCTTTCTTCATTATGATCATATAAAACATGATAAACAAGCTTGTTGATGTTACAAGATAGATTTTCTTGCAAGAGAATTCCCTTTTCCTTGGTGTTCCTCTCGGGGCTCCATCGGCCCGTTTTTAGGTCCATCAAAGTATACAATCCCTAGTATCACCCCATAACGTCAAAATCAATTTTTGATAAAGTCAGGATAGTTTTATTGCCAACAGTAATATCTCACATCAAGCTATCGCAACACAATCTGTCATGTATCATCCTGCAATAACCAAGGAAAATCATTTACATAAGTGGATGGTTGCCAAGAAGATTCCTCTATAGGTATGCTCTTCCACTGAATGAGGTATTCAGTAAGAGTATGATTTCTGAGCACTTTTTCTCTCTTTCCGATAATACTTTTAGGTTCATATTTGACAAGTCCTACTTCATCCATTGGTGGCAACTCTTCCAATACTTGCATATCAGGTCCAACATACTTCTTAAGTTTTGAAATATGAAATACATCATGTATTCTAGTGGAAGAAGGTAGTTGGAGCTTATAAGCAAGCTCTTCAACTTTGTCCATTGCCAAATATGGTCCATAAAATCTGTGAGCAAGCTTATTGTTCCCACCCTTCAATGAAGCATAACGTGTCTTGGGCACTTTAAGAAACACCCAATCTCCAACTTTGAAGTCCAAATGTCTTCTCTTCTCATTGGCATAGGCTTTCATTACTTCTTGTGCTTTCTTTATGATGTCCTTGCATTGTCTCATGAGCATCTCCATCCTTTCCAACTCTTCCTTTGCTTGGGAGTTGATATCTTCATGAAACAAAACTGATGGGATTTGGACTTTGTACCCATAAAGTGCTTCAAATAGGGACATACCTATGCTCATGTGATACGTGTAGTTATAGAAAAATTCAGTAAGGTGGATCCAATGATCCCATAAAGCTTGTGTGTCATGACAATAATGTCTAAGGTACACTTCCACCCAGTGATTGACTCTCTCCGTTTTCCCCATCGATTTGGGGGTGATAGGCTGTACTAGGAGTGAGAAAAGTACACATAGAAGAGAATAGACTTCTCCAAAAGTTGCCCATGAATTTTGTATCTCTATTCGATACTATTCTCATTGGCATACCATGTAGCTTGAACACACTTTCCATAAATCGCTCAGCTAGTTGCCTTGCTGAATATTATATTTTGATTGGAATAAAGTGGGCCAATTTAGTAAATCTATCAACAACCACATAGATACTATTCCATCCATGACTAGTAGTAGGTAATCTCGTTATAAAGTCCATGGAAATGTCTATCCATTTACCCGTAGGAATAGGTAAAGACTGAAGGAGTCTAACTGGTAATAAAATGGAGTCCTTATTTTGTTGGCACTCTAAACAATTGGATACATGCTCCTTGACGTCCTTCCATAAACCCTTCCAATAAAAACTTTTATGGACCGTGTCAAAGGTCTTGAAAAGACCCAAATGACCAGCCATTGGTAATGAGTGCATCTCATGGAGCACTTTCAGCTTGAATTTGTTGTTAGGAACCAAGTACACTTTACCCTTAAACCATAAGAGTCCATTATGCACTTTGAAATTTGGAAATTCTTCATCATATCCTTGTTGTAATTTCTATAAAATCTAGATAGCATGCTCATCTAGCACATATTCTTCTTCGATGTCATGTATCAAATCCTTATAAATTATAGACACTGTAGATAAAGTGCATGCCCATATTCTAGATAACGCATCAGCCACAACGTTATCCTTTCCAGCCATGTATGCTATTTCAAAATCATATGACTACAAGGTAGCCAACCATCTCTTTTGCTTGGGAGAAAGGTTGGGCTGTGAGAGAAAATACCTCAACACCCTACGATCGCTTTTGACTTTAAAATGTGTTCCATAGAGATAATGATGCCATTTCTTGATTGCATGTAGAATAACAAGCATCTCTTGCTCATGTACATGCATCTCCCTCTCTTTATCATCGAATTTTCTGCTCTCAAATGCAATGACACCATGCTCTTGAACCAAAACAACCCCTAAACCTCTACCACTAGCACTTGTGTAGATGGTAAAAGTCTTGGAAAAATCAGGGAAAACTAGTATTGGTGCTGAAATAAGCAATTTCTTCAGCTCATTAAAGCTCTTGTTGGTGATTTCGTCCCAAAAGAAGGCCTCTTTTTTAAGCCGATAAGTAAGAGGAGCTGCAACATGAGCATAATTCTTCATAAACCTACGGTAAAAAGATGATAACCCAAGAATACCTCTTAAAGAAGTAGCATTAGTTGGGGTTGGCCATTCTTTGACGCATTGCACCTTCTTAGGATCTACTTTGATTCCATGTTCTCCCACTATATGACCTATATATTCAACTTCCTTTGTCATGAATGAACACTTAGTTGCCTTGGCAAATAGTTTGTGCTTCCCCAATATATCAAAGACTTCTTTTACATACTGTAAATGGTCCTCTTTGCTCTTGCTATATATGAAAATGCCATCAAAGAACACCAAAACTATCCAAAATAGCAAGGGCTAAAGTATCTTATTCATAAGAGATTGGAATGTGGCTGGAGCATCGGATAAACCAAAAGGCATAACCATGAATTGATAGAGGCCTCTTTCTTTCCTAAAGGCTGTTTTAAACTCATCCCCTTCCTTCATGCATATTTGATGATATCTCGATCTCAAGTCAATCTTGGAGAACACCTTAACATCCTTCAATTCATCTAGGAGGTCATCTATTCTAGGTATTGGACACCTATTCTTGATAGTGACCTTGTTAAGATCACAGTAGTCGATACACATGTGAAAAGAGCCATCTTTCTTCTTTACAAGAAGGACAAAGAGGCAAAAGGCAATTGGCTTGCCTTGATTAGACCCATTTCTAATAGTTCTTTCACTTGGCACTCTACCTCTTCCCTTTCCACTTTGGAGAGGCGATATGGTGGTTTGTTAATAGGCTTGGTGTTGGACAACAAGTCTATAGGATGATCCACTTCTCTTTTGGGAGGAAGAGAAGTAGGTGGCTGAAAAATATCATCATAATCCTTCATCAACTTGTAAAGACATGGATCTATGTCATTGGTAGGAGGAGAGGGCTGATCGGCATCAATCTTCGAGAGAAGAATAGTGAACATGCATGCCTTTGTATTTATCTCTTTTTTTATCTTCTTGGAGCTGATCACCTCCATTTTCTTCTTCTCAACACCATATAAAGTTACTTACTGTCCACACCATTGAAATTTCATTTCCATATTGTTAAGATCCATAGTAAATCTGCCCAAAGATTTCAGCCAATTGCAGCCAAGTATAATGTCAATGGGACCCATTTCTAATGCAATCAAACTCACTAATGTAGTACACAATGGAGATAGAGTGTTAGGAACATTTGGGCAGCATTGATTGCTATTTTCAAAGTCTCCATTTGCCACTTGGATTTTGAGGGAAGAAGGCATATAATGTGTACTCAATTTCACCCCATTGAGTGATTTGGAATTGATGAAGCTATGTGTGCTGCCCATATCAATGAGTATGTGAGCGGTCCTTCCCTTGATTTGGCCTTTGAGGCGTAGGGTATTGTCCCCTCTTGAACCAATCCATGCATCATTTGATATGGAACATAGCGAATGATGTAAATTAGTCCAAGAATCATCCATGTAATGACCACCCGGATCAAAAGGAAAGGCATCCATTAGGTCATAAAACTCATCATGGATACTCTCTTCATTTTCATGCATCTCTTCTTGAGTAGTAGATCCTTCAAGTTGTGCAAGACTCCCCTCAATAGGTTCAGCATCAAAACCACCTTCATAAATTATGCTAACCTTCAAATTCTTAGCCTTGCACTTGGACTTATGGTCGGCTGAACATTTCTCCCTGCACTTGAAGCATAGTCCTTTGGCATACATTTCTTTAAGCTTATCATTAGACACATGCTTGCCTTGGATAGGGGCTAAAATTTTGGCACTAATATCAGTCCTTTTTCCATCAAAATTATTTTCAGCATTAGATCTAAAATTGCTGCCCTGCTTTGGTCCATAAACAGTGGGGAAGTTTGGTATCTTGCTATAGGTATTGTTGTGAACATTTATTGGCTTCCCACCATGCTGAAAATCAATCCTTACATGCCCGTAATGGGTTGATGTCTTCGTCGAGAACTGTGTAGGCTAAAATGAATGCCCTGTTTTTGGCTAGAAGCTCTTATATTTCTGTCCATAACGCTTAGGCAATTGAATGGCAGCTTGCAAAGATGTAGGCTTCATGGCTCCAACTTTGGATGATAAGGTAGACTCCAAACCAAATATATAATTGTTCAATTTGGCACTATTGGAGACTCCATGAACATACATCGAGAGGCTTAAAAATTGATTTGAATACTCTCTAACTGAGAGACCACATTGCTCAAGCGCGTAGCATTTCTTTTCCAAGTGCTCTTTTTCAATGGGAGAGACGAAAACTTCAATCATAGCATTCTTTAGTGCTTCCCAAGATAAAAAGTCATGCCCGATTCTTGTTACATATCTCCACCAAGTATGTGCATAGCCTTCTAAATGAAGGGATGCAAACTTCACTTTGGCATTTTCGGGCCTTGGATAAAGGGAAAAGTACATCTCCAATTTGTAAAACAACTCCTCCAACTCCGTGGTGGGTGAAGGATTCTCTCCTTTGAAATTTGAAATGACAATTTTCTCTTTATACTCTCTCTCATATTGAGGTGGCTGCCCATTGTGGTGCTGCTGTCCATTATGTTGTTGCTATCCAAAAGAGTTATCAAATGAGCATTGCCTAGGGAATTCATTATTCCAAGTTCCTTGTGCATATGGTGTTTGCTATCCATACTACATACCATAACCTTGTGGTTGGAAATAATGTCCTTGAGGATGAAAATAAGTGTTTTCCATATTGGAAGGTTGTTCATGGTACCCTTGACGTTGTCCATCCATAGGAGTATTAAATGGTGGTTGCTACCCACTGCTTTGTTGAGGCCAACCATGATTGGATAAAGGGCTTATCCTAACAGGCTGAACTTGAGTATGAGGATTGTGTTGTTGTTGTCCATAGGAGTTTGGGGCTGAATTCACATGTCCTTGTTCATGCCCACCAATATTTATTTGAGGATAGAACTGTTTATAAAATGAATTGCAACTGTGGATGTCCTCTCCATGCCTAGAGCTTGCTTGAACCCTATCATGTGGATCTTGCCCATGTGGCTGAGAATAGGCCTTTGATTGATGGGGCTGAGGGTGAAATAAAGTGGGTTGAATAAAATCTTTAGCCTTTGACAATTCCCCAATCTCAAATTGTCCGAACACCTTTGGAGTAGAGGGTTTGGGTTGCTCTTCAGCCAAAGGAGGGTTTGGAACATTGGGACCATTTTAGGCAACATCTTTTCACTAAAGATAGCCACTAACTTGTCAATACCCATCCTCATACCATCAAAGCCTGATTTCATCTCTTTAATATCATTTGAGAGTTGTTGTAGGTTGTTAGAGCTCATGGAAGCATGGGACATCTCAACTCCATTCATTGGTTGATTGATAGGAGAATGAGTGGAGCTTACATCAACCTTTTCATTCTCATAATGCCTGTGGCATATAGCTTCTTGAGGGGTTTCATGTTCATGCTCATGTTGATATTCTCTCAGCTCTTCATTGATGGTCTCCAAAAGAGATCCTTTTTCTTATTCCTTGCCATGAGTAACTTATCGTCCTGTATATACAACAGAAGAAAACTCAAGTATCTTAAGTTATAGTGCTTCGAATAAAAAACTCTTTGGCTTTCCTGGAAGCTTGAGAAGTCCCCTTTATAAAGAACTATCAAGTGTTGAAAGTAGTTGAGTACAGAAAATTCTGTAAATAGTTTACTGTAGCTACTTAGAAATTCTTGCAACCTGTGAATGCTTTGTTTTGATCATTTAATGACTTGCGCCTTCAATTTTCATGCATGTACCAACCGTGTAGACCTGTAAGGGAACTCCATACATTTGTCAAAGTTGAAAATACCCTCTGCAATAACCAAAATGGTTGAATAATCCATTGTAGACCACAAGATTAATGGGATCCTATCTGTATACCCTGTCCCAAAACCTCAATGCTGATCCAATGTCAAAAATACCATGCTAAAAACTGATTGTTTCCTTGAGTGGTACCAACACCCAAACTTTAAATGTGTGGGATTCGAGAATTGAGGGGTGTGTAATTTTCCCTCTCAAGATGATTTGTGCTCCCCTTCAGGGTCTTTTTCAGTAGGGGAGGGTCACCTCTCTTTTGTCCTACCAGCTCGCCTGGCATCCACTTTTCCTTGTGGATATATACATGGTAGTTCAATGCTAAGCTCTAAAAATCAGCATGAAATGCATGGAATGAAAAGAATTTGATTTCCCCTTTTATGATATGCAAGAACTTGAATGGAATAGGTTGAAATTGAAATGGGGATAGGTAAGGGATAACCTCAACAGTGACTCACTGGTTAACAATTCTTATTCCAGTTACCATTGGATAAAACTTTACTCATGTCAATGAAACAAAAAGAGCAAAAAATTCAATATTAGGGTTAAGTAAATGAAATGAGAATTTGAGGCACTTGGAAGTGATTATTTCAGTGAATGAGAGTGATTATGCAATGATCAATCACTAAAATAGCTCTATGGATTTCCCATGAAATGCATTTGATAGAATGGATGGGATTCTTTATCATTTTAATCCCTCTTTCATCAATTGGACTTAGCTCAGCAAGAGGATTTAAAAAGAGATTAAAAGTTATTAGAGTACCTCTTAAGTTGGTAGGAGAAGAGTGTTGTTGTTGATGAAGGAATCTCCCACAAATAGAACTTGGCTTCAACAAATAGAGCTTGACTTTAGCTTCTATTAATCCAAGAAATCCCCATTTTAGCTTTCCAATGCTAATATCCGGCTTCTTAATCAAGAATCTTCATGAAGAGTGCTCCCATGAACTATTGGACCCAAAATTTGATGAAGAAGGCTTCAATAGAGATGCCACTTGAGATGAAGACGCTGATTACTCTTGATTGTATGAAGTAGGCTTCAAAGAAACTTCAAAATTTGAAAGAGAATCCAATAATTCCCTTCCTTCAAATGACATTTGCTACCCCTTCCATGAGTCCTTCAAGAATCCACTCCATTCTTCCACAATGGTTGGAAATCCATGCAATATTGGTACTATCCTTTGTGTAGAGGCTTCAGAAAGTGAAATTGACCAAAAGCCCCATGATCTTGATAAGAGATTTGTGAAAATAAGCTTGCTGTCCAAAACTGTCAATAACAGGGTTCCATGGGCGAGAGAAGAGTCCACAATAGAGATAAATATTGCCAAAGCTTAAAGGAGATCACTTGTCAAGTGCTACAAAGTATGAATCATAAGCAACTTGAGATTCATAGCTCATCTTTAGCAAGAAATAGGCAAGAATATGCAGCAGGCGCAATTCACGCTGCTGCCTACTACTATGTTCCTGGACAGAAATGAAGCATATGGTGCCATTCCACCATTCCATTGAAAGCTTGAGGGATGGAGGATAAGGCTATGAAGTCCTTTTGCATGATAGAAGTCACGGGCAAGAGATCTTGCTCAGCCTTTGGCCATTGATTCTTGAGAGAAGCTTGAAGGAAAAAAGGAAGAAACCCCTGTTCTTGAAAAGTAACTCAAGTTTGAACCAAACTAAGTCTTGTAACCTTTGTTTTGTCAAACTTACCCCAGTTTTTGGTCCAAAACTTGGTCATGAGTTGCCAAATTGGTTGGAGCCCGCCATTGTCCAGTGGTTCATGCCAAGAACCTCCATCTTAGTCACAGTCTGTAAGAGTTCTCCATGTCATGCCATGGTTATGATAGAACTAGCTCTTGTGACTAAATTTTAATTGTGATTTTCACTCCCTAGTCAATGCAACTAAATCTATTGCATGAAAATGACTTCTGATAAGATCTAAACTAAAGCTCTCATACCAATGTAATGAAGCATTCAACCAGGAAAAGAAATCTAACTAAAACTGAAATAGACATGAAATAACAAAAGAACTATTGCACCGAGACATCTTCCATGTATTAATGATGAGAGCTCCAAAAATACATGACAGCCATGGTTGACGCTTCATCTAGCAAGAAGGAAGCTAACATCAAGAAAGTAAAACAACAAAACTTAGTGAATGAGCCAAAAGATGTCTTCTCTTAGTCTCTTGCCTTCTTTATCCCAACTCCTCCTCTCCAAAGTTAAGGGTACATTTACATAGGCAAGGGCTGAATTTACAAGGACTCAAAATTACAAGGTATAGAATTAGCATGATTCCAAAGTAAAAAAATATCAAGGTATTTTCTTTCATGACAACTACCCTAACATGGATTGGCTAAAAATCCAATCAAAGAGGTTATCCTAGTGGTGGTCTGAACTACCTCCCTAACTTAGGATAATTTGACTAGGACCTCCTATTAGGCAAGGACTCCTATAGCTTGGTCATCATATTTTTTCTTGTAACACATTTTTCTCCATAAGATTTCTATACTTGGGCGTGTAAAAACGAGGGAGTTGAGCGTAGAGTGACCCAACAAGAATAGGGCATCCGCCTCTGGTCTTGATTCGGTACCCAAGAACCTACTAAGCTCTCGCGAGGTGACACTTAATGCGCGACCTCATCCTCCACTCCCTCCGTCCGCTACCTCCATCCTCTCTCTACCTCCACTCCCTCTGCCCGCTACCTCCATCCTCCCGCTACCTCCACTCCCTCCTCCACTCCCTCCCTCCACCCGCTACCTCCATCCTCCCCAGCGCCCTGCTCTTCGCCTCCTCCTCCCTTGCCTCCATCATCCTCCTCTTCACCTCCTTCTCTACCTCCTGCCACCCCTTGCTCTTCGCCTTCCTCCCCACTGCCATGCTCTGCCTTCTCTCCCTCCTCCTCTCCCTTCCTTCCGTCCTCCTCGTCTTCTCTACTCCCTTCGCCCACTCCCTACTTCTCCACCTCCCTCTCCCGTGACCTCTATCCCCTCTCTCTTCACCTTCTTTGCCTCCCTAGCCACCTCTCCTAGTGGCCTCGCCTCCCTGGCCACCTCCCCTAGTGGCCTCGCCTCCTTTGCCACCTCCCTCTTCACCTTATTCACCTCCCTCACCACCTCCCCCAACGGGCTCCATCCTTGCCCTTCCCCCACTGGGCGCCATCCTTGCCTCCCCCCACCCCCTGCGGGGGCCATCCTTAACCCCCCCTCAAATATACCCCCCCTTATAAACCCTTGTTCCTACCCCCCTTCTAAGCCCTTTTTCCTATCCCCCTACTAAGCCCCCCCTCCTTCCCCCCCTTCTAAGCTCCCCCTCCTACCCCCCCTTCATTTTCCCCTCCTAAGCCCCCCCCCCCCCCAAACCCCCATTCTCCCCTGGTCACCCCATCGCCCCCATTCCCACCCCGCTCCATTCACAGGACTTATGCGTGAAACACGAGGTAGTCACGTGCAGGCACAGAGGCATGTCATGTGTTCCTGAGCTGCCAGTGAGCTTTTACGTGTGCGGACCCGCATTCGGACTTCTCCATGCGGTGGTGCGTGCTCAGTCGTTTCCACGCAGCTGTTCACATGTAGCCCCGGGTATCTATTTTTAATTTCAAAACTCGATTAAAAACCCAAGAAAACACCTAAAATCCTAAATTTTCCTTTAAAAATCATAAAAATTCAATTCAAAAATAGAAAATGGTATGATTTCCTAAGGGAAAGAAAGCTATTGGTTGCTTTTGACTAGAGCTAAGCTCCTTGGGTGCTCTTGGTATTGATATAAGATCTTAATGAAATATGGCAACCTCCATGTCTACCAGGCCCATCTAAATTTATGTAATATTTCCGCACACTGCGTACCGTAAATATTGACTTTCCGCACGCCGTGTAAATCCTGTGAAAGGGTATCACCGACATTATATTATTGGTAACTTAATCCATACCATTCACGCTCAAAAATGAGGCCGCCACATTGTAAATTAGAGGCTGGGGTTGAGGACCGTAAAAACCGTGTGGGAACACCCTTTTTGAAGGGGCAATTGGATAAATTCAAGGCAATTTTTTTTTAAATTATTATCCCTTCCCCCAGCCGATGCATGGCTGGAGGAGAGGGAGTGTGGGGAGGAATGGCTAAGGAGGAGTAGATCAGATTGCATGAGGAGGAGTCCTCCACGTGTGTGGAGGCCCTCTTTTCCCCCCAAGGCCTATATAAACACCCCCTAGCTAGAGGGGGGGGAGGCTAGAGGGGAGGGCCGTGCAGACAGAGGGCCGGGCTGTAGGAGGAGGTCGCCGTGCTGCAGCAGGAGGTCGCCGTGCTGTAGGAGGAGGTCGCCTCGCTGCAGTCCCCCAGTCCGCCAGTCCGCCGCCGCCTGGATCACGACCCCTTCCCCCCCATCGACGTGCTGCTGATGACTAGAAGCTTCTTAGAAGCTTCTTAAGAAGCTTCTAAGAGGGGGGGGCTTCCTTAACCCCCCTTCCCACTACATCCCCCAAAGGTCTATTCATACCCCCGGGACCCTTGAAGAGGAGAGGGTGAAGCTCATAAAGACCTCCCATAAGCCGTCTCCACGAGCTTTCCGGGATCTTAAAATCCATACCCTATAAAGGGGTATTCCTACATAAGGGAGGAGTAAACATATTTTGAGACTACTTGCCAAGAGTCGGAGGAAATTTTGAGAGCCATAAAGGGGTAAGGACAAAACCCGGAGCCCAAATCCTCTACATCTACGATGGCCCCAAAAAGATCTCAAGGTGCGACTGCGGGAGGTTCATCTCCGAGCATACAAGTGGATATCTCCCCGAGCCCACAAGTCCAGGTTCTTTCAAGTTTATTTTCACTTAAAGAAATGATTAGGTACGCTTAGTTCCATAGGGAAGAATGCATTTTACGCTTAATTCTAATGCATGTGGCAGTGGTAAAAAGACATTTGATAAAGTATCTCTTGAAACGTTAGGCAAGGTTGAAGTATGTCATGAATTCGAAACGGGTTGCCCGCCTTAGGAGACTAGCTGCATGATGCTATCTTGGTACGTTATCAAAGTAATGAGTCTAAACATATATTACTTAGGCAAAGAAATGGAATTTATAAGTGCATTTTTTCTTCTTAGACATGGTAGGAATAAGTATGTGCCGCATGTTAGGCAACATCCTCCTCGTAATGATTTCGTGAGGAAAAGTTAACACCCATAAGATATTATCCGAAAAGAAATAGAAGAGAGTACGGGAATGATCTTATGGGCTTGCAAGTGGCATGTAAAATGGAATAAATTATCACTAGCTATAGTTTTGTATGAACTTCATTGTAGCTAGGAGAACGTTGCGTATTACATAGTCATCATGCAAAAATGTCATTCATTAGGAGCCGCATTTAGGAGTCAAAGCCTAAGATTCTAAGTATAGACAATAAGGTTGTAGGCATGACTATTTGATGTAAGTCCTAGTAGGACCTAGAAAAGTTAGTGTCTAGGATTATCAGGCATTTTTACCTTACCAAGGAAGGATAGGGTTATTGTGAACCATGTGATGCGTAGAAGCAGTGAATCGCATGTTTACACGTATTGGTGTAATTGTAACTATTAATCTCCACTAGATCTAGTTTATTACCTTTAGGAAAGGTTCATCCGTGACGCAAGACAAGTATATTGAGTTGACTAAGTCACCTAAACCACAAGGATTCTTATGGACATGGTTGGGTCGATATGATAGGTATCTCAAGTGCTAACTAGGGTTTAGTGCAATAAGAATTCGACCTAGTTTTACACTGGTTGCCAAGTCAAAACCCGCAAACACAAAGATCTTACACACACGCACGAGATGTCGAATCAATTGGATGCTCATGCATAAAATGATCTAAGGTTTTATCCTAAGGATCATTCGTTCAAATGATGAAACTCCGACTGGGTTGGAAATTCCTAGGACCGTGGACCAATATAATTAGGAATGGGTTGGGTAAGAAGACACCCTAAACCCTGCTACTCGCCTGAAGTTAATTCCGTAACCTGAATACGCCATTCAATGGGTGAAATGATCCCGTGGAATAGATACAACACATGTACAAAAAGTTGCAACGTCGCATAGACTTGAGATTTGTCCACGAGAGAGTTTTGTCATTCTTGGAAATGATGTTGGCAAGTTATTGTGCTAAGTTAACCTACAAAAGGATGAGTAATCATCCTGTTACATCACCTTTCCTGGGAAATAGTTGCTAAGGAAAAGGAAAGTTAGGTATTTGCCTGGAAGCAATTGACCAATCAATAGATTGAAGCCACATGGTCGCTGGAATCTATCATAACAAAACCTAAAGTATTGGTAGGGTATGACCCTAACCTAAGAATGATAGGAATCTTGCCAAGTTGCAATTGATTCCGGATCGAATGCGGGTTGCATTCGGAGAAAAGGAGTCACTCCTTAACAGTTTGCCAGCTAAACGACCATTGGAATTGATTGTGCTTGTAACAGTTTAGAAAGCACTGTTTGCATTGTTTGCTCAATGAACTAAAGGATGAAAAGATATCTAAATACTTCAGGTTGAAGGCCTGAAGGGAGAGGCAGCTTCAGTTACCCCCGACTGCCTGCCTGACCCTAACCAAGGGGGTTGTTAACCGCGCCGGGAACGTGGACCGAACCCGCCGTGAGAGGTCTCTCCGTTGGGTTCTACTTGGAGCAGGAGGACGCTTGGGTGCCAGAGGGGGCTCTGGCTGTAAATCCCTCGCCTTCCGGGCCCTGCACAAGAGGCTAACGTGACTCGGGATTGGATCTCGAGGCCCACATACTAGTCTACGGGCGGAAACTTGGATTAGTGATCCTTGGTGGATTACTGGATAGCCTTCGGGCGGATTATGAATACGCCTACGGGCGGAACTCCTTGTATTTCAAAGATAAAAGGATAAAATGATAACAAAGAAGTTGTTTGGCATTGTTTTTCTTTATGTCCTGTGATAAGATTACGTGAAGGAACCAGTGCATAACAGGGTTAATCAAAGAAGCTGTTTGTTATATGTCAAATTAATGTGGTAGGTAATTACATAACTAAAACAAACCGAGGAAAGTGCGGAGGACGGACCATGGGTCTGTCCTATGGATGGGTGGTCCCGGTTAGCCGGGAACTTTTCTCAAGTCTTCGGCAAATAGAGGATGATCGTCATCTCCAAAACAAGTAACAAGAACAGTGACTTAGAATTAACTATTACCCAATTCACGTTGTTTTAGGGGAACGGAATGGGACTATTCCTTATGGCAGAGAGGTCGAGCCTTGCATCCCTCTCGTTTCCCATTCTCCTTGAACCAAGTGCAGTGTGAATCCGCTTCGGACCTGGCGTTTCTGCGTAAAGTAGTTCGCTCGGGTCTGACGCTAGTTGCTGCTAGCTAATGACCAAACTAGAAAACCTTAATTTCGGTCGATCCTAAGTGGGAAACGGCCAGGACACTTCCGCTACATGGCAGACGCGGAAAGACCTAGATTACAAAACCCGTAACATTCCATGGGAGTGCCGGGCGGAGTTCTCTAGACAGCCTTCCGATGGACTGCCAAGACGTGTCCTAGAGGATTCTAGTGGACACGTTACAGTTGGTATCAGAGCCGACCAACAATGGAATTGTTTTCATGAGATTTCATTAAAAATGAAGTAAAGAAATTGTTCCTGTCCAAACATTTCCTCATCTTCAATACTGTCTTGCAGAATTACGAGGCGTGGAACAAGTTTTTGGTGTTCCGGATCATGTTTATGACTGCAATGCATTCTCCGCATTATAGGCAGAGAATTGAAATGATGAACATCCTGGAGCAGATTTATAATCCATCACCTTTATATATAGAACGAAGATGGACGGGGTCTTCAGGAATCTACTACATAGCTGCCCACCGATTCGCTTATCTACAGACCAACCTGAAGAGGATCAAGTGGTTGGAAGATTTGAAAATCGTGAAGCTGTTCATTTTTGTGGAAGCTCACGTAAATTCGACTTTGCATATTCAAGGTCGGAGAGTTGAATTGAACTCATATGTATATGAGGAAGTAACCCGTGTAATTCCAGCTGATAGGATTAAGGTATTGGGCCGCCATGGGAAGTATGGATTCCAGCGGAAAGGATATCCTGAACTTCCGATGAATTATCGATTCCTAAAGATTCATGACCCAAAACCCTACTATTACACAGTTCCTGTAGACAAATCCAATACAATGTTGTTCTCCCCAAACTAAATGTAATGATTGGATTATCATCACTCGAGATGTTGTATGAGGCTACGCCATATAAATATAAATACGGACTTCTTTTTATCACTATCCGATTGTGCATCAGGGTTGTTGCAAAAAGTTAAGTTGCTTCATGAGTTACGAGTTAGCTGAACTAAAGATAAGCTAATGTCAATTATCATATAATAATGTTAAGAAAACTTTTACTCAGGCACAACCCCAGGTACAGATTCCAAATTTGCCCCCTACATCAAGTACTACTGTGATCCAGGAGAAGAAGTTCCTCCTCAAACAGATAAAGCCACCCGAGTTTGACGGGAGAGGCAGATTCGTCCAGTCGGACGCTGAGATTTGGATTGAATCTATGGAGGACTACTTCGAAGCCGCTGGCACTGCACCTACCAATCAGGCCATGCTCGCCAAATTAAAACTCACCGGTGAAGCCAGACTATGGTGGAAACAATGGTGTAGGGATCAAGGGATTTCAGAGGGGTCCGTTACCTGGGAGAAGTTAAAGCAAGCCGTGCAAGGGAGATATTTGCCGCTTGCATATCGTACACAGAAAATGAATGAGTTCTATGAGCTAAAACAGTTAGGACTCACTCTTGACGCATACTACTCTAAATTTGTCTCACTCTTAAAGTATGCGCCACAAATGGACACGACACAGCAGGTGTCCAAATTTTGCGCAGGCTTAAATCCACCTGTAAATACCCGTCTCGAATCTATGCGTCCATCAGATCTTCAGGATGCACTCATTCGAGCGGCACCTATAATTCAGGAAGTGCAAGCTAAACCAAGGAGTATTAAGAATTGGTCTTATAGCGACCCGAACAGAGGAGCATTCAGACCCCAGGTTAAGAGAGTTCAAGGACACAATCAGGGACAAAGGAAGAAAGCAAGGACAAATAACGTCAACAACTTTGTTCCTACTCACGGTAATGGCCGAAACATCCGATGTTTCCACTGCAATGAACTCGGTCACTTCAAAAGGCAATGTCCCAACCTTAGCGAAGGACTCCGTCAAGGTGCAGGGCGCGGTCAAGGAGCCGCCACCCGTGGTAGAGGAAGAGCTGCCTGCATTACCAATAGGCAAAGATGTGAAGCAGAAGAAGGGGAAGACCCGACTATGGAAGCGGAATTCGAAAGAGCGACGGTCCATGTTGCTTTACACAAGAAGGGGCCGAATCGCCAGTTCTCGGTAATTCAAACACCGTCGGACTATCAAGGTAAAGGTTTCAAAACCTTGATTGATTGTGGCAGTACACATTCCTTTATCTCACCAGCGTGTGCTAAGAGATTAGGAATAGCCACAGTAGAAGCACCTACCCTACTTGTGGAGTTGGCAAACGGTCGTGAGGTAACTTGTGCTAGGCAAACTGCTAAGGAGGAGTTCTATCTGGGAGGAAAGAAAACCTCAGTCAAATTCAGAGTCATGAATTTAGGTATCCATGAGTGCCTACTCGGGATGGATTGGCTTAAGCCTAATGACGCTCACATCCACTGTGGAAAGGGCCAAGTTTCCTTTCGAAACTCTGAAAGAGAGTTTGTTACAACTCAAGGTGAGGCAGGAGTGCCAAGGATCCAGTTAGCCAAAGTATCGCGGATCATAAAAGGGGTTAGGAAAGGATTACCTGTTTACTTGATCAAACTCAACAAGTTAGATCAAAAGCAAGAGTCTCATGAGGGTCCCTCTTGGCTAAAAGAATACGCTGACGTATTCCCTGAGGAATTAACTGAACTCCCACCTCCAAGAGAAGTTGATCATGAAATAAGGCTAATACCTGGAGCTGCGCCAATTGCAAAGAGACCTTATAGAATGTCCATTCCGGAAGCTATTGAGTTGAAGGAACAACTCAAGCAACTGTTAAACCAAGGCTACATCCGGCCTAGCAATTCACCATGGGGAGCTCCAGTTCTATTCCAGAAGAAGAAAGATGGGACACTTCGACTATGTATTGATTACCGTGGGTTGAATCAATCAACAGTCAAGAACAAGTATCCTATTCCTAGAATAGATGAGCTTCTCGATCGCCTTCAAGGTGCAAAGATCTTCTCCAAAATTGATCTCAGGTCAGGTTACTATCAAATCAGGATCAAGGATGAAGATATTCCAAAAACGGCCTTCAATATAAGATATGGGCACTTTGAATTCTTGGTTATGTCATTCGGGCTTACAAATGCACCTGCCACCTTCAATAGATTAATGCAGGATATTTTTAGACCATATCTTGATGATTTCGTGCTTGTCTTCTTCGACGACATTTTAGTCTATTCTAAACAGGAAGAAGATCATGAACCTCAACTACGGATTGTTTTGGAGACAATGAGGTCTCATAAGCTGTATGCAAAAATGAAGAAGTGTGCATTCTTCAGACGTCAGATTGAATATCTAGGATTCATAGTATCATCAGAAGGAATATCAGTAGACCCAGCCAAAGTCAGAGATGTGCTTGAATGGCCAATACCAGTATCCGTCAAAGAAATACGCAGTTTTCTTGGCTTGACAGGATGGTATAGGGTCTTTATCAAAAACTATGCTTTGATTGCAGCACCTCTTACCGACTTACTAAAGAAGCAGACTTCTATTACATGGTCAACTCCCGAGCAAAATAGCTTCGACCAATTGAAGCAATGTTTGGTATCGGCACCTATTCTGAAACTTCCCGACCTCAATAAGGAGTTCGAGGTAGTAACTGATGCCAGCATTCTTGCCTTGGGGTGTGTTCTTATGCAGGAAGGTCATCCAGTAGCATACTCTTCAAGGAAATTGAAGAGTCATGAAAAGAATTATGCCACGCATGATCTGGAGTTATTAGCTGTCATCCATGCTCTAAAGCTTTGGAGACACTACCTGTTGGGTAACAAGTTTACTATAGTAACAGATCATAAGAGTATCAAATGGATTTTTACCCAGAACGAGCTCAACATGAGGCAACGTCGATGGATCGAAGTATTGGAGGAGTATGATTTTGAAATCAAGTATCGACCGGGGAAAGAGAATGTAGTTGCCGATGCACTCAGTCGCAAGGCATTCCTAAACTCCCTAATCTTGCAGAATCCATCAACGGCCAGATCTCTGGCTACAAAGGTATCTATGCCAAGCAACCCTATACTCGAACTAGCTAAAGAAGAAGCAAGCCATGACTTAGCCTACCAAGCAATGATAAAAGAAATATCTACCAAGGAACAGAATTTGAAGTTACAGGCCAAGTATCATGAATTTTCTATTGACAATGGACTTGTTTATTACAGAACAAGGTTATGTATACCAACAAGCCAGTCACTTAAGTAAAAGATATTATGGGAAGCTCATGATTCCCCTTTCGCAGGACATCCTGGCTATGCAAAAACTCTTAATGCAGTTAGGAAAAGCTACCATTGGGAGAGGCTCAAAGGTGACGTCCTCAAATATGTCACCGAATGTTTGTCTTGCCAACGTATCAAAGCTGAACATGTCATGATGCCAGGAAAATTGCAACCACTTGACATTCCCCAAATGAAATGGGAATTCATCAGTATGGATTTTGTAGTGGGCTTACCCCAAGTCCAAGGAGGATACAACTCCATTATGGTTGTAGTTGACATGCTTACTAAGGTTGCACACCTGATTCCAGTAAAGACAAACTATAAAGCCTCCGACATTGCTAGAGTATTTATCAAATTCAAGCTACATGGGTTACCTAGAAGGATCATTAGCGATCGAGACTCTCTTTTCACTTCACACTTCTGGAAAGCTATCTTTGAAGCTATTGGGATCCAACTTTGTTTTAGCACTGCCTACCATCCCCAAACAGATGGACAAACAGAGCGAGTAAATCAAATCATTGAGGATATGCTTAGGGCTTACTGCTGTCGAGAGCCGAAGAGATGGATTCAATACTTGCCGTTAGTAGAATTTGCTTACAATGCTTCTTACCAGCAGAGCATTCAAATGACGCCTTTTCAGGCATTGTATGGTCATGATTGTCGAAGTCCCCTAAATTTTTCTGATCCTACCCTAAGGGTGGAAGCTTCAAGACAAATGTTGGAGGACATGGATGACCAAATAAGGTCAATAAGACAAGATATACAAGCAGCCAAAGATAGACAAAAGGCATATGCGGATTTGAAACGCCAAGAGAGGGTCTTCGAAGAAGGAGACATGGTCTTCATTCGTGTATGGCCGAAAAAGAGTTCTCTATCTCTAGGTGAATGCAAGAAGCTAAGTCCAAGGTATTGTGGACCGTATAAAATCCTCAAATGCCTGGGACCCAATGCTTATAAATTGCAACTTCCTAATAACCTAAAGGTTCACAATGTGTTCCATATTAGTCTCTTAAAAAAATATGTACCCAACCCAAATCATGTACTTGATGACCAACAAATTGTAATGCCTAGTCAAGGAGTCCTTGAACTAAGACCGGATAAGATCCTAGATGTTAGGGAGAGACAGCTAAGATCTAGAACCTTGAAGGAATACCTCGTCCAGTGGAAAGATTATCCCGAAGAGGATGCTACCTGGATGGATGAAAGCTCTCTCAGTCTTCAATATCCCCAGTTTTTCTCGAGATGAGGACATCTCGATTCTTCTAAGGGGGAGAGAATGAAATATTTCCGCACACTGCGTACCGTAAATATTGACTTTCCGCATGCCGTGTAAATCCTGTGCAAGGGTATCACCTACATCATATTATTGGTAACTTAATCCATACCATTCACGCTCAAAAATGAGGCCGCCACATTGTAAATTAGAGGCTGGGGTTGAGGACCGTAAAAACCGCGTGGGAACACCCTTTTTGAAGGGGAAATTGGATAAATTCAAGGCAAATTTTTTTAATTATTATCCCTTCCCCCAGCCGATGCATGGCTGGAGGAGAGGGAGTGTGGGGAGGAATGGCTAAGGAGGAGTAGATCAGATTGCATGAGGAGGAGTCCTCCACGTGTGTGGAGGCCCTCTTTTCCCCCCAAGGCCTATATAAACACCCCCTAGCTAGAGGGGGGGGAGGCTAGAGGGGAGGGCCGTGCAGACAGAGGGCCGGGCTGTAGGAGGAGGTCGCCATGCTACAGCAGGAGGTCGCCGTGCTGTAGGAGGAGGTCGCCTCGCTGCAGTCCCCCAGTCCGCCAGTCCGCCGCCGCCTGGATCACGACCCCTTCCCCCCCATCGACGTGCTGCTGACGACTAGAAGCTTCTAAGAGGGGGGGGGCTTCCTTAACCCCCCTTCCCACTACATCCCCCAAAGGTCTATTCATACCCCCGGGACCCTTGAAGAGGAGAGGGTGAAGCTCATAAAGACCTCCCATAAGCTGTCTCCACGAGCTTTCCGGGATCTTAAAATCCATACCCTATAAAGGGGTATTCCTACATAAGGGAGGAGTAAACATATTTTGAGACTACTTGCCAAGACTCGGAGGAAATTTTGAGAGCCATAAAGGGGTAAGGACAAAACCCGGAGCCCAAATCGTCTACATCTACGATGGCCCCAAAAAGATCTCAAGGTGCGACTACGGGAGGTTCATCTCCGAGCATACAAGTGGATATCTCCCCGAGCCCACAAGTCCAGGTTCTTTCAAGTTTATTTTCACTTAAAGAAATGATTAGGTACGCTTAGTTCCATAGGGAAGAATGCATTTTACGCTTAATTCTAATGCATGTGGCAGTGGTAAAAAGACATTTGATAAAGTATCTCTTGAAACGTTAGGCAAGGTTGAAGTATGTCATGAATTCGAAACGGGTTGCCCGCCTTAGGAGACTAGCTGCATGATGCTATCTTGGTACGTTATCAAAGTAATGAGTCTAAACATATATTACTTAGGCAAAGAAATGGAATTTATAAGTGCATTTTTTCTTCTTAGACATGGTAGGAATAAGTATGTGCCGCATGTTAGGCAACATCCTCCTCGTAATGATTTCGTGAGGAAAAGTTAACACCCATAAGATATTATCCGAAAAGAAATAGAAGAGAGTACGAAAATGATCTTATGGGCTTGCAAATGGCATGTAAAATGGAATAAATTATCACTAGCTATAGTTTTGTATGAACTTCATTGTAGCTAGGAGAACGTTGCGTATTACATAGTCATCATGCAAAAATGTCATTCATTAGGAGCCGCATTTAGGAGTCAAAGCCTAAGATTCTAAGTATAGACAATAAGGTTGTAGGCATGACTATTTGATGTAAGTCCTAGTAGGACCTAGAAAAGTTAGTGTCTAGGATTATCATGCATTTTTACCTTACCAAGGAAGGATAGGGTTATTGTGAACCATGTGATGCGTAGAAGCAGTGAATCGCATGTTTACACGTATTGGTGTAATTGTAACTATTAATCTCCACTAGATCTAGTTTATTACCTTTAGGAAAGGTTCATCCGTGACGCAAGACAAGTATATTGAGTTGACGAAGTCACCTAAACCACAAGGATTCTTATGGACATGGTTGGGTCGATATGATAGGTATCTCAAGTGCTAACTAGGGTTTAGTGCAATAAGAATTCGACCTAGTTTTACACTGGTTGCCAAGTCAAAACCCGCAAACCCAAAGATCTTACACACACGCACGAGATGTCGAATCAATTGGATGCTCATGCATAAAACGATCTAAGGTTTTATCCTAAGGATCATTCGTTCAAATGATGAAAATCCGACTGGGTTGGAAATTCTTAGGACCGTGGACCAATATAATTAGGAATGGGTTGGGTAAGAAGACACCCTAAACCCTGCTACTCACCTGAAGTTAATTCCGTAACCTGAATACGCCATTCAATGGGTGAAATGATCCCGTGGAATAGATACAACACATGTACAAAAAGTTGCAACGTCGCATAGACTTGAGATTTGTCCACGAGAGAGTTTTGTCATTCTTGGAAATGATGTTGGCAAGTTATTGCGCTAAGTTAACCTACAAAAGGATGAGTAATCATCCTGTTACATCACCTTTCCTGGGAAATAGTTGCTAAGGAAAAGGAAAGTTAGGTATTTGCCTGGAAGCAATTGACCAATCAATAGATTGAAGCCACATGGTCGCTGGAATCTATCATAACAAAACCTAAAGTATTGGTAGGGTATGACCCTAACCTAAGAATGATAGGAATCTTGCCAAGTTGCAATTGATTCCGCATCGAATGCGGGTTGCATTCGGAGAAAAGGAGTCACTCCTTAACAGTTTGCCAGCTAAACGACCATTGGAATTGATTGTGCTTGTAATAGTTTAGAAAGCACTGTTTGCATTGTTTGCTCAATGAACTAAAGGATGAAAAGATATCTAAATACTTCAGGTTGAAGGCCTGAAGGGAGAGGCAGCTTCAGTTACCCCCGACTACCTGCCTGACCCTAACCAAGGGGGTTGTTAACCGCGCCGGGAACGTGGACTGAACCCGCCGTGAGAGGTCTCTCCGTTGAGTTCTACTTGGAGCAGGAGGACGCTTGGGTGCCAGAGGGGGCTCTGGCCGTAAATCCCTCGCCTTCCGGGCCCTGCACAAGAGGCTAACGTGACTCGGGATTGGATCTCGAGGCCCGCATACTAGTCTACGGGCGGAAACTTGGATTAGTGATCCCTGGTGGATTACTGGATAGCCTTCGGGCGGATTATGAATACGCCTACGGGCGGAACTCCTTGTATTTCAAAGATAAAAGGATAAAATGATAACAAAGAAGTTGTTTGGCATTGTTTTTCTTTATGTCCTGTGATAAGATTACGTGAAGGAACCAGTGCATAATAGGGTTAATCAAAGAAGCTATTTGTTATATGTCAAATTAATGTGGTAGGTAATTACATAACTAAAACAAACCGAGGAAAGTGCGGAGGACGGACCATGGGTCTGTCCTATGGATGGGTGGTCCCGGTTAGCCGGGAACTTTTCTCAAGTCTTCGGCAAACAGAGGATGATCGTCATCTCCAAAACAAGTAACAAGAACGGTGACTTAGAATTAACTATTACCCAATTCACGCTGTTTTAGGGGAACGGAATGGGACTATGCCTTATGGCAGAGAGGTCGAGCCTTGCATCCCTCTCGTTTCCCATTCTCCTTGAACCAAGTGCAGCGTGAATCCGCTTCGGACCTGGCGTTTCTGCGTAAAGTAGTTCGCTCGGGTCTGACGCTAGTTGCTGCTAGCTAATGACCAAACTAGAAAACCTTAATTCCGGTCGATCCTAAGTGGGAAACGGCCAGGACACTTCCGCTACGTGGCAGACGCGGAAAGACCTAGATTACAAAACCCGTAACATTCCATGGGAGTGCCGGGCGGAGTTCTCTAGACAGCCTTCCGATGGACTGCCAAGACGTGTCCTAGAGGATTCTAGTGGACACGTTACAATTTACCTTAGAAAGTTCTCTTACATGTATAGATATAATGCCATCTACTAATTTTGATAGTTAAATAGATTTCTAAACAATATTATGTCTAGGCTAGTGAGAGCCTTGATCTTAGCTATGGTTCTTGGAATGAATATTATGAGTCCTCTCCCTTGCAAAGATATGTTTCGCCACTTTTCCCTCCCCATTCCATGCCACTATTTGCAAATCATCCTCTAAGAAACACTCAAGACTTCCAAATTTTACCATTGGGATCCAATGCAACCTTAATTTGCATAAAAATATGGATCGCATTAAACTTTTGCTTGTGCCTAACATCTACACGTAGTCAATATGATTTGTAGCCCTCTACAGGAAGAGGTTAGCATAGGGATACATGCTAATAGCATAGCTAGGTGCCAATAGTCTATTGGATATCATCCTTGTGTTGAGGTATAGATACATCCTAGGGCTACGTTCTGTGATCAAGACTATATGTGGTGGAACATAGATTTATCAAGGCATTAATTCCTTGAAACTTATAGTTCGAGGTGCCACCATGGAAGGAGCTTGATGATCGGGAAATCAGTGTAAATATAGGCACCAATATGTGCTCAACATGGAAACATCCTTTGCAAATTGACACTTTGCTTTTGTACTCTCTTGTAAAAAAAATCATTTATGAAGCAATGTAAAATGTGTAGTCCAAAAGGCTCACATTAAAAAAATGTTGAAAGAAAAAGCAAGGTCAAATACCTGAGTCCTATTCTCAAAGTGAAGGGTCTTTTAGGCCTTAGCAAAATGTATGCAATTTTAATATTTCAATTCAAGAAAGGATAAGGAGGTGGTTGTTGCAGTCGTGGGATTTGAGGAGGTGGGAGGTTGAGGTGGTTACACCCTCTCTCTTCCTTTATCTTCTCCTCTCAAGCTTCATTTCTCCCTCTCTCATTTTGGCACAACACTTGCCTTCTTGTTCTTGCTTCTTTCTCTTGCTTCATGATCATTTTTATGGAGAGTGGGGAAGAGGAAGAGGGTGAGGATGGAAGAATTGTCCAATTTCTTGTGTGCCTCTCTTTTCTGTGTTTTTGAGCAATGGTTTCTTGGCGAAGAAGAGGGCTTCCTTGTAGGTTTTTGTGGCCAGCAAATGTATTTGCAGCCTCTCTTGGCTAGTTCATGGTTCAATTTGTGTTGTGGTAGGGTGTTGTTCAGAGGTATTGCACTTGGCTTGGTAGATCCTTTAGGCAAGCTAGACTTGCTGACAATTTAAGTCATGCTGCATAATCTTGGATTCAGGATTGTTGGAGATGAATTTCTTCTCATTTTGCAAAAAATATTACAATGCTAGCTAGAAAAGACATCATTACAACTACTAACCATGATAATCAAGCCAAGGCTATGACAATAACCTACAATGGAGAGAGCTAGAGCTCTTAGGTTTCTTTGGAATTTTTGAAATCCCACTCAATTCACCAATTGGTCAGTCAAGATTTGTTCAGGCTTGTATGTGAATAAGTTCAATTATGGACTTGTCACAACCAATGCAAAAATGGGAATGCAAAGTCCTCTTCCTCTAGCTTTTTAGGAGCCTGGACCATGAACTACTCTAGCAACTGCTCCACCTTCATCCAGCAAAGAAATTGCAATTCCCTCTATGTCTTGGGATAGGAAGAGTAGGGATGCACTATAATATAAAAGCCAACCACTTCTTTATAGCCACTACTAGTAGGGATGCTTAGAAGGGCAAACATTCAAAACCAACAGAATGCTATTATTTTTTCAGCTCAATTAGCACATGATCAGTGTGATGAGCCCATACTTCAAGATAGTGATCTAGCCGCATTCTCAAATGGAAGGTCTCTAGTCCATGGGGAATGAAGATCAGGAAGAGAGATTAATATTTTTTTGCTGCTTCTAATTTTCACAATGCTTGACAATAGTTGCCACCATGCTTGTGATGTTGAAAGGGATTCTTACCCTCGGGATTTAGGTAGAGATAAAAGGCTTCAGTGAGCAAGAAATGAGATAAAAGGGCTATCCACCATGGAAGTGAAACAAAGCTTGGCAGCAAGAAGAGAGAGAAAGTTTTTTTCCAAAAAGTAACTAAGGTTTAGGGTTTACTGCTTCTCTAACTTCTGTGGAGGCTTCTTTTACAAAGAACCTTTAAAATTGTGCATAAAACTCAATAACAACCTATAAGTTAGCCATGTAACCTCGAAATGTGTCCAAAGCTCTAGCCATGGCTCTTATGTGTCTCCCAACAAAGTTGCGGGCTAATTGTAGTCCTCCTTGCTATACCAATACTTACTCTCTTAAGTAACTAGGGTTTTGTGTTTTGAAAAGAGAGTTAGATTGAGGAAAAGAAAGGGACAAGGAAACAATGATTTTTGAGGGACATATACCCAAGCAGCTTATAAAGGAATTTATATATTTTTTACAAATTCAAGTATGTACTACCCAAGGATGGTTGAGAATATAAAAACCTTAAGCATATGCATGTATCGGATCTTAATAGCATGAAATAGCCATTGTGCAATGGTGAGATTTTGTACATGTACAACACTGATATCTTAATAGACATATTGAGCTCAAAGAATGTGTATCTAAGTTGGTTCATACCAAGTACAATTTTTGTGCACATGCATAAGGAATGTTAGCGTTGAGACATACCAAGAGCACATACATAGTAAAAAGTGCATCAATGGAACATTTAATGAGAAATTTAAGAAAATATTGGAGATTACAAATTACTCAATAGTCCTAACACAATACATTATTGAGTCACAACAAGAGACATGACTCTCACATAAAATCCTATCCTCTAAAGTGAATAGGTTCTCATTTTTTACTTGCTTAGCTCACTTTCCTTTCTAAGTATAGGTACTTTGTTCCATGACAAAATTTATGATTGATGTTCAAGTATCATAGAGAGAGAATGCTCAAGGGTGAACAATTTTGCTTGGACCAAGATACATCTAATAGTACAATTGTGGATATTCAAACCCCATGTCAAACATAAGTAAAGGTTCATAAGAAATTGACCGAATGTTTGACATGGGGTTTGAATATCAAAATAAGGTTCATAAGTAAAGTAGGGTGAAAGGAAAAATATGATGTTTAATGCTACTTTTCTACTAAAATTTGGTGAATCACAAAGGATTCCTTATTGGTTCCAGCATTGATGTTATATGCCAAAGAGTAGAATGTGTCCCTATAAAAGCTTATTTTATAAGAAGGTGCCAATGATACAAGGAGACAATGATACAAGGAGACACCATTATCTGAAAGTATTGAACTCTTTACACGGACAGCTTCTGAAGCAATTATCACAATGGATTTTACATCCACTATTGATATAAACTTCTTGTTTGATAAGACAAATGGAATGTTTGCTATCATTAGGATAGAAGGTGTTTCCTCCATTGAAGATGTGCAGATGAAGGAATCCTCTAAAGTGTGTCATCTAACAAAAAGCTAGGCAAGTGATGACACACGTAGTATAAATGGCTGAATATGATTGCCGTATTAATCACATAGTCATTGTCGTCAAGCTATTGACAAAAGAAAAGCTTTGAGCTTCAAGAAAAGCTTAGGCCTTAACTATGAAAAGCTACGGCTTTTTGGCATGTCAGCAGAAAACGTGCTATTGAAGGAGGTGGAGTATGAGCTTAAAAGGACAGCGACCCGCCTGCAATCAGGGGAAGGAGAGCTGAAGAAGAGGACAAGGAGGACGGAAAGCCAAAGTTGATGGTGAGCTTAGAAAGTGACAAAGGGAATAGTACTTTTTATTTTCTTTCCCTGCAGTTGTACTGCTGAGAGGGTGGTGATCTGAAGACTAAGTTAGCGCGGAAGATGAGACGAAGGTTAAGACGGTGACAGGCAATAGTTCCAGAAGGCGACAAAGATGCTGATGAAGATGAAGCCGACGAGAGAGGAGGTGATTGGTCGATAGCAAACAACATGGAAATATGAAGTTGATCAAGCTTTGGCGTTGAGTCCTCGGATCAAGCTTTGGCGTTGAGTCCTCGGCTCTAGTTTGTAGTAAGGGACTCGTCGCTTCTCTCGACTCTCATAGCTCAGCATGCAAAGGAACGCAGCAGAAGAGAAGGAAGGTATTGAGCAAAGATTGAAGCTGACGAGCTTGGAGGACAGAGGAGGAGAGTGGAAGACAAGACCTCAATGAGATTACCGACGGTAGCTGCCTCTCCGACTCCCATATTCACCTGCCTTTTCTAGGAGATTGATGATGTGGGAGGCTAGTCTTTGGCTGTTTTCCTAGAATCGGAGGTGCTAAGCTCCACCGCAAAGCCAAAGCTCTTGCTGCTGAGAAGAAGGTTGCAGCACCCCCGCTTAAGATGAGTGACGCCATTACATTCTAAGCATGCACCACCGAGGGGACTGTCGTGTCCTCACCACATCCATCCATGTGGTCGTGCTAGCCGATATCTCGATGAGCACATAACCCTCAGCCTCTTCGACGCCATGGGCTTCTCCTGCGGTCACTGCTTCAAGGATCAAGCCTCCCATCCGTGCTCCTCTCCCGTTGCAACCATCTCTATTGATGGTGGTGTCTGTTTTTCCCTCTGAGATAGATAGCGACACAGTTGAGAGGACCTCATTAAATCTGTCAAGAGGCTGAAGCAAGTGGACGAAGCATGAGTACACAAGAAAGGGCTCTTCAAGAGAAGTATATTTCAGAAGTGGAACATGCTGAAGATAGAATTTCTATTACCATAAAGGTATAAAAGTCATCACCATATGCTGAAGGGATTGTATTTCAATCAATCTAAATCTACCTCTTACCTATTGCAAGAAATTTCATCTCATAGGATTGATCTTGTTCAATGACATAGTAAGCTTTCACTGAAACTATATATGTTTTGATATTCTTGTACTCCTTATATTCATGCCAAAGTATGAGAAAGCTTTAGAAGAATCCAAAGCACATAATGCAAACATGTATGCCTCTATTAGTCTTATTGATTCCTCTTGTGAAAAGATTTTGATGTCTTTTGGATTCTATGTGTTTATCTTGAGCTGAGCACTCTTCATCAGCCTTGCTCCCATCTAAAATTAGCACCCCTACGGCGAGCGACCTCCATGAACCCCCTGCTCGAATCCCGTGTGACACTTGGTGAACCTGATGTGAGAGCGTCACTTCTAATTGTCGAGATGGGAGACTCTTCAAACACTCCACCTACTTCATCATCAAGTACTTCTTCCTTTTCGACTGATGAGATGAAGAATTTATTGCAAACTCTATCTTCGGCTATTACAATGTAGAATTAGCAGATGCAGTTATCTATGCAACAGCATCAACAGTAGTTACATCAATAACAATTGGATCAACAACGAATGCTACATCAAGAACAAGAGCATACACATGGAGCAACCAAAGCGATTAAGACCGTGGTAAGTGAACGCAAATTATTTGATGGCCAGAATGTCTCAGCATATCTTAAAACTTTTGAAAGCCAGATGCGCTTCTTTGGAGTTCCTACCAACTTGAGCAATCATTTCTTATAGCTTGTCATGCCTGATTTGCGGGTTAGAGTGACTGATTTATTTGTGCAAGATTCAAATTGGAATGTCTTCAAGAAGGCACTCAAAGATGAATATTTCCTGGAGAATTATGATATTGCTACTCAAAAGACGTTTAGGGAATGGGTCTATTAGTCCAACAAAGGTCTTGTTGCTTCCGAGTTATTGCATGAGTTTGAAGAATGTTACAACTAGTTGGATGTACTTGAACAAAGAGCCCTAAACTCGGAGAAAGTAGAGTTATTCTTGCATGTGACTGATCTTGCACTTCAAGACGAGTTGGGAGAGCTTCTTTAAGACCATACGTAGCCTATGGGATTGAAGATGGATTGGCAAGATGCTATTGATGCAGTCTCCATATTAACGAAGAGCCAAAGATGGAAGGCTCGCCTACAAAACGGTATGCAAACTCCCCTATTGATGTCTTCTTCTACCTCCACTTTTCCTACTTCTCCTGCTGCTCCTTCCACTTTCTCTCCTACTTCACATCCCATGTCTATGCCTATTCCAATATAAAAATTACATCTTATATTATAAGAAAAGATTTAACGACATGGCCAAATCTCAAATTCTATTGGAAAAAATAACAAAAATTACTTCTTATATTGTAAGAAATTTTTTTAATATATGGTCTAATCTATAGATTGATGAAAGATCATGATATGCGTTCTTAGAAGATCAAATTTCATCATATGGCAAAATCATATATTGCATTCCATGTAATATGCTTTATTGAGTATTGATAAGTATTGTATGGCCATATGCTTATTGTAAAATCATAAAGAATATAATGATAAAATATTATAAAAATGATTTTACTATAAAAATATAGTATAATATAGAATATTATATAGTAAAGTATAATATGATGCATAAGAATTTCATAAAATGCTTCAATATTAGTGAACGATACAAGAAATATAAGGCTAGATTTAGCCTTGAGTTGAAACCCTAAGGTATATAGCTCACACAATTAAAAAAAAGGTTAGTATTTTGAAAGCAATCATTGTTGATAAAAGCATTGCACAAATAATTTATTTCATATTCACATTCAAGAGAGTTTTTACAATGTAACACAAATTATATACTTCATATTCATAGCAAAGAGAGTATTTTCAGAATTGTATAAAATCATGTTTTTCATATTCACAACAAAGAAGCTATCATTTGCAAGGTAATGGTAAAAAAAGGCAAGCACTCCAAGAGATCAATCAAGCAATCGAGAAAAAGAAGAAGACATTGAATTTCTAAGAGTAAGTGCCTAATCTCATTGCTACAAATTAAGTAAAGATTGTATTTAATTTTCATATGTGATTCTTATTTAGATAATGCTTGTAATGCTTGATCTTAATATCATTCTATACTAATCATATGAAAGATTACTAGTGTGATTTGTGGTAATTGCATGGTTTGAATAAAACAAGAGAGAGTATACATTAGTAGAGATTAGAAAAGAAGTGGAGAATCACTAGTACCAAGTCAATTTAGTTTAACTCAAACTAAAAAATAAAGTAGAGAAGAGTTTAAAACATATTGTAGTTAGTAAAAGTAAGCAATATGTGCTATTCGGAACATAATAGAAATCACTCGTGAAGTGGACTAGGCAGGTCGGGGAGTGGCAATTATTCACTACCTTGTAGAATTGCTAAACCTTTGGAACAAGATTTTTTATTTGAAGATGCCGGCAGATTTTGTCACAATACCTAGATGCAAATCAAAATTTGCACGTCACAATCTATTTTAGTTGAGAAAATGAAGTAGAGAATACTCAGAGAAGAGCAAGAGGATAGAACCGCCAAAGATTAGGGTCGCAAAACTTGTAGTAAGAGAGAAGCAACCCGAGCAAAGATAGAAATACAGAGGATTAGGGATGCAAAATTTACAACCATTTATCTTATATGACTAGCAAGCATTTGGGATAATACAACACTCGAAAATTAATCAAACTAGGCCAAAACAATGATAAGAGTTTGCAATGAATGATGTAGACTCAATATGTTGGGACCTAAAACGGGCCTGTCACTAGCTCTATGGCACTAATTGGTCCTCTACTGTACACCTCAAACCACCCCACACGGTGTCACACGGGATTTGCGCAAGGGGGGTTCCTGAAGTCCCTTGCCACAGGGACGCTTTGCGAGATGGAAGCAAAGGATGAAGAATACCACTCAATGTATGATGAATTCATGGAGCAAAAAGAAACCTTGGGTTTCTTCTTCGATCGATTACAAATATACACATTAAAAAAAAGTGGGAATTCAAGGCATTCATTCTTCACAATACATCATAACACATGTTCTCATACATAGAATTCTTGAGCTCATAAAGGATAGATTAGAAGAAGTACAAAGAATCACTTCACAAGAGATCTTCAAAGTTTTGACACATGAGAGCATATTAAGTCGTGGATATGCATGAAAAGAGAAGCGAATTGAAGTATAGTATATTTGACAATATTCATAGAATAGATCAAGCCTTCCACATGCTATTCCACACAGGATGAGAGCACAAGACTCATACATGCGAAGGAATTGAACTTTGAAATTTAACCCTTAGGCTTCATCTTTTATGGAAGGATTGGTCACCCTTAAACAAAAGTTAAGGATTGAGCTCATCTCTGGTCAATTAGCATACATATAGCTTCGGATTCTCATATACTAAAACCATATTAGAAGTTGACAAGGCCTCCACATAGTATCATTGTTGCAACTGTCTTTCAAAGTTTCTTCATGCAATGTCACCCTCAAGTCTACTTTTTCCTTCTTCTCTGCAACCGGCAAGTATATAGTTCAGTTGTAGAAATACTCACTAGTGGTTGGCGATTGATTGAAGCATAAGTTCTTGATAGGTGGAAACAATGTGAGCCACCTCTGATCTCTTTTAGCGACCATAACAACAGTTCAACATGTAGCCAAGAAGCCAGAAAAATCTGCGATCTGTCTTCCTCCTAGTGAACAGTTGTCATGGAACCTTTGGAGCCTTCATGCTTCTTCCATGTTTTCTGTCATGTGTAGTTGTTGTTACCATAGAGCTATCGTCTTCATATAGCTAACATCAAAATTGTTGACTAACTTCATACATTGCGATGATTATAAGATGCCAAGTGATGTTGCCAATCAACACTTGTATTTAAAAAAAAACGAAGCCAAAAGGAAAATAAGATCATTATCACTTAGAACGGATACAGGTCACACTCGGGCTCTGAAGTTTTTCGTAACACTCCTGGCATAGCTGTGAAGCCACCTGTTTTATAACAAAGCGGCGCAAAGCCTGAACTTCATCTGGTTCACGCTGAAAGGAGTTGACTAGCTCCATAATTAGCTTCCTTCCCATGGTTTGGCCTGCTTTTCATCGGTTGAACTCGTCAGAATCATGAGCCTCAGCCAAGCCCTTTCCTCCACTTCCACTTTTCTGTCATTCTCCTCCCTTCATTGGTCCTCTTTGATCTTGATCATCTCCAAGGTATCCTTGAACAACCTATTGTTCTACTGAAACAAGTTTGATATATACGAGGTCGCCATTCTGCTTGCTGTTTTCTTGTTCCACTGCAAATTTAGCCAAGCCTTGCAGACTCACATTATTTTTAGCATTGGGGATGCTCTTTGGCCCTTCCCTTCGATCTTCTCCACCGCTATCAAGATGGCCCCACCGAAAAGCATGGTTGCTTTTCTTAATTAAGCCAAGACTTAAAAATAAGAAAGTTAAGGCTCAAAAAAATAACTATTCTTTTTTTAAAATCCTTATCTTGATCGTCATTTTCTCAATCACATTAGACTTGTAAAATGAGAGTTAAAGGAAGTTCCAAAACTTATAATTACAATCTTTTTGTGAAGGGAACATCTTGAAGCGGGGTACAATGATTCTCTCATTTTGGAGACTTGATGCGGAATTATTTGATGCACGAGATTCCACAAGTTGCAACATCTTTGTTTGCAGAATTTCAATTGATGTTAAACTTGAAGTCTTCCCACACAATGTAGTAGTCCCATCAGTCTCTATTGTTTGTGCTAAGAAGAGCTATATCCAAAGAAGCTACAGTGTCATCACTTCCTGCCTTGAGTTATGCATTGTGCCCTATCAAGGAAATATGCTTCGAAACAAATCTTTGTGCTCATCCACTCATGACTCGAGAAATTTTGCAATGTTGGATCCATGCAATGCAACCAATCATGCAATGCTCCAGTACAAAAAATTATGAATGCATTGAAGAAATTGTGCATAACCTAACTACATGTGCTCGTGTGTCATGCAAATGCAAACAGAAAAGATACACACAACAAAAAATAAGCTCATAATGACGCTAACTAAAGAGTTAGAAATCTTGGCAAAAAACTCTGCGCTCAGGTTCGCAATGGTAGACGTGCAGCGTCACGACATCCGCCCCCTCCAAACTTGCACATCCTCTGGATGGGCCACAGCTACCCATCCTCATCACTAGTAAGTTGAACGGTCAATGCAATATCTTCAACTTTTGCAAAAGCATATTACATGTTCACATCTTCATCTTCATCCTCTCCAAACTCAAGTCCATCATAAATTGCATCATCTAATTCCTCGAGTGTATAGGCTGTAACATCTCTTCTCTTGAAGAGTTTAATTCTCTTTCTTGCAATTGGAATCTACAAGGCTGTACCATCAAGTTCTACTTAAGAATATGTAGCATTGTCATGGACATGTTGCACTAGATAGGGTCCAAACCATCATCTGGAAACCTTGAGGATAGCACTATACTGGTTGTCTAGACTACTGTCATAGACTAACACCCAATCTCCTTCTTTAATCTCTTTAGGCCTCAATCTATGCCTACTATGAAAGTGGTCTTTATTGCAAATTCTAGCCTCTTTGAGCTTTTTAATTGCTCTCTCAATATCTTTAAGTCTTCTCTCCAACTAACGAATACGAAGATCCAAAAGATCTTCTCCAGACATCTCTTCTTCCTGCCATGGTAAAGCACTCCAAGTAAGTGTGCAAGTCTCTATTAGCATAATTGGCTTCTGCCCATACATCAACTCAGCTGGAATATATCTTGAAGTCACACTATGAGTAGTGCGATGAGCCCATAAAGCATAAGGCAACCACCTAGGCCACTCCTGAATCCGTCTACCACATGCTTTGGCCAAGGCTTTCACAATCGGTGGATGGCCTCTTTTGCTCTTCCCGTTGCCTTCTAGATTATATGCCAAAGTCAAAGAAAGTTTAATGCCAAGGTGAGAGAAAAACTCCCTAGCCTCATCAACATCCAACTCACCTCTATCTGCAATAATTTTTTCAATACATCCATATCTACAAATAACATCCTCTAAAAGAAACTTACAAACCACTGATAGATTTTGTTCATAATGCTCTTCCTTCCACTTGATTTGCGAGATCTTCTCGTACCAAAACAATATAGCACATATGCCATAAACCAATAGGCATGGTAATAAAATCAAGAACCCACTTGTAATGAGTACATAGCGAGTAGGTAGGATGAAGCTCATCTCTATGCCTCACTGAAGAGAACAATTGACAATCAGGGCATGTCTCAACAAACTCTGAGATATCTTTATACATCCCTTTCCACCAATAACACTCTTTGATCTTCTCATAGATCACCCAAATAGCTCGATGTTCAACCCAAATATTTTCATAGAATTCTTTCATGATACGCACATGTGAAGCTCTATCACAAACAACTCTTAATGGGTGTCCTCCTCGATTTCGTGGATGCTTTCAAAGTAGCCCACTTCGTAAGAAGAAACCATAAGTTGTTCTTCTAATTTTCTTGAAGTTTGCATCAATCCATCCATCTTGTCTAAACATTGTACTCAAATAATGACCAATCTGCAAATACTCTCCTGTATACAAAGACTCATCAAAGCTTTCCAAAGCTGTCACATGACAAACATGATCAACATGCATGGCTATAAGATCAGCCCCATCATCAGCATCATCAATACAAGAAAAATCCATATCATCATACCTTGCTCGTGAAAGCATATTAGCTACTATTGGGTTGTCTTTACGTACTATGTGCTTGAACTCAAGATTCATGGATTTTATGTACCCAATCCACCACATGTTGGAATATGGAGCTGAAGATGGTTCTAGAATTCCCATCTTGATCTGCTCATTCAAGAGATCTACCAGTTTGGGCAAGTGAGCCCTCGGTACAGGAATAGGCCGTAGATTCCAAGGGACATGTGGAATGGTAAAAATAACCATGGGCGTCACAACCCTAGGATCAACGCATCCAATCTCATGTGGAAAGAAAGAAAAATCATTTTCATGTCTCCATAACATCTCTTCAAAACTTCTTATCTCTTCAGGAAGTAGGAAATCTTCGGTTCCAATCTTCATGTCTTTCAATGTCTCAACTGAAAACTTATATCCAATACCTACGGGATCTCGCAAAGGATGTTGCATAGCAGCTCTTCTAATCATCGCATCACTATCCAAAGGTAGTGGACCTACAACAGCTGGTCAAACCTTCTAGTCAATTGTCTTATATTTTGTCTGATTTTTAGCTTTATTTCTACAACCTGCACATTTCACCTCATGATGAAAAAACCCTGGTAAACACAAATTTTGATGTGTATAAACAGCAACACCCAAATCTTTTTGCTAAAATAAGTCAACAAGAAATTCTTTTTGCTGAGAATCCTCAGCGCCCAATTTCTTTTGAAGCATTAAATCAACAATTTCACAATACATCACCAGAGACTCAACCTGTAAGACATTTGACATCTCTTGATTGTTAGCATTTAGCAAAACCAAAAGTTCTTCCATGGTATCCGAGCATGAAAGGCCATCATAGAGACCATCTATTTGGTCTTCTTCTTGCAAAACACCTGAGTTCATCAATTCTTATTCTTTTCTTTTTACATACTGCCTTGCAGCTCTAGGCATATCAGAAATATACTGAAAACACAAAGTGCTTTCAATACATACACCATAAACACATGAGGAAAAAACTGTCACTGCCAGGAGGCGAGTGCTTCCCCTAACTCGTACCACCATCATCTTGCATGACAGTGGTACCTAACAAAAATCCGGCTCTCCTGCTGGAAGATGGAAATCCCTCAAAGAATCTTTATTCCACTGACGATTGATGCAAATGGTCATGAACTGGATAACTCTCTTCCCATCCTTGCTTCAGATCCGTGCATAGACAGACCCATCATCCAAAACCTTAGTCTCCATCCTAGACTCAACAATAAATGGTTGCCCCAAAATAATAGGATAAGAACAAGATTTTTATACAAAAAAATGATAAGACTCACCCACATCTCCAATAGAAATCTTCAGATTTGGGCAAGCAACTATGAATCCCCTGCAGTGTTGTTGGCCGCACGCATACGCCAACCATGATCCACATCAACTAGCCATCAGCCAGTATCATATAAACCTCGCACAATTACATTAATCTCGAAACCATGATCCAAAAGAGCAACACAAGGAGTCTCAGTCTCACCAAGCTTTACGACAGTTTTTGTAGTCGCACAAGCCTAGTGACTTTGAGAGAAATGGCTTCGAGGCACCCACCTAGGCACATCTTCACTCTGATCATACTATACGGGATGAAGTAAAGATTGAAGAGACTTCTTAGATTGCATACTTAGAGCTCTATTTGTAGACTCCTCAATAGTCTCCTCATTAGAATCAACCTCCTCAATCAGCAACCCATAGAGAATAGCCTTGGTAATAGCTAAAGCCCCTTGATGGATCATATCCTACATTGGCTCTTCAATAATTTGGCGCTTTCTTTTTATGATGTCAATAATAATATCATGGAACTCTTTCTTGGGAATCCCAAAAACTTCTCCAAGTGTAAATTCAATCTTGCAATTAAGAATTCAATCTTCAAGTACCTTTTTCAAGTTTGTGGAAGTCTCAATGTCGAATAGTAGCTTGAATCTATGTTGCTTCTTCGACTTCAAATCCTTTAAATTTGGGGCCTTTTTTGTCAAGATTGTGGGAGAGAAGGAAGGAGTCTCACTTGTAGCTTTCTTGCTTGCACAATGGGGGAATACACACAAAGGTGGAGGCTGAAAACAGTTTTTCTCTTCTTAGTTGTGTAAGCCAAAAAGAACTCAAGTACATAGAAATAGAAGAACCCTATATATGGGTCTCAAACCAAACTCAACTAACTAAGGTGGCATACTAACTGAGCCACGAACTAGAGTAGATAAGGATACATGAGTATACGTCTAGCCGCATCCAAATGCGGTTTCCTTGGAGCCTGCATAAACTGACTTACCAATCCAACATCGTAGCTCAAATTTGCCCTGGTAATAGTCATATAAATCAGACTTCCTACTATGCGTCTGTACATAGTAGGGTCTTCAAGAAGCTCACTTGCATCTGCGCTCAGCTTCACATTCTGCTCCAAAGGAACTGAAATAGGCTTACAGCCTGTCATCCCATATTTGGACAACATGTCCAATCCATACTGCCTCTGCAAGAGCCGTATCCCACTTGGTGATCTAATCACCTCAATGCCCAAGAAATAACGCAACTCTCCTAAATTCTTCATCTCAAACTTCTGCTTCAATAGCATTTTCACATGAAGGATATCTTCATCACTATCACCTGTCATAATCAAATCATCAACATAAATGACAAGTAGCATAATACCCTTCTCTATTTTTCTCACATAAAGTGAGAAATCTGCCCTGGAAATCTGAAAGCCAATAGTGACAAGATACTGTCCTATCTTGTCAGACCATGCTCTAGGTACTTGCTTCAAGCTATACAAGGATTTCTTCAACCTGCAAATAAACTCAGGATGAACAACATGCACATAACCTAGTGGCTGCTCCATATAGACCTCTTCTTGCAAATCACCATGCAAGAAAGCATTCTTTACATCCATTTGATATAAATACCATCCCTTTGATGCAACCATAGCAATGACTGCTCTTACAGTTGCCATCCTTGCAACCGGACTGAATGTTTCTTCATAATCAATGCCATATGTTTGTGCATACCCCTTGACTACTAATCTTGCCTTATATCTATTCACAGAACCATCTGCATTGTGTTTCACCTTATAAACCCACTTACAACCAATTGTATTCTTATCTTTAGGCAAAGGTACCAATTCCCATGTAGCATTTGCTTCTAAGGCATCCATTTCTTCATCCATGGCTTTCTCCCATTTTTATTTTCCCATGGCTTGCTCAAAAGAAGTGGGTTCTGGTTCCTGTATCACTTTGACCATATAGGCATAGTGAATGGCTGTAAATCCATCATATTTCAGCCTATCCACAGGATACCTAGCTCTGGTAGACCTACGCAAAGTAGGTTCACTCCCAGGTGCTCTCAAAACATCCCTAGTCTTCCTTACTCTAGGTGTAACAATAGAATGAATACCCAACTCATCATCAATGCTCTATTCTGAGCCACTAGATTTACCATCCACATAAGAGTGACCTGCATTCACAACAAACATGGGTTGATCTACCTTCTCTTTTCCTTTTCGTGATACCTGCATACCATTATCTGCATTGCTTTGAGAAGATTCTCTTGATCTCAATCTGCCTGTCCATGGCGAAGAATGTGAACCACTGCTAGAGGACGCTCCAGGTCCACTAATATCTTGTGCTGCTATGAATTCTGTGCAGCATTACCATTTTGTGCATCTACATTATCAATCACATTTACTGGTTTATACCAGCTACTCATCTCATCAAAAACAACATCTTTGCTCACTGTAAACTTACGAGTAGAAGGGTTATAACATCTATACCCTTTTTGCTGCAGAGAGTAACCAATAAAGATGCACTTCTCAACTTTTGGATCCAACTTGGATCTCAACTCATCTGGCACATGAACATAGGCAATGCAACAAAAAAATTTCAAATGAGAAATATCTGGTTTCCTGCCAGTATACCTCTCCTCTAGAGTCATGTCATGTATTGCTACAGTGGGAGTCCTGTTCATTATATAGACTGTTGTAGCAACTGCCTCAGCCCAATAAATATCTGGTAGGTCTTTTTCATTGAGCATGGCACGAGATACCTCTCCAATATTCCTATTTTTTCTTTCTGAAATTCCATTTTGTTGTGGGGTATGACTACATGAATATTGTTGCTTTATGCCATGCTCCTGCAAGGACCTTGCAAACTCATTTGAGAGGTACTCTCCCCTTCCATCTAACCTTAGGCATTTTATTTGCAAGCCTGTTTCTTTTTCAACCATAGCTTTAAGAGTTTTGAAATGCCCAAAAACTTCACTTTTCTTTTTCATAAAATACACCCAAACTTTTCTGTTGTAGTCATCAATAAAAGTGACAAAATAATGATATCCTCCAAGAGATGCAGATTTAGTAGTCCACACATCAGAGTGGGTTAATTCCAATGGCTTCTTACTCTCTTGAACATGCCTAAGAAATGGTTTCCTTGCCTGTTTTCCAAATTGACAGGCTTCACATACCTTATGCATTTCTGCAACCTTGAATTTAGGCAATCCTGCAACAATATTTTGGGCTTGCATTGATTTAAGTCATTGTACATTAACATGACCAATGCGTTTATGCCAGATATGAATATCTGCAACTACACCGGTCCCATGTGCAAACATTACTGCACTCAATTTAGGTATGTCTGCATCCAACGTAAACATTCTACCCTTCTTCTTTCCTTTTGCTATCAAGCGACTTGTATTTTTCATATCCTCAACAAAACATCCATGAGAATTAAATCTGACCTGCAAGACTTGCTCAACCATTTGACCAACAGAATCTAGGTTCTTGTTGATATTCGGGACATGAAGTACATCCGATAGGTATTTCTTTTTCCCATCCTGCATAGACAAAGGAATTTTTCCAATCTGCACAATAGGATGTGCAGTATCATCACCAGTCTCCACAAATCCTGGTTTTTCCATTTTCCTTGCGTCCTGCATCCATTCTGCATGACCTATCATGTGGTTTGATGCACGTGATTCAACATACCACACATCGTTGCTTTCTTCTACACTTGTCACAGAATTGGTCATGTGCTGCACCATAAACAAATGCTCATTTTTGCCATCACCCTGTCTACTAGAAGATGCATAATTCCCTTGTTGCAATTTTCCATTCATGTTTTCATTCTGCTTTTTATAGCAGTCTTTAGCCATATGACCCATTTTACCACAGTAGTAGCATTCAACATTGTTTTTTGCATTTTGGCCTCTTTGCCATCCACCACAACCTCTTTGGCTCCCCCTGCCTCTAGAGTTACCACATCCTCCTCCATAGGACTGGTTTTATTGAGTTTGCTGCATATTTTGATTTCTATCACGGCCTCCAGATTAGCCTTCTCTACCTTTGCCTCTATCTATTCCAGCATTTGAGTAGAAGACAACTTCTTTTGAAGTTTCTCCTGAAGAAGATGCACCACCATTTCTCTGCTCCTCAGAAATTAGAAGAGTACTCAAGTCCTCAAAATCAGGAAATCTTTCACGAATGGAAATGGATATTCGAAACTGTGCATAATCCTTTCCTAGACCATTCAAGGTCGCATAAACTAAATCATCATCTTCCACTGACAACCCAATGGAAGTAAGTACATCTGCAATCTTCTTCACCTTCATGTGGTAGTCATTGATGCTCATACTTTCTCTTTGCACATTGTGCAACTCTTACTTGAGCTGCATTTTCCTGGCTTGCGTATTTGTGCTATACATTTTTGACAAAGTATCCCATGCCTCGTTTGACATACTTGCATCTTGAATATGCACAATCATAGAGTCTGAAATGCCGATAGACAGCCAGTACATAACTTTCCTCACTCTCTCATGCCATGCTTTAAATACCTGCATTTCTGATTGGGAACATTAGGAAGAACTGGTTCTTCTTCATTTTGTGCAACGAGTTCCCAATATTCTTTTCCCATAAGGAAATTCGTCATTTTGAACTTCCATGCTTGGAAGTTGTTCTTGTCAAGCTTTTTAGTGACAATCTATGAAAGAGAATCAGACGCCATTACAGAACACTGCAAAAAATTATGTCACTACAAAGAACACAGCTTCAGCCTCACAAGGGCAAATCTGCAAAACGGATGAAAGTGGTATTTGACCACACAGTCACTTCCTAGTGACGATTTTGCATCAATAGGTAACAAGGATGATTCTCTAACTCCCAATGTCTCTGCGCACAGGTATACGATGAAGTTTCCACAGTAACTTTTCACTGACTTGTAGAATAGTGGTCGCACAGCATAAAACAGGGCCTTTTCCTGAGCGTGCAGAAAACTTTTGCCTCCAAAATAGGCCTCGAAATGGCCTCAAATAAAAAAAACAGAGCAACCAAGGGCTAAAGCCCTTGCCCGCAGCATATACTACCCTCTTGCTACACCGTGAAGGGCGTCTTACTCTGAGACAATGCAGTCTTGCACTTTTCGGTTGTGCTACCTGTAGAGACTTGCTCCCAAAACAGAAAAATGAAAGCAACACTGGTCCTCTTACCAGAACACCACGAACTTGGTTTTCTTTCTTGAGCTCCTTACCACGAACAAGGCTCTGATACCATGTCAAGATTGTGGGAGAGAAGGAAGGAGTCTCACTTGTAGCTTTCTTGCTTGCACAATGGGGGAATACACACAAAGGTGGAGGCTGAAAATAGTTTTTCTCTTCTTAGTTGTGTAAGCCAAAAAGAACTCAAGTACATAGAAATAGAAGAACCCTATATATGGGTCTCAAACCAAACTCAACTAACTAAGATGGCATACTAACTGACCACGAAGTAGAGTAGATAAGGATAGCTGTCATCTAGCTATTATTCATGGGTGGTATACCAACCGCATCTGCAATTGACAAGTCGGTGACATAAATGCACAACGGTCACTCTGGCATGTCATGAGTGGAGCTCGATATCTCAACATTTTTATCTTCATGTACTTTTGGCTTCTGTACGTTAGTCCTAACCTTAATTTATTATGAGTGTGCACTCTAAACTCATAAATGCCCATTAATTTAAATATGTATTTTGCAGAATCACTCATTATCTCTTTTGCACTTTTCTTCAACAAGTGCTTCAAATCCTTGAGATTTTGCAATGTAAGCATAGATAGAGAAGACATCTACGCAATCATTCCATCCGGTTCCTTTTCTAATTGCATCTCCTATGAATGAAAGTTCACATGATGAAGCTTTACCTTTCTTTTCAGCATGTAGTGCATAGGACCATAAAGAAGACTTATCTTTTGGTAACTCTTCTAGTTGAAGACCATAGGCAATAGCTTCTCTTGCTGCCTCTTTCTTCACATAATAAGAATGTAAGAGAGTTTCCTCCAATAATTTCTTCATACCTCCTTTTTTGAGTGGTTGCTTTGTGTCTGGGAAACATATCATCCTATCCTTCCACACCACCAACTTCAATCTTTTTGCCTCTTTGAAGTCTTGACAGTCCTTGCACTCATGGTCTGGACTATTGCACCATATGCAATGCCAAACACAATCATTCTGGAAGAATTCATAGGAGTAGAAGAAGAGGGAACAGAAATTGGAGCTGGGTTAAGTGGATGTTGATCTCTTCTGGCCATCTTTATCTGAAGATCCTTCAAGTTCTTTGAAATTTCTTCCACCATGTCTTCGACAGTTGGTTTGGCAAACACCCTAACAATTGTCGCAAGAATAGGCATAGACATAGGCATACAAGTAGGCATAGACATGGAACGTGAAGTAGGAGAGGAAGTGGAAGGAGCAGTAGGAGAAGTAGAAGAAGTGGAGGTAGTAGAAGACATCGTTAAGGAAGTTTGCATACCGTTTTCTAGGCGAGCCTTCCATCTTCGCCTCTTCGTTAATGAAGAGATTGCATCAATAGCATCTTGCCAATCCGTCTTCAATCCCATAGGCTATGTACGGTCTTCAAGAAGCTCTCCCAACTTGTCCTGAAGTGTAGGATTAGTTGCCTGCAAGAATAACTCCACTTTCTCCTAGTTTAGGGCTCTTTGTTCAAGTGTATCCAACTGATTGTAACGTTCTTCAAACTCCCACAATAACTCGAAAGCAACAAGTCCTTTGTTGGGCTAATAGAACCACTCTCTGAACATCTTCCGAGTAGCAATACCATAATCCTCCAGGAAATATTCATCTTTGAGCACCTTCTTGAAGACATTCCGGTTTTAATCTTGCACAAATAAATCAATCACTCTAACCCACAAAGCAGTTATGACAAGCCGTAAGAAATAATTTCTCCAGTTGGTAGGAAGTCCAAAAAAGTGCAACTGGATTTCAAAAGTTTTAAGATAAGATGAGACATTCTGGCCATCAAATAATTTGCGCTCACTTACCACGGCCTCGATTGCTTTGGTTTCACCATGTGTATGCTCTTGTTCTTGATGTAGCATCCGTTGTTGATCCTATTGTTGCTGATGTAGCTACTATTGATGTTGCATGGATAACTACATCTATTGATTATGCATCATAATAGCTGAAGATAGAGTTTGAATAAATTCTTCATCTCGTTGGTTGAAAAGGAAGAAGCATTCGATGATGAAGTGGGTGATGTACTTGAAGAGTCTCCCATCTTGGCAATAAAAAACAACGCTTTCACGTCGCGTCCACCAAGTGTTGCACAGAATTTGTGCAAGGGGGGTTTGTGAAGTCGCTCGCCACAGGGACGTTTTGTGAGATGGAAGCAAAGGATGAAGAAGAACACTCAACGTATGATAAATTCATGGAGCAAAAAGAATGCTTGGCTTTCTTCTTTGATGGATTACAAATATAGGCATTAAAAAAAAGTGGGAATTCAAGGCATTCATTCTTCACAATACATCATAACACATGTTCTCATACATAGAATTATTGAGCTCATAAAGGATAGATTAGTAGAATTACAAATAATAACTTCACAAGAGATCTTCAAAGTTTTGACACATGAGAGCATATTAAGTCGTGGATATGCATGAAAAGAGAAGTGAATTGAAGTATACTATATTTGACAATATTCATAGAATAGATCAAGCCTTCCAGATGCTATTCCACATAGGATGAGAGCACAAGAGTCAGATATGCAAAGGAATCAAACTTTGAATTTTGACCCATAGGCTTTATCTTTTATGGAAGGATTGGTCACCCTTAAACAAAAGTTAAGGATTGAGCTCATCTCTGGTCAATTAGCATACATATAGATTCTCATTTGCTAAAACCTTATTAGAAGTCGACAAGGCCTCCACATAGTATCATTGGTGCAATTGTCTTTCAAAGTTTCTTCATGCAATGTAACCCTCAAGTCTACTTTTTACCTCTTCTCTGCAACCGACAAGTATATAGTTCAGTTGTAGAAATACTCAGTGGTGGTTGGTGATTGATTGAAGCATAAGTCCTTGATAGGTGGAAACAATGTGAGCCACCTTTGATCTCTTTCAACGACCGTAAAAACAGTTCAACATGTAGCCAATAAGCCAAAAAATTTTGCAATCTATCTTCCTCTTGTTGAACAGTTGTCATGGAATCTTTGGAGCCTTCGTGCTTCTTCCATATTTTTTGTCATGTGTAGTTGCTGTTCTCGTTGAGCTATCACCTTCATATAGCTAACATCAAAATTGTTGACTAACTTCATACATTGCGATGATTATAAGATGTCAAGTGATGCTGTCAATCAACACTCGTATGCAAAAGAAAATGGAGCCAGAAGGAAAAGAAGATCATTATCACTTAGAATGGATACAGGTCGCACTAGGGCTCTAAAGTTTTTTGTAACACTCCTGGCACAGCTGTGAAGCTGCCTGTTTTATAACAAAGTGGTGCAGAGCCTGACATGCATCTAGTTCACACTGAAAGGAGTTGACTAGCTCCATAATTAGCTTCCTTACGATGGTTTGGCATGCTTTTCATCGGTTGAACTCATCAGAATCATGAGCCTCGGCCAAGCCCTTTCCTCCACTTCCACTTTGATGTCGTTCTCCTCCCTCCATTGCTCCTCTTTGATCTTGATCATCTCCAAGGTATCCTTGAACAACCTACTGTTCTGCTAAAACAAGCCTGATATATACGAGGTCACCATTCTTCTTGTTATTTTGTTGTTCCACTACAAATTTAGCCAAGCCTTGCATATTCACAGCACTGGGTTGCTCTCTCACCCTTCCCTTTGATCTTTTCCATCGCAGTCGAGATGGCCCCACCAATTCATAGTTGCTTTTCTTAATTAAGCCAAGGCTTAAAAATAAGAAAGCTAAGGCTTAAGAAAATAGCTATCCTTTTTTAAAATCCTAATCCTGATCGTTTGTTTTTTCAATCACATTACACTTGTAAAATGAGAGTTAAAGGAAGTTCTAAAACTTATAATTACAATATTTTTGTGAAGGGAACATCTTGAAGCGGGGTACAATGATCCTCTCATTTTGGAGACTTAATGTGGAATCATTTGATGCATGAGATTCCACAAGTTGCAGCATCTTTATTTGCGGAATTTCAATTGACGTTAAACTTGAAGTCTTCGCACACAATGTAGTAGTCCCATCAGTCTCTATTGTTTGTGGTAAGAAGATTTGTATCCAAAGAAGCTACACTATCATCACTTCCTGCCTTGAGTCATGCATTGTGCCCTATCAAGGAAATATGCTTCAAAATAGATCTTTGTGCTCATCCACTCATGATTTAAGAAATTTTGCAATTTTGGATCCATGCAATGCAACCAATCATGCAAAGCCCTAGCACAAAAAATTATGAATGCATTGAAGAAATTGTGCCTAATCTAACTACATGTGGCCGTGTGTCATGCAGATACAAACACAAAAGATACACACAACAAACAATAACCTCATAATGATGCTGACTAAAGAGTTCAAAATCCTAGCAAAAAAATCTCCCCTCAAGCTCACAGTGGTAGATGCGAACTTGAGGGCAGCGTCACAACAACGATCTCATAGTTCAAAATCCTAGCAAAAAACTCTACCCTCAAGTTCGCAGTGGTAGATGCGCAGTGTCACGACAACGGCCTCATAGCCGTGAGCGTCTAAGGGGTATACTACCCTAACCTCTGGTACAGAACTTTACGTTTGTATGATCTATAGTCCAATAGATAATCCTTTCACACACTCCTCAGAGGGAGTCCCTAAACATATCAATATAATACACCACATAAGCACATACAAAGGGAGCACCCCTCACCTAATTGCCGTGACTCCACTATGGCTCTCCTACACCTTGGGGATTGGCCCCAAGGTGTGCCCTGATCACGTAGAACACATTTGAAACAAGCTTCACTCTTTTGATAAATTTATCCAAGAGATAATAGATATTCCTCCCTCAATATTCCCCAAGGAACAAAACCTCTAACCCTATATCTTAGGGTACCTCACACTCTCAACATACGTCATCATGCATGAAAACAATTGCTATGCATCTATGATTATACCATATGGTATGTGCAATGCAATTGTGCAATTGTGTATGACTACCATTATAACACAGAATACGTGCGGAAGTTTGTGAAAGTCGCTCATTGTAGGGACACTATGTGAGATGGGAGCAAGATCAAGATCAATTCAAGACAACAGATTTGATGACAAAGGTCTCATGCATTGCAGTTTTATTCCAAGTACAAATCCAAAGCCAGGTTATAAACCCAAAGCTCAATCAAATCAAAGCATGAAAATACACTTTTCATCTCCGAATCCATACTTCAACAATGCATAAAAAGTCAAAACTCTTTAATGATAGAAGAGACTATCTCGATGGCAATATACGAGCTCCAATCCGAAGCAATTTGTCCTGATTGGAAAGACCTCTTTTAGATTAGCATTAGCCACTCCAACTCTTCATATACGTATTCAGCAACATAAGAAATATCATAGTTGAGAAAGAATATTTAATTGACAATAGGAAGAGTTTTGGAAATTTATTGAGCAAGATCATCTGATTTAACCATAGTGATTCCTCGTAATGTCCTATCATTCACCATAACATGGGGTACACTTTAGATAATGCATGTTGCTATGTTGATGATCCTTTGAGCTTGGCTTTTGCTGAGTGCATCATGTGTTGCTTCCATGCTAGATCCACACGATCAAATTGTTATGGTACTACTAATGATATACAAAAAAGATACGCCTAATCATAGAAGCCTCTTTTATCTTTTTGAATGCCTCTAAATCCATGCAAGGAGTGCCAAGCTTGATGTTATCTCCATATCTACCCATTGTGGAGTGTTGCCTCTCAAGATCCTTGTGTGATTGTTGGTTTATCTTTTGGCTTCTAATCAATTCACTCTGATGACACAAGTGGGAGCATGATGAAACGATAAAATTCTCTTCGTGGAAACATGGTCGTCCATCATATGCTCTACGTCCACAGACTTGATTTCCAGCAGTGGCTTCTAGTATCACCCATCTTTGCACTCACTCAATGTGCCAATTGGTTGTGTCTTGCTATTCAAGCTTATTGGTTCCCTTGTGGCTTGCTATTGGAGATACCAACAAAGTCAAAGACTTTCCAATAGATGGACTCTATTGGACATATCTTGCTATTGCAGCATATTAATGGCTTTTTTCCCTCATTTTGAGGGAGACATGGATTAAAAAATCTCATCACACATACGAAATAGGCTTCTCGGCTTATAGACGGATAAGCATGCTAAGATGGCTCCCTTCAATTGACATGTGTCGACTACAAACTGAGCAATACTCTTTTCTTCAAGCTCATGTTGCTCTTGACTATCTTTTATTATCCTTCTGTAATATGCACATCAAAGTCAATACTCTTGACATGTAGACTAGCATGTTTTCTACATCTGCATGCTTGAATCTCTTCTCCAGTGTAGCTTCAATTCATTGCAAACGAGCAAAGGAGTACATCATGTCCTTCATATGCTACTTCTCTCCAAGATGACTCCCCAAAGCATAAATTTCATTGTCCCTTCTGCGAGGATAAGAAAGCATGCCACTTAGCTCTCCCCCTTTGCACAAAAATACTAGACTCTCCCAAAAAGCATGTAGCTTTTTCATAGCTAACATTATCTTTACTTTGCTAAAGCTTTGCGACCTTCTTTACTATTTTTACTAGGTTTATTTACACTAGAAGTAGCAGCACTCTTGTTGAGGTTTCCATCCGAGTCATTGGTAGAGGAATTGTTTCGAAAGGACACTTATTTGTTGCTATTGTCCCCTATAAGGCCTTTTAAATTTTGAGCACTATAGCTTTAGGCTCCGAAATTGAAGCATATGTTGCAATTTTCTTGTTAGCCTCACAATTGTCAGCATTACCACCATCATGCAATTCTTTGGGAGTCTTTAAGTCTCCATCTTCAGGTTTCATAGTTCTTGTCAGCTTGGATGTGTTTTTGATTGTAGGTACAATATACAGTGAGCCAGTAGGATTGGTAGCTCCCACTTATCTTCACATTAAACGGCATATACTAAAACCTTTGTCATCATTTTAGAGGTTTTTGGATACATAAACAACGTAGATACATAAACAAGCATTCATATGAGCTACCACACATAGAGACATACACGGGAGTTATTTGCGCCTGAGTACTACTCAACGAATACAAAAAATTTAGGATGGAACCAAGCAATCAAATTTTCAAACTGACAGTTCAAATTGAATGGCAAACGAAAAGACACACATAATGGAAAACAATTTTCTAATGACGCTAACTAATGAGTTCAAATTCCTGGCAAAAAACTCCACCTTAAGTTGGCAGTGGTGGATGCACAGTGTCACGACATCCACCCCCTCCTAATGTGCAAATCCTTTGGATGGACCACAGCTACCCATCCTCATCAGTACTAGGCTCGACGGTCAATGCGATCTCTTCATCTTCTGCAAAATCATCTAGAATATCCACATCCTCATCTAGATCATCTCCTACCTCAAGCCCATCATAAAACTCATCCTCCAACTCCTCAACTGCATAGGCTACATCATCTCTCCTCTTGAACAGTTTGATTCTCTTTCCTGCAATCGGTATCCTCAAGGCCATACCATCAAGCTCTGCTAAGTAATACATAGCATTGTCATGGACATGCTGCACCAAATAAGGCCCAAACCATCTTCTTGAAACCTTGTAGATAGTATTGTGCTGGTTGTCTAGACTGTTGCTGTAGACCAACACCCAATCTCCCTCCTCAATCTCTCTAGGTCTCAATCTATGTGTGCTATCAAATTAGTCATCGCTATGAATTCTGGCCTCTTTGAGCTTCTAGACATCTCTCTCAATATCCTTAGATCTCCTCTGCAGCAGCTGATGAATACGAAGAGCTAAAGGAACCTCTCTAGTCATCTCATCCTACTGCCATGGTAAAGCACTCCAAGTGAGTGTGCACGTCTCTCTAGGCATGACTAGTTTCTATCCATTCATCAACTCAGATGGCATATAACCTTTGGTCACACTATGGATAGTGGGATCAGCCTATAAGGCATAAGGAAACAATCTAGGCCACTACTTGACTCGTCCATTGCATGTTTTGGCCAAGGCTTTCACAATCGGTTGATGGCCTCTCTCACTCTTTTAGTTGCCTTATGGATTATATACTGAGGTCTAAGAAATTTTAATGCCAAGGTGAGAGAAAAGCTCCCTAGCCTCATCAGCATCCAACTCACCTCTATCTAATGTAATTTTCTCTATGTAGCCATACCTGCAAATAACACTATCCAACAGAAACTCAGAGACCACTGAAGTAGTCTTTGTTCTCAATTCTCTTCCTTCCACCTAATTCGTGAGATCCTCTCGTGCCAAAACAATGTAATGCATCCACCACAATCCGACATGAATAGTAATCAAATCAAGAACCCACTTATAGTGAATACATAGTGGGTAAGTAGGGTGAAGCTTGTCTCTATGCCTGATTGAAGAATACAATTGACAATCAGTGCATGTCTCAAAAAACTGTGAGATATCTCTGTACATGCCTCTCCACCAATAGCATTCTCTAATCTTCTCATAGGTTAAGAGCTCTATGTCGTGCCCACAAGACTTTCATGAAAATCTCTCATGATTCGTACCTATGAAGCTCTGTCATATACAACTCTCAATGGTTGTCCTCCTTGCTTCTGTGGATGCTTCCAAAGTAGCCCACTCTACAAGAAGAAACCATAAGCTTTCCTCTTGATCTTCTTGAAGTTCACATCAGTCCATTCATCCTGTCTAGACATGGTACTCAAATAATGGCCAATTTGCAAATACTCTCCTATATATAAAGACTCATCAAAGCTCTCCAAAGCAGTTATATGACAAGTGTGATTAGCATGCATGGCTGAAAAATCAAGCCCATCATCAACATCATCACTACAAGAAGAATCCATATAATCATACTTCTTTCTTGAAAGCATATCAGCTACTATTGGGTTGTCTTTACTTGTTATGTGCCTGAACTCAAGATTCATGGATTTTATGTACCCAATCCACCTAAGCATGGCAATGTCTAGAGTAAAACAACTCGTGATCATACCTAGAAGAGGCAAGCAGTTAGACTCCACCACCACAGTAGCACCAATGAAGTACTCTTTATCATTCTTGAGAGCCGTGACAACTCCCAAGAGCTCCCTCTGAATTTGTGGATACCTGCGCTATTGCTAGTTTAGGACTTTTGCCCCAAACGGAATGGCATACTTATTTCCATCTGCATCATCCTAGCCAATAGCCCATCCAATGCCAATAGGACTAGTATCAATACTGAGTAAAATAGATCTTCCACACTCATCATCTGCTTTCCAAAGAGTCGGTTCAACAATCTCTTCAGCTTCTACATAGCTCTAGTGTATTTCATGTCCCAAAAAAAATGCTACCCTTTTCTCAAGAGCTGGTAGAGATCATCTACAATATGAGCAAAATGGGAAATCCAAATAAGATAAAATACACAAGCTCCAAGAAACCTATTGGTGCGCAAATCGGTCGCAGATAGCTCATGTGCTGAATCCCGGAAGGTCCTCAAGAACAAAGTACTCTACCTTTTTGCACAAAAAACCATGTAAAAGCATGCACGACAAGAGGCAAGAGACAAATTGGGTTCAATCTCCCCCATGCCTTGTGTGAGCGCTTCACAAAGCATGTATTTTATGTATATTTCCAATCTTCATGCTCAATAATAGCCCAATTACAAAAATATGACAAGCTTTTAGCTTTTGAGTTTTCTTTCTACAAAAATAGGAAAATAAAGCTAATGGACGGTGCCCATAGTATCTGGCACGCCCAATCTCAATGTCCAAATAGAAATAACATATCCGGGCGCATAAGCGCATACAAAATAATAATAAATAATCGATGTCTCAATAGACATAACAAAATATAGGCGTGGCACCTATCAAAATATAGTCCAAATGTCGAATACCCGCTAGACTCCAATGCTTTCCTCCGCCACTGCTGCTATCTCTACACATCAACTGAAGCATTCACAATCGTTAGTAAAATAATACAATTAAACCGACAAAAGTGAATACCTAGCAGTCTTCAGCTACATAAATAAATCAACTGGTTAGAAATAAATCCTAAGCTTAATTTATTACGAGTGCGCACTCTAAACTCATAAACGTTTATTAATTTAATATGCATTTTGCGGAATCACCCGCTATGGAATCACCCATGTACACACTAAATTAATGAAACGCCCGAAAAGGACAGGCGTCCCCATCAACTTCTCGCACAAAGAATCCTCTTTGCGTATGAGCCCCGGTCATCTAAGTTTACGGAATCCACCGTAAAACCTCACAGAATCCACCGTGGCACGGAATCCACCGTGGAATATGCCTCCTGGCATCATACCCCCGGGGTGGGATAGCAATTGACCTCAATTGCTATTAGCTCAATGTGGAGCTAACAGAGTGGGGAAAGCATTTAAGTCTCTAGCGTGCATCCATTGTGCTTCCTCTACAGGATGGTTCTTAAATTTCACTAGATATCTAGAATACCTTCGGCCAGTTCTAGTGGTCATGTAGTCAGTGTCTATAATGGCTTCTGGTTCAAGTATTTCAGTCTCTTCTTCTAGTAAAGGTGGGTTTTCATAGACAGGGTGGATAGGTAATTGGCCTCTAAATGGTCTCAATAAACTAATATGAAATGTATTATGAATTTTCCAATGAGATGGCAATTCTAACTTGAATGCATTGTCATTAATCTTATGAATGATTCTAAATGGTCCATAGAATCTAGGAGCTAATTTGACAACTGGATGTCTATCTACACTTTGCAATCTACGCTTTTCTATTCTAAGCCAAACATAATCATCAACTTTGAAATTCATGGCTTGTCTTTTCTTGTTGGCTTGTTTGGTATATGATTGTTGGGCTTTAGCAATCATATCCTTTACCTCATCAAAAATACTATTATGCATAACAGCAATATCATCAGCACTCTGTATTTTATTAGACAAAGATGCAACAGGTGTAGATAATCTATATCCATAAATAACTTCAAAAGGTGCTTTCTTTGTAGATGTGTGTGGTGTATTATTATATGCAAACTGTAATAAATGTAAATGAGTATCCCATGTCTGAGGTTTAGAAATAGTATATGCACGTAAAAGATCTAAAATGGTGCTATTTGTGGCTTCTGTTTGTCCATTTGTTTCTGGATGAAATGCAGATGAGAAATCAATCTTTGTGCCTAGATTTGCAAACAGTGTAATCCAAAAATTATTACAAAATCTAGAATCTCGATCTAAAATAATCACTTTTGGCAATCCATGGTTAGTAAAAACAGTTTTAAAAAATAACTATGTTGCTTGTGATGCTGTTAAAGTTTTCTTACATGCAATGAAATATGCTTGCTTACTAAATCTATCTACAATTGTCCAAATCATGTCATGGTTAGATTTAGTATTTGGTAAACCAGTAATGAAATCCATAGAAATATGTTTCCAAGGTTTAGATGGAATAGACAAAGGCATTAATAATCCATACTGTTTACCATGATGTCTCTTTATTCTTTGACAAATCAAACATTCAGAAACGAAATTAGATACATCTGCATCCATATGCGGCCAATAAAAATCTTCAGTTAACATGCGTAATGTAGAAATGATACCTCTATGACCTTGATATGGGGGACAATGAATTTCATTCAAAACAAAAGATCGGAATGGAATAGTAACACACAGTCTCTTTTCAAAGAACATAAATCCATCATTATATGACAATGAATCAACATGAATGAAATTATTTTGAACTAATTTTTGCCAATCAGAATGAAAAGTAATATCCTGGTGATATGTGTCTTTCATAGCAATCAAAGAATCAAAAGATATGATGGAAATATTATGAATTGCAGATCTTCTACTCAATGCATCAGCAACTACATTTTCTTTTCCAGGTTGGTATTGAATGATAGGATGGAAACTTTGAATGAAGGAAGCCCATTTGATATGACAGTCAGAAATTTGGGGTTGGCTAAGTAGATGTCTAATGCTTTGCTGGTCAGTCTTTATCATGAATTCTGAACCCATTAAATAATGCTTCCATTGTTTTAATGCTTGTACAACTGCTAATAGTTCTTTGTCATAAGTGGAATATTTGAGCTCAGAGGGTTTCAGCTTAGAACTAGAATATGCTATTGGATGGTTGTCTTGCATTAATACGGCTCCTATTCCTGATCCGCTAGCATCGGTCACAACTAGAAAGAATGGTCTATTAAAGTTAGGCAATTGTAAAACAGGGGCATTGGTTAATGCACGTTTCAGTAAGTCAAAGGATTTCTGCTGAGTTTTAGTCCATTGATAAACAATTCCTTTCTTAAGAAGTTTGGTTAATGGTAAAGCAAGTAATGAGAAATTACGTACAAACTTCCTATAGAAACTAGCAAGACCAAGGAATGAGCGTAATTCATGTACATTTTTAGGAACAGGCCAATGCAATATTGCATCAATTTTCTTAGGATCAACTTTAATTCCTTCTTTTGATACAATATGACCTAGATATTCTATTTCTGTCTTAAAGAATTCACTCTTTTCAGGATTTGCAAACAATTGATTTTCTTTCAATAATTGAAAAACTAATGATAAATGCTCATAATGCTCTTTTTCACTTTGACTGAACACTAAAATATCATCAAAGAAAACAATCACACAATACTGATATTTTAGAAAAATACGGTTCATCATTCTATTGAAAGTGGCAGGTGCATTAGTTAATCCGAATGGCATGACTAAGAATTCATAATGGCCAAACTGTGTCCTGAATGCAGTCTTAAATATGTCGGATCTATCTAGCCTCACCTGATGATATCCAGACTTAAGGTCAATTTTGCTAAATATAGAAGATCCTTGCAGTTTGTCCATAAGGTCATCAACTCTAGGTATAGGATACCTATTCTTTACAGTGATCTTATTTAATGCTCGGTAGTCAATACACATACGATAAGTATTATTCTTTTTCTTGACTAAGAGCGCAGGTGCACCGAATGGAGAACTGCTAGGTCGAATTAGGCCTCTATTTAGTAATTCTTCAACTTGACTCTGGATTTCTTTTTGCTCTATTTGATTGTGCCTATATGGTGCTTTGCAAGGTGGTTGTGTGCCAGGTATTAGATCAATCTTATGGTCTTCTGGACGTGATGGAGGTAAACCTGGTGGTAGGTCTTCTGCAAAACAGTCCTTAAAATATGCAAGAAATTCCTTATGCCTAGGATGCATATGATTTTCCTTTGCGTGCAATTCATTCACCCAAATGAGATATGATTTAGTATTCTTGCGTAGTGCACGTTTTGCTTGAGTATGCGAAAGCAGTGGAAAAATATGAGATGCATGCATACCAAATAATGTAATAGATTTTCTTTGAAAATTAATATTCATTGTGTGCGTAGAATAATCTATGTTTGGATTATGCTGGTGTCTCCATGGCATTCCTAGAATAATGTCACTTGACTGTAATGGGACAACTAAGAAATTTCTTCTTTCAATATATGGACCAATTTGAATTTCTAAATCTTGAACTTCTTGTGTGCCATTGTACCTAGTGCCTAAAAATGCAGCTTTTATGCGATAATGCGTAGGTACAGTATGCAATTTTAATTCCTTTACCAATTTTGTTGAAATAAAGTCATGGGTACTACCGTCATCATGCAATATAGTTCTTTCTTTTCCATGCACCATACATTTCATAGTCAACAATGAATGTGAAGTAGGCATACCTGGTAAAGTGTCGGAAGTAGTAGTAGGATCATCCTCATCTTCAGTGAAATCTAGCATATCCTCATGCTCGTCTTCGTCCATGGCTCCAAGGTAGTTGATATATGCTGGTGGCTTCTTTGAATGACAATTTGCTGCGAGATGCCCTGGCTGGTGACACTTATAGCATACTATTGGCTTAGCTTTGGTCACATTATTTGCAATGGCTAGGAGTCTAGGTACATTTGGAGTTGCTTGTGGAATAGGCTTTGGATTTGGATTGACAGTGGATGGTAATGCAGGTGGTTTAGGCCAATTCTTGCGGAAAGATGGTGATGAGAAACGACCTGGATTAAACCTTCTGAAATTGGAATTGAATTGTTTAGATCCATAATTACCATTGGCTTGGAATTGCTGTGGTCGTCGATCTCTTCCGCGTAACTTATCTTCAGTGTCGTGAGCTAAGGAGATGGCGTCTTCAAGGGTAGCAGGCTTGAACATGTTTACTTCAGCGTAGTAATGTCCAAGAAGTCCAGACATATACTTCCGCTTATGCGTCGTCTCTGGTACGTCTTCAAGCATGCGTAGCTGTAAGAGTGCATTCCAAAAACGCTCTGTATACTGTGGAATAGGCTCACGATCTCGCTGTTGAAGTAAATCCCATTGCTTGATAGCCTTCTCATGAAATTGCGGTGGAAGGAAATTTTGCATGAACTTCTTCTTGAATTCTTCCCATGTAGCAGGACATTCTATACTCTTGCGGACTATAGTCCACCAAAGTGATGCTCTGTCTATCAGATGATTAGTAACACACTTGATTTTATCTTTTTCAGGATAAGTTTCCTCATGGAAATAGTCATCAAACTGGCTAATGAATGATAAAATAGTCTTTCCTTCTCTTATGCCATTGAAAGTGTGGAACTTGAAACTTCGTTTACTTATCTTGGATTCCTTGCGAATGGTTTGTGCTTCAAGAGTGGCGTCGATGGTTCGGTGAATCAAATCTTCAGCTTGAGGTTCTTCTTTATCGGTGGACGCTCTTTGTAGCTTTGTCAATTGCGCTTGCAAGGCTTGCCTAGCTCTTCGCTCTTCTTCCAATTGTAGCATGATTAGATCCAGCTTTTGTTCCATGGTAGGCTCAGGTAGGTCGTCTTCAGCCATAGGATCATCCATATGTGGGGTAGTCATCCTGTAAAACTCAACAAACCTTTCTCACTCAAAATCAGGTTAGCGAGATGAGCGTAGCTCAAATTTGGGGTTACAAGGCTATGTATTTTTGGGTATTTCTTCTTCAATTTTTAGAAATTCTGCAATATTTCTGTCTCTGTTTGCTGAAAGTACTTCAACAAACTTGTAGATAAGTAGAACAGCTTGCTGCGAACAACTTTCCAGTTCAGAGTTTTTGCATAGGAACAAGTCTTCTATGAGTTTTAAGCACTAGTCAGTTCTGATTTAGTCTGACTTGCAGAGTTGCAGACTTAGCAGACTTGCAGAGTTGTTGACTTGCTGAACTTAGGCCGACTTGCAGAACTTGCAGAACTTGATTACTGTCGACTTGCGGAACTTAACTTCAGAAGTGCGAGACCTGGAGTTTGCGTACTTGTCGAACCTGTGTAACTTGCAGAAAGCCTTAAGCTTAAGTAATTAAGCTTAAGCTTATGAAGCTTAATGAAAGGCTTGGCAGGCGGCGTCAATTTCGTGAGGGGGGGGCCGTTTTTTCATCGCGCGGATTTTTCGGATCCATCTTTTGATACGCCGCGGAGATTTGGGGAAGCTTAAGCTTCCTTTAAGCTTTTAAAGCTTTGTGATTAAGCTTTTAGTGAAGAGGATTAAGACTTTTCTCACTGTTTTTCAACGACTTGTTGATGGAGATGATTGCGTGGTCCTCCGCTTGCAGAGCTTGGTCCTTCGCGATCTAACTGTGGAAAGAGGGGTTCTTGATCGCTAGAAGTCTGCGTGTATTGACGGTTCGCGACGAGATTGACTGTAGAGCCCGTTTGTTCCTGGAGCTCTGCCTTCGCCCGAGATTGGTAGCGATTGGAAGCTCTTGATCTCTGCCCCGCTCTGATACCACTGGTGCGCAAATCGGTCGTAGATAGCTCACGTGGTGAATCCCGGAAGGTCCCCAAGAACAAAGTACTCGACCTTTTTGCACAAAAAACCATGTAAAAGCATGCACGATAAGAGGCAAGAGACAAATTGGGTTCAATCTCCCCCATGCCTTGTGTGAGCGCTTCACAAAGCATGTATTTTATGTATATTTCCAATCTTCATGCTCAATAATAGCCCAATTACAAAAATATGACAAGCTTTTAGCTTTTGAGTTTGCTTTCTACAAAAATAGGAAAATAAAGCTAATGGACGGTGCCCATAGTATCTGGCACGCCCAATCTCAATGTCCAAATAGAAATAACATATCCGGGCGCATAAGCGCATACAAAATAATAATAAATAATCGATGTCTCAATAGACATAACAAAATATAGGCGTGGCGCCTATCAAAATATAGTCCAAATGTCGAATACCCGCTAGACTCCAATGCTTTCCTCCGCCACTGCTGCTATCTCTACACATCAACTGAAGCATTCACACTCGTTAGTAAAATAATACAATTAAACCGACAAAAGTGAATACCTAGAAGTCTTCAGCTACATAAATAAATCAACTGGTTAGAAATGAATCCTAACCTTAATTTATTACGAGTGTGCACTCTAAACTCATAAACGTTTATTAATTTAATATGCATTTTGCGGAATCACCCGCTATGGAATCACCCATGTACACACTAAATTAATGAAACGCCCAAAAAGGACAGGCGTCCCCATCAACTTCTCGCACAAAGAATCCTCTTTGCGTATGAGCCCTAGCCATCTAAGTTTACAGAATCCACCGTAAAACCTCACGGAATCCACCGTGGCACGGAATCCACCATGGAATATGCCTCGTGGCATCACCTATGAACCTCCGAAGTAGAAGAGCAAGTCCCCGCAATCTTCTCTATGGCATTAACCTTCACAGGGGAATGCCTCCTACCATAATATCAACACATATGTCCAACAATCAAAACCTCTCTGGCACCAAAAATATACTTCAGCACTAACAAGGTTGAATTCACTTCCTCTAGCATCCAAAGAATCCTCTCAACATCTTTGATATGCATAGCCACAAAGTTACTGCATCCATGATCATCTAAAGTCTCATCCTTCTCATTCTCCAAACAATCCTTAATAGGCAGATAATCAATGAAAGGCATAGTAAGCTTTGGAATAAAATCCCATAAGACCTTGTTCATCCCATTCATCATATGGGCAACCGAATTATAGCTCCCTGTGAAAGTGTACACATCTTGACAAGGCCTAAATGTGTCTTTATCGTAGTCAAATCTCTACTCTCAAGGGCGTGTCATAGCCGAAATAAAGATCACCAAGTGAAGAGATAGAACATCTAGCAAAAGTCTCTACGAACTCACCCACAATAGGTCCTACACCAACATTGCATATAGTGACCCTGTTCATTGGCTGTAGGTCCTATATGAATTTGAGTGTCTCATTATTATTGGGAATTGTAAACTATCTATTAGAATACGGAGCTAAAGATGGTTCTAAAATCCCCATCCTGATCCGCTCATTCAAAAGCTCCACCAATTTGGGAAAGTGAGCCCTAGGCAAAGGAATAGGCCATAGATTTCAAGGGACATGTAGAATGGTAAAAATTACCATAGGCGTCTCATGCGGGAAAAAAGTGAAGGCTCTCCCATGTCTACTCAACATCTCCTCAAAACATTTCACCTCTGTTGGAAGTAAAAAAATATTCAGTCCCAATCTTCATCTCTTTCACTGTCTCAGCTGAAAACCTATTGGATCTCATAAAGGAGGGTGCATAGTTGCTATCTTCATCATCTCATCAATGTCTAAAGGTAGCGGTCCTGACCTTCTTGTCAACTGTCTTATATTTTATCTATACTCTAGCTTCTTAGCTACAACCTGGAAAATTCATCCCTTGCTATAAATACCCTAGTAGATACATAATTGCCCCTTTCCTTCCATAACAAACCCCTCAGGTTGTTGGATGTAAATATCTTCATGAAAATCCTCATGCAAGAAAGCAATATTTGCATCCATCTGAATCATATCCTCTCTAGCAACCAAAGCAAGAGCCGTATGAAGGGTGATCATCTTAACCATTAGTGAAAAATTCTCATCAAAGTCAATCCCCTTCTTTTTCTTAAACCCTTTTGCCACCAATCTTGCCTTGTATTTAGACAATGCATGAAAATGGAGATACCTTCAACTTGTAGACCCACTTACATGGCATTGCATCTTCCCTTATGTAAAGGAAATACCTCCTAAGTAGCATTCTTTTCCAAAGAATCCATTTCTGGCCACATAGCCCTCTTCAAATTTTGATGTGTATAAACAGCACCCAACTCTTTGACTGATAGCAATTAGCCATATCTTTTTTGGACTGCATATGAATAGCCCAACACTCAGGCTCACATCTTACTTTAGCTCTAAATCCTATTTGCTACTGTAAATGAGCACCATGTAAATCTTTTTGCTGAAATATTTCAATAAAGAATACTTTTTACTAAGAATTTGCAATACGTTGCCAGAGAATGGACCTGTAAGACATATGACTGTTCTTGATTTTTTGTTTTCAGCATTGGTGAAAGGTCCTCCATAGTATCCAAGCATGATAGCTTGTCATAGAGATCATCTACCCTACCTTCATCCAATTGGATCACTCCTCCTAGTCACCCTATTTGAACCCTCAGGCTGATCATCATCTCTTTTTTGCTTCTTGTCAACAAGTGCTTCGAATCCCTAAGATTTTTCCATAAAGGTATAGATAGAAAATACATCAACCTGATCATCCCATCCAGTCCCTTTCCTGATCTCATCACCTATGACTGAAAGTTTGAATGTTGAAGCTTTCCTCTTTTTCTTTGTATGCAGTTCATAGGACCATAAATAAGACTTTTCCTTCGGCAACAATAGTTCCAACTGAAGGCCTTAGGCAGCAACTTTTCTTACCACCTCTCATATTACATAAGAAGAGCACAAAAGAGACTCCTCTAACAATTTCTTCATACCATCCTTACAAAAATTTGATTTGATTGACTACTCTATATCTCCAAAGCATATCATATTGTCTTTCGAGACTACTAACTTTAGCCTTCTCGCCTCTTCAAAATCTTGACAGTCCTTTCACTCATGATATGGACTATCACACCACATGGAACGATGGACACGATCACTCCTAGAAGAATTTGTAGGAATAGAAGAAGTTGGGGCTAAAACTGGAGCTAGATTAAGTGACTACTTCTCCATTCTAGTCATCTTGATTTGTAGGTCTTTTTAAGTTCTTTGATATCTCCTCCACCATATCTTCGATAGTTGGTTTTATAGTTGTTTTGACAACTGCAGTAGGAATAGGCATAGGTATAGACACAGGCTGAGAAATAGGAGAAGTAGTGGATGGTGCAACAAGAGAAGTCGTGGTAGGAGAAGACATAATTGGTGGTGACTGCATCCTTTATGCAAGCAAGCCTTCCATTTGTGCCTCTTTGTGAATGTAGAAACCACATTGACAGTATCCTTCCAATCCGTCTTTAATCCCATGGGTTGCATACAATCCTCTAGCAGCTCTACCAACTCATCTTGAAGTGCAAGATTAGCCGCATGTAAGAATAACTCCACTTTCTCTAATTTTAGAGCTCTTTGCTCTAGTGCATCCAACTGGTTGTATTGCTCTTCAAACTCTCGCAACAATTCAGAGGCAATAAGTCCTTTGTTGGGCTGATACACCCACTCTCTGAATGTCTTTCATGTAGCAATATTGTAATCCTCTAGAAAATATTTGTCTTTGAGCTCTTTCTTAAAAGCATCAGTTAAAGTCCTATACAAACATATTTGTCACTCTAACTTGCAAAGCATGCATGACAAGCTGTAAGAAATAGTTGCTTTAGTTAGTCAAAACTGCGAAAAAGCTCATTTGGCTTTCAAATGCCTTAATGTAGGCTAAAACATTGTAGCCCTCAAATAATCTTTGCTCATTAACCACAGCCTTGATCGCCTTGGTCGCACCAAGCATATGCTTATGTTCTTGATACAACAGTCGTTGTTGATCCAACTGCTGCTGACGCATAGATAATTGCATCTAATGATTTTGGATTATAATAGTTGAAGAAAGAGTTTGTAACAAAGTCTTCATCTCATCATTTGAAAATGAAGAAAGAAATTTCAAAGAACTTGAAGGATCTTCAGATAAAGATGGCCAAAAGAGATCAATAACCACTTAACCTAGCTCTAATTTATGTCCCATCCTCTTCTTCTCCTATGAAATCTTCCAAAAATAATCATGTTTGCTGTTGCATATAGTGCGATAGTCCAGACCATGAGTGCAAGGACTGTCAAGACTTCAAAGAAGCGAAAAGACTGAAGTTGGTGGTGTGGAAGGATAGGATGATATGTTTCGAAGACACAAAGCAACTACTCAAAACAAATTTCGTCAAAGGAGGTATGAAGAAATTATTGGAGGAAACTCTCTTATGTTCTTCTTATGTAAAGAAAGAAGCGACAAGAGAAGCTGCTGCCTATGGTCTTCAATTGGAGCAGTTACCGAAAGATAAGTCTCCGTCAAATGCAATAACTTTAGTGCCCTCAAGATCTTTTTCATCAAGAGATTCTCTGAGGCAGGGTACTTGGATAACCTTATTGTTCAGTTGATGAATGCAAGTCATCAAAAGGACAAGGACAACATTAGAGATTACGTCACCCATATGTGGAGTCTCTTTAAGAGAATCCCAACTATTGCAGAGCAACCTAGTGAGCGAGCAGTCTCAACCGTATATAAGCAAAATTAGAAGGGAAGAGCTCTACAAGGCCTTGGTAGGCAACTCAAACTTGCAAAGGGACATGCTAGCTAGGGTCCTTGAAGAGTCCATACACATAGATGATCTAGGAGAGGATCTTGAGAGCCACAAGCTGAGATGGTGCAGCCTCTAGAGCCTCAAAGAGAGCTAATGCCACTAGCGAGAGATCTAGTCAAAGTAACCAAGAGAAAGAGAAGGGCATTGAATCGAGCCAAGAATTGGTGGACGTAAAGCTAGAGATGGCCAAGCTCCAGGACATGAGTAGAAGACCTATGCGACCTCACATGCAATGTGTCCATTGTGGAGGGAACCACCTCCCGGTGTCGAAGGATTTATGAAAACAAAGTCGCGTCTTCAGAAGACCTTGATAAATTTCAGGATATAAGATCAAACAAATGAATAAGCAAGATGTAAGGATTTGTGACCACCAAGCTTTCAACGAGACCTCGTCTTTACAGCAATGATAAGACTGAAAGCAGGTTTTCAGCTGAGCATCTGTGAGAAACAAGCTAGAGTTGGTTACTGACTTCTTGGCTGTATTAAATGGGAAAGAAACACTGGTAATCTGCTATACTGGATGTACATTTAAGACATGATCAGGGTGTAAGCTTAAACTATCCGCTCCAGTTCTTTGACATAGCCTAGAGTTTGATTGATGAATTATAAGGAAGATATTTCCTTGTACACTGTATCTGTCACTTTCTGGAAGTACACACAATCATTGTGGACCTCCCACTCTGGTTAATCCTCTGCAACATAGGTCAGAAGTTCTTGATCTGAGGAGAACATCAACATCCTCTTTGCATCAGCAAGAGAGAGAAAGTCACATGCCTTTTCCCAGTTATCTAACGCTTCAGAAGAAAGAAGCCCAGCTCTGTGTGAAACTCTGCAATCTTGTTTCACCACTCATCGACTCCTCTTTGCATCTCACAGTTCTACCATCGTCAATTTTACTTAAAGGCTGTTTCTTCTGTGTTACAGAGTGGCAATTATTGTGATTACTGCAACTCAGATCTTGCCAGGAAACTGATGATGGCAATTTGGATACTCTCTATAGTCAGTGCGTTGAGAAAAACCAGAGTGACAACTCAAGATGGATAGACCAAAAAGAGTCCTTGAACAACAAATGGAGGAAACGACTTCATCGAATTTCAACCAGGGGTGTGAAAGTTCTGACTCTCAGCCTTCAATTTTATTCTGTCAAAGTGTGTAACCGCCCTCTCCACAGCCTATCACCATGAGCCTTTCATCTGTTCTCTTCATCTTTGTCTTCCTCACCCGTCTATGTCATCACCTTATTCTACTTCCATAGGTCTTGTGCACCGCAGCGATTATAGAATTTGCTTTCTCCGCTGAATATGTAGACCACAGCCCCGCGGAAGCCGCATAACAGCTATCATCACAAGTTGCAGCCTTCAAGTTTATCTCCTTCGGATTGTATTGTCACCCATCTTTCACTCCGTCGACTTCTCTTTCATCACTTTGCAGAGTTCCTAATGTAGCTCGAATAAGTCAAAAGCTTTAGTATAACCATCCAGAGTTTGCCCTTTCTTCTAGCTTGCTTCGACGCTTCATCTTCTCTTCTGATGTCCTTGTCCACTTCAACTTCAGCACCTTCGGCTCTCTTCTTCAATCCTGTTCATTCCTCCATTCGATCTACGTCTTCTCAGCTTACTTCGTTGTTGTTATCGTTGTAGTCTTCTTTAGGCTTTGTCGACTTGTCTTCTTCGTCTCTTTTTCTGGCCATGCCTGTTCGATGATCCCATTTTCTGGTTTTTCTAACTGTGACAAGAGAGAGATACTCGAATCAGCCTTGCGAGACTCTGCTATTCTTTGTAGTGTAAGTGATGTTCTCGAGGTAGTAATTCCAGTTATCCTCAGATTCGATAAGGAATCCCTGATAGAGCTTCCCGCTCTTGAGCTCGATGGAGACGTTATGGCATTCAACTTCGTGCAGCAGCTTCACGGTATACCGTCCTGTTCCAAATTCCAATTTCCCCCCCTCAAAAGCTTCCCTTCCAATCCTCTCTCTCACCTCTCGTAGCTCCCCTTCCAATCCTCTGTTTCTGCACTTCTCCTATGCTCTTCTGTCCTTCATCATCACTGTCTCTCTTCCAATCCTCTCTCTTGCCCAAGACTTTTAGCACTCCGTCCGCATTCAGAGCTTTCTCCAGCTTTTTCCATCATTTACTCCCCCTATTCTGCACAGAGGATCGTCCTCCCCCAAATCCATATTCAGCGCAGAGGATCGTCCTCCCTTTTTGCCTTCTGATTCCTCTCCAAAAAAATCGTATGCCAGATCCATCAATCCCGGGTCCCCCAAGCTCGATTCAAAAACATAAAAGCTCCTCTTTTCCCCCCGAAAGCACGGCTCCTTTCCCCTAAAGCACGACTCCTTTCCCCTAAAGCACTATTTTTTTGCATTGCCAAAAGCCTCCCTCAAGAAGCGGATTTGACTCCAAAACCTGTTGTTCAACTGTTCATCCATTTGTAACAGCCCTGACCTTCGAATGTCCCAAACATTCACAAAATGATCGAAAGATGCAGTGATGAAGATGCCTGTATCAATGGAATATCAGTGTACACATGAGACACAATATGTGTGCCCATGGTTAGCCCTTTTATCGACTGAAAACAACGCCTCATGTTTTTGTGTACATGAATTGTATCCATAGCTGCTTGGCTGCTGAATGTCATAAGCAGCAACAGATCCATCTAATGCTCCCAAAATTAGGTACCTGAAGACTATTAATGCTTCTCTTGTGTGCACTCACAATCTCCTTGTTGCGTGCAAGTTCTATGCTTGAAACCCTTCTCTTCTCTATAAGATTTGTAAATGATGAGGGAGCCATACTTCCAATGTCTCTTTCCATCACCATCTTCCACATCCATTCTCCAGTTGAGAGTGTAATGAGATCATCTCATTCCATGCCACGACAATGTCCTGATCAAACAGCCCATCAAACATGCGCTCTGCTTCAAAAATGTTGCCACATTTACCATAGATACTAATAAGTATGCTATTAACAAAAGCATCTGAAGTGAAGCCCTTCATGTGAGCATCTATACTCATACGCAGAGAATAAATGTAATCACAACAACTAAGTATGCACAAAGTATCAAATCGCACACACAACTTTCGGGTGGTTTTCACACCTCGAATGCGCAGCAATACGACATCCACCCCCTCTAATCCTGCGCATCCTCCGGATGGGCCAACTACCCATGATCGTTATCATCAAGATCCACAAACAAATCAATCTCTTCGTGATGCATTTCCGGTAGATCAACAAGATTATCTGTCTCTTCCATTGGAGTTTCTTGTCGTTGCTCTTCTCTTGAAAATTCTTCCAATGCATAGTCTTCATCATCCCTTTTCTTGAAAATCTTGATTCTTTTTCCAGCAATAGGCACTCTAAGCACTGTCCCATCCAATTCAGTCAGTTCATATGTTGCATTATCAAAGACATATCTGACTATGTATGGCCCAAACCATCTTTTCACCATCTTCCGAAGTGCAGTATGCTGATTTTCAAGACTGCTATCAAAGACCAATACCCAATCTTCCTCTTCTATTGCTCTTGGCCGTAAGCGATGCCTACTGTCAAACCTGTCCTTATTCCTTAGTCTAGCAACCTTCAACCTGTCAATAGCTAGCTGAATATCCTCAGGTCTCCTCTCCAACTGTCGAATCCGAAGAGCTAAGAGCTCCTCTCTCGCCAAATCCTCCTGCCAAGGTAAAACTGACCAAGTCAAAGCACAAGTCTCAATCGGCATAACAGGTTTCTGACCATACATCAACTCTGCAAGCATATATCCTGTGGTAACACTATGAGTCGTACGATCAGCCCATAAAGCAAATGGTAGAAGTCTAGGCCATTCTCCAATCCGTCCGCTGCATGCTTTGGCTAATGCTTTCACTATCGGCGGATGCCCTCTTTCACTCTTCCCATTTCCCTCTGGATTATATGCTGTGGTTAGAGCCAACTTGATTCCTAGCTGAGAGAAAAACTCCCTAGCTTCATCTACATCCAATTCACCATGATCTGCAGTGATCTTACCCACACAACCATACCTGCAGAAAATTTCCTCCAATAAGAACTTACACACTGCACTAGTGGTCTTCGTTCTCAAAGATCTGCCCTCAACATGATTAGTAAGATCCTCTCTAGCCAAAGCAATGTATCTCATCTGCCATAAACCCATAGGCATGGTAACCAAATCAACTACCCACTTATAATGAATGCATAGCGGATAGGTCGGATGAAGCTCATCCCGATGACGCACTACTGAATACATCTGGCAGTCTCTGCAAGTCTCAACAAAGTGAGAAACATCTCTATACATGCCTTTCCACCAATATTTCTCCTTGATTTTCTCATAAGTAGCCCACACTCCTCTATGACCAGCCCAAGGACTCTCATGAAACTCCCTCATCACCTGTAACTGTGTCTCTCTATCGCAGACAATCCGCAAAGGTAATCCGCCTCTTTTCTTCGGATGCTTCCAAAGAAATCCGTCCTTGAGAAAATAACCATAGGCTTTCCTTCTGATCTTCTTGAACTCTTCATCTGTCCATTCATCTCTTTTTCTTAGTGTACTAAGATACCTGTCAATCTGTAACCAATCTCCAACATAAAGTTCTTCTATGAAAGCCACAATATCATAGACATGACAAACATGATCAACCATAGTGGCTGAAATTTCTGCATCATCCTCTTCTGCAAGTAGTGTCTCCTCATCATCATATCTGGCTCTAGACAACATATCTGCCACTGGATTATCCTTCCCTGCTATGTGTTTAAATTCTGGATTTAATGACTTGATGTATGCAATCCATCTCAACATGGCTATATCCGGAGTAGAGCAACTCGTGATCATACCAATCAATGGCAAGCAATCTGTCTCTACCACAAGTGAAGCTCCAATAAAGTACTCTTTGTCACATTTGAGAGCCGTGACAATCCCCAATAACTCCCTCTTGATTTGCGGATATCTCCTCTGTCTCTCGTTTAGGACTTTCGCCCCAAACCGAATAGCATACCTATTTCCATCTGCATCATCTTGACCCATAGCCCAACCTATGCCAATTGGACTAGTGTCAACTGTCAATACAATAGGCCTATCACAGTTATAATCCGCTTTCCTGAGAGTAGGAGCATTCTGCAATAACTTCTTCAATTTCCGCATGGCTCTAGTGTGACTCTCATCCCAATAAAATTTCTGCCCCTTTCGAAGCAGCTGATACAAACAATCTGCAATGTGTGCAAAATGAGGTATCCAAATCATATAAAACACACAAGCACCAATGAATCTCCGTACCTCTGAAGTAGTAGAACAATACTCCGCAATCTTGCCTATAGCATTCACCTTATCAGGTGAGGGTTTCTAGCCATAATATCCACACATATGCCCAACAATGACAACCTCATTCACTCCAAAAACAGATTTTTGCCCTGAAAGTGTCAAGTTCACTTCTTCTAGCCTGGCCAAAATCTTCTCACATGCTGAAATATGATCAGCCACAAAGTATCTGCATCCCTGCTCGTTTAGGCTCTCATTCTTCTCTTCTTCTGCACACCCCTTAATGGGCACATCATCCAAGAAAGGCATAGTAAGCTGAGGTATGTAATCACGAACGACCTTATGCATGGCATTCATCATATGCGCAATAGAATTAGTGGCACCTTGAGGCAAGGTACACATCCTGACAAGCCCAATAGGAGTTCTCATGGTGGTTATGTCCCTGCTTTCCAAAGCCAGCTGAAACTGATCATATCCTGAATACAAATCACCCAAAGAATAGATGGCACGTCCAGCAAATGCCTCTGCAAACTCATCCACAACTGGACCTATACCAACATTCCTGATAGTAACTCTGTTCACTGGCTGCATGTCCTGAATAAATCGAAGAGTACCATTCTTCTTCGGAACTGTAAACCACCTGTTTGAGTATGGTGCAGATGAAGGCTCAAAGATTCCCATCCTGATTTTCTCATTCAATAAATCAATCAGCTTTGGCAAGTGTGCTTTAGGCACTGGAATAGGTCGGAGATTCCATGGGATATGAGGAATAGTAAAAATGACCATAGGAGCAACAATATCAGGATTCACACATCCAATCTCATGTGGGACAAAAGCAAATCCCCTTCTATGACGCTCAAGCATATCCTGAAAGCATTACTTCTCTATGGGTAACAAGAAATCACCATTTCCAATTTTCAATTCAGCAAGTGTCTCTGCTGAAAATTTATGACCAATATGCTCCGAATTTCTCAAAATTTGCTGTTTAGCAGCCCTCTCTATTTGCTGATCACTGTCAGATGGAAGCGGTACAGCAACCGGCTTCACCTTCTTATCCACAGTTTTGTATTTCGTGTCAACCCTGGCTTCATTATGCTCTTCTGCATTACATAAACCTTGCTGTAAATCAGCAATTCTGCACACCAATGGCTGAATATTCTCAGCCCTTTGCTCTATGGACTGCATAGAAACAGCCCCAAACTCTGAATGCTGAAATATTTCAGCAATAAACTCTATTGGCTGAAAAATTTCAGCCCTCTGTCTCTCTGAAAGCTGATCATAACCAGCTGGAAACTCTGTTTGCTGAATTTCTTCAGCACTCAACACTCTTTGCTGAGTTACCTCAGCCTCTGACTCAATCTGTGACATAAAATCTGCAATTTCATGAAACATGTCCAGGGACTGCACTAATACATTACCATGACAATTCAACATATCAGTTTTCAGCATATCTCCCATCTCTGTCATCGTATCTGCACAAATCACACTGTCATACATACCATCTATGTGCTCATCATCCTCCAAAATTCCTGCATTTTTCAAATTTTTCTCCTTCCTACATATATACTGCTTGGCAGCTCTAGGCAACCTAGAAGTCTTCTGATAACTCATCGAACTGTTTACTGAAATCCCAACATAACCGGAGGAGAAAACAGTGCTGCTGCCAGGAGGCGAGAACTCCAATCTCCTCTCCTCTGTACCACCGTCGTCTCGCGAAACGGCGGTACCTAATGAAAACCCGAATCCCTCACAGTGGGTAAGGGTGCATCTCTAAGAGTATCCCTGTTTCTAACATGGTTCACACATACAGTCATAAACTGAACTGCTCTCATACCATCTTTACTGCGAATACGTGCATAAGTAGATCCATCATCCATGACCTTTGTCTCCATGCGCATCTCTGTAATGAATGGCTGTCCAAGAATTATGGGATAAGAGCATGAATCCTGCACAAAGAAATGAAAATCCTCCTCTACATCACCAATAGAAACCCTAACACTAGGGCAAGCAGCATATAAATCACCTGCAGTGTTATTAGCGGCTCTCATACGCCACCCATGCTCTACATCCATAGGCCATCTGGTACTCTCATAAACTCCACGAACAATGAGATTAATCTCTGAACCATGATCCACCAATGCAACATAAGGCACTTGTTTCTCTCCAATCTTTACCATTGTCTCTGTAGTTGCCCTAGCCCAATGGCTCCGCAAAAAGTGACTACGTGGTATCAAAACAGGCTCATCAATTTCAGCATAATGCATAGGCTGAACCCTCTTCTCTACCTGCGGCAAAACAAAAGCATTATCAACCATAACCTCATCATCATCCTCATCCAACTCTCCAATCAAAACTCCCTGTGTATCAGTGGTAGCCAATGCATGTCTCTTCCTCTTCAGGACCTCCTGAAACTGATCCTGAAACTCTCTTTTTGATATGCCCAAAATCTCAGAAATAGTGAAAGTCACCTCATTGCCAAGTATCTTATCATTAAAGATTTTATTCATATCTGTAGATGTCTCAATATCGGACATCAATCTGAATCCTGGCTACTTTCTCTCTCTAGGCTCTTGCCTCTTTTCTCTCTTTTGAGCATCCTCCATCTGTCGATTTGGCCCTGGTCTTGAAGACGGTCCTGCAGTAGGTGGAGAAACAAACTCACCCCCTCTAGTCTTCTTAGCTGCACTTGGATTTTCTTCATCCCTCTTACGCTTCTCCTCAACAAATACATCTGCACCATGAGATTTAGCCAAATAAGCATAAAAAGAATACCTGTCAACAGGCGAGTCCCAACCTGTCTCTGATCTGATGCTAGAGCCTGCACTAGTCAAAACAGTTTGCTGAATTTTTCCCTTGTTTGCAGTCTCCATAGCATAAGTCCATAGTGCAGAGTGAGTCTCTGATCCCTTCTCAATCTGTACTCCATATGCAGAAGCATCACCTCTAGCTGTCACATAAGAAGTACGCGCAGCCATGTCCTCCACTAGCTTCTTCATTCCACCTTTACCAAAGTTGGTAGCAAGTGGAGCTCCTGTCTCAGTCAACCAAATCTTACCATCTTGCCCCCAATATACCAAATTCTGCCTCCTTGCATCCTGGAAAGAGTCACAATCCCTGCAATGCTGATGCTCCGTACTATCACACCAAATACATCTCCGATCTCTCCTAGGTGCACTAGGAGCACTCCTAGGTGCAGTAGGAGCACTAGAAGAAGTAGTAGGCACAGTTGAAGCAAACTGCTCCTTCAACTTACCCACCAACTTCGCTTTGACTGACTCAAGTGTCAAATCTGTGATGCCTTTGATTATGTCATCAATAGAGGTAGGCACCGATGGAGCGAATGGTTTTGGAGCAGAAGGTGTAGGCATCGGTCGTGGAACAGGAGGAATAGGTGGAGTGGAAATAGTAGGCACTGGCATAGGCCAAGAAACTGGCTGAGAAGGAGAAGAAATAACAGGGATAGAAGTAGGCATAGGAGCAGATGATGGTGTAGGTGTCATGGAACCATTCTGTAGGCGAGTCTTCCATATCCTCCTCTTGGTCAAAGTCGAGACTGCATCCTGAGCATCCTGCCAATCAGTTTTAAGACCCATAGGCTTCGTGCGATCTTCAAGAAGCTCACCCATTTCTTCTTGAAGAGCAGGATCTGCAGCTTGCAAGAAAAGCTCAACTTTTTCAACATCCAATGCTCTTTGTTCAATAGCATCAAGCTGACTATACCTCTCTTCGAATTCTCGAATCAACTCTGAAGCAGCAAGACCCTTGTTTGGCATGTAGACCCACTCTCGGAATGACCGCCGAGTAGCCATACCAAAGTCCTCAAGGAAGTATTCTTCTTTTAGAGCCTTCTTAAAATCTTGCCAATGTGTATTTTGAATAAAAAGATCAGTCACCTTTGTCCTCAAAGCAGGTGTGACAAGACGAAGGAAGTACTTACTCATAAGTCCAGCAGGAACTCCAAAAAACCCCATCTTGATCTCATATGTCTTCAAATATGCTGAAACATTACGCCCGTCAAATAGCTTCTTCTCACTCTCAACTGCTTCAATAGCCTTAGTCGCGTTGTTTGCATTCTCCTGCTCCGAATAGAGTTGCCTTTGCTGAGACAACTGCTGTTGATGCAATTGTTGTTGCTGCTGCATATACATTTGTGTTTGCTGATTTTGGAGCTGCATATACATGGACATATTCTGCAAAATCTGTTTTAGATCCTCTGTTGAAGTACTTGACGCAGCAGTCATTGATGGAGCTGAAGTAGACGTAGCTGGAGTTGTAGAGGAAGCTGAAATAGAGGCTGAAGTATCTCCCATCCTGAAATTTCTGCGACGCTTTCACGTCGGGTTCACCAAAGATGTCGAAGGATTTATGAAAACAAAGTCGCGTCTTCAAAAGACCTTGATAAATTTCAGGATATAAGATCAAACAAATGAATAAGCAAGATGTAAGGATTTGTGACCACCAAGCTTTCAACGAGACCTCGTCTTTACAGCAATGATAAGACTAAAAGCAGGTTTTCAGCTGAGCATCTGTGAGAAACAAGCTAGAGTTGGTTACTGACTTCTTGGCTGTATTAAATGGGAAAGAAACACTGGTAATCTGCTATACTGGATGTACATTTAAGACATGATCAGGGTGTAAGCTTAAACTATCCGCTCCAGTTCTTTGACATAGCCCAGAGTTTAATTGATGAATTATAAGGAAGATATTTCCTTGTACACTGTATCTGTCACTTTCTGGAAGTACACACAATCATTGTGGACCTCCCACTCTGGTTAATCCTCTGCAACATAGGTCAGAAGTTCTTGATCTGAGGAGAACATCAACATCCTCTTTGCATCAGCAAGAGAGAGAAAGTCACATGCCTTTTCCCAGTTATCTAACGCTTCAGAAGAAAGAAGCCCAGCTCTGTGTGAAACTCTGCAATCTTGTTTCACCACTCATCGACTCCTCTTTGCATCTCACAGTTCTACCATCGTCAATTTTACTTAAAGGCTGTTTCTTCTGTGTTACAGAGTGGCAATTATTGTGATTACTGCAACTCAGATCTTGCCAGGAAACTGATGATGGCAATTTGGATACTCTCTATAATCTGTGCGTTGAGAAAAACCAGAGTGACAACTCAAGATGGATAGACCAAAAAGAGTCCTTGAACAACAAATGGAGGAAACGACTTCATCGAATTTCAACCAAGGGTGTGAAAGTTCTGACTCTCAGCCTTCAATTTTATTCTGTCAAAGTGTGTAACCGCCCTCTCCACAGCCTATCACCATGAGCCTTTCATCTGTTCTCTTCATCTTTGTCTTCCTCACCCGTCTATGTCATCACCTTATTCTACTTCCATAGGTCTTGTGCACCGCAGCGATTATAGAATTTGCTTTCTCTGCTGAATATGTAGACCACAGCCCTGCGGAAGCCGCATAACAGCTATCATCACAAGTTGCAGCCTTCAAGTTTATCACCTTCGGATTTTATTGTCACCCATCTTTCGCTCCGTCGACTTCTCTTTCATCACTTTGCAGAGTTCCTAATGTAGCTCGAATAAGTCAAAAGCTTTAGTATAACCATCCAGAGTTTGCCCTTTCTTCTAGCTTGCTTCGACGCTTCATCTTCTCTTATGATGTCCTTGTCCACTTCATCTTCAGCACCTTCGGCTCTCTTCTTCAATCCTGTTCATTCCTCCATTCGATCTACGTCTTCTCAGCTTACTTCGTTGTTGTTATCGTTGTAGTCTTCTTTAGGCTTCGTCGACTTGTCTTCTTCGTCTCTTTTTCTGGCCATGCCTGTTCGATGATCCCATTTTCTGGTTTTTCTAACTGTGACAAGAGAGAGATACTCGAATCAGCCTTGCGAGACTCTGCTATTCTTTGCAGTGTAAGTGATGTTCTTGAGCTAGTAATTCCAGTTATCCTTAGATTCGATAAGGAATCCCTGATAGAGCTTCCCGCTCTTGAGCTCGATGGAGACGTTATGGCATTCAACTTCATGCAGCAGCTTCACGCTATACCGTCCTGTTCCAAATGCCAATTTCCCCCCCCTCAAAAGCTTCCCTTCCAATCCTCTCTCTCACCTCTCGTAGCTCCCCTTCCAATCCTCTGTTTCTGCACTTCTCCTATGCTCTTATGTCCTTCATCGTCATTGTCTCTCTTCCAATCCTCTCTCTTGCCCAAGACTTTTAGCACTCCGTCCGCATTCAAAGCTTTCTCCAGCTTTTTCCATCGTTTACTCCCCCTATTCTGCGCAGAGGATCGTCCTCCCCCAAATCCATATTCAGCGCAGAGGATCGTCCTCCCTTTTTGCCTTCTGATTCCTCTCCAAAAAAATTGTATGCCAGATCCATCAATCCCGGGTCCCCCAAGCTCGATTCAAAAACATAAAAGCTCCTCTTTTCCCCCCCAAAGCACGGCTCCTTTCCCCTAAAGCATGACTCCTTTCCCCTAAAGCACTATTTTTTTGCATTGCCAAAAGCCTCCCTCAAGAAGCGGATTTGACTCCAAAACCTGTTGTTGAACTGTTCATCCATCTGTAATAGCCCTGACCTTTGAATGTCCCAAACCTTCACAAAATGATCGAAAGATCCAGTGATGAAGATGCCTGTATCAATGGAATATCAGTGTACACATGAGACACAATATGTGTGCCCATGGTTAGCCCTTTTATCGGCTGAAAACAACGCCTCATGTTTTTGTGTACATGAATTGTATCCATAGCTGCTTGGCTGCTGAATGTCATAAGCAGCAACAGATCCATCTAATGCTCCCAAAATTAGGTACCTGAAGACTATTAATGCTTCTCTTGTGTGCACTCACAATCTCCTTGTTGCGTGCAAGTTCTATGCTTGAAACCCTTCTCTTCTCTATAAGATTTGTAAATGATGAGGGAGCCATACTTCCAATGTCTCTTTCCATCACCATCTTCCACATCCATTCTCCAGTTGAGAGTGTAATGAGATCATCTCATTCCATGCCACGACAATGTCCTGATCAAACAGCCCATCAAACATGCTCTCTGCTTCAAAAATGCTGCCACATTTACCATAGATACTAATAAGTATGCTATTAACAAAAGCATCTGAAGTGAAGGCCTTCATGTGAGCATCTATACTCATACGCAGAGAATAAATGTAATCACAACAACTAAGTATGCACAAAGTATCAAATCGCACACACAACTTTCGGGTGGTTTTCACACCTCGAATGCGCAGCAATACGACACCGGCTGAGTGCATAGATCCTTGATTCGGACCTTGTGCCAACTGCGGTAGGTTTGGTCAAGATGCTATGCATTGCCGATTGTTGAGGCAATTACCGTATCTGCAACCTTACAACAAACCATACTACTTGGGAAATGTTGAGATTTTCAATCACATCCATGCTGCCCTTTGGTATGATGCAGATGGGCGAAGGATATGCAAGCTACTTGAATCCCATAGGCATAGAGGGGAAGACTGTCACCTATTCTATTCTATATAACATTGTACTTGGATGTCACTTTTATATATAATGAATGCAATGTCATTTTCATTTTTTTCTTTAGCTTAAGTGTACTTAGTTTGCTTGTGTTTGTACTTCCAATCAAGCCTTAATTCCTATAATGTCTAAGTACACATGAATCCAGTGTTGGTCTATGAGCCACCATAGTTGCCATGCTCTAGATCCATGTTTTTCACATGGTATCAGAGCATAGCTGAGCATGGCTTTGCATGTTCTAACTCACATCTCTGCTTCTACAAGTCTCCTCTCACTCCTCTGAGCTCAATCTGGCTTGAGTACATAAACTAATTTCACACCTCCATCTTCACTTTTCCCTCTTGTCTATCATAGCTAGACAGTACCTAGCTCACTTAGAGCTTCTTGATCTACTCCTACAACCCATATTTCCTCACGCTTCCTTTTGGAGAAACTTTTGTCTACTCCTTGCCAGCTCTCTATTGGATCCTAGCCTGACATTGGTGAACCCTAGCTCCAATATTCCAGAAATTTGTGGTCGCAGTCTTTGAACAGGCACAACCTATTCATATCATCTTTGCACTTCATGCATGTTATGATTTGGGCTTCCACCATGAGGCTTTAAAATACCATGAGATAGGCTTTCTATGCATGAAATTTTTTTGAGAAATGATCAAGTCTATGTGCTACATGAATTGAAAACACATTTGCCTATTGTAACCCTAATAACAGAGAAGCCATCACTCTTTCAACTTCAAGCTTCTATTTCACTTCATTTTTCTCACTCAATCCATAGTGTTACCACTCAAATATCATTGGATTTGGCATAAATTATCACAAAAAGTAATTGAGGAGGGGAGATCTTGGTGTGGCAAGATTGAAGCATTGTCAAGCATAGTGTCTCTTGACACTGATCTAGTGACTCTTGTCACTTGTTTCATCTAACACAATCAGCTGTGCCTCTAATCAAATTTGAGTTTTTGTGCTACTCCAAGATTAAATCAAGGAGGGGAAGACTTGGACCCGCAAGATCTTGAAGGCCTCAAATATCTTTGAAGATTTCAAGTTCAAAGGGTATACTAGTCACCTAGTATCTCTTCATACTAATCACCTAGTGCTTCTTGGCACTTGTGCTCAACTCTTCCGCTGCTACAATCTAAAAATTTTGGAGTTAATTTTCTGCTGATCTTACAAGCTCAACATAGGCAAGGACTCACTGATAGCTTGATTCAACAGTGTCGGGTTCCATACATGGCAAACTAGGATCAAATTGATCCTGATGAACAAAGGCTTGTGGTCAATCACAAGTGGTCATCAAGAGAAGAAACCAAGGGAAGATGCACTTTCAATCATATGGGATAAAAATGATGATAAGGCTCAAGCTATTAGCAAGCTCAAACTTGATGATTGTGACATTCATCACATTGATGATTATGAAACCTCTCAAGCAACATGGGATTGATTAGAAACCGTATTTGGAGCTCTCAAAATCCTCCAAATATACCTTACTAATGAATTTTTAAGGATTAACATGAAAAGTAGCACCTCACTTGCAACTCATTTGAATTATATGGAAAGTTGACACAACTTATAGAAAGCAACTTGAAGATGGATGAAGACATTTGCATTGGATTGTTTCTCAAGAGTCTTCCACCTGGGTTTGATAACATGTCCACCACATTAATCAACATGCCAAAGCCGAATCTAGTGGATATCAAAGCATCTCTCTTGGAAGAAGAAAATAAGATCAAGAGCAAGGGAGAAACAAGCATCCCAAGAGGAGACCAACAACTCCTCTATGTGAAAGGAAAGAAGAGCATAGTCTATGATTTTTGTAAGAAAACTAGGCATATTGAAAAGTCTTTCCATGCTAAGAAAAGATCTCAAAGAGCATATCTTGCAATAGTCAAAGAAGATGTACACAATAATGGAGAAGAAGAGAAAGAAGATAGCTAAGAACAAAAGGATAGCATTCACTAGTCCCTCTTTTGTAGCTCATTTTCTCATAGACATTTTTAATTTTAAAATGTGGACTTGCCTGATGTTCTTACCATAAGCTCCTATGTATTCCTCATGTAACCTTTGCACACTATAGTCTCTACACACTTAGTGAGGCCTTGTGATAGCCTCTAGCTTTGTATGGTTGGTTCTTTCCATGTAGACACTTAGCACGGTTCTACTCATGATAGCCTCTGTATACCCAGTGTCTTCCTTGGTTCTGATTGAGGAGGGGTGTTGAGATTTGCAATCACATTCATGTTTCTCCTTTGTATAAAGAAGATGTGCACTCTAGAACCTAACAAATAGTCAAGCCACAATGGGCACCTACAGTCGGCATACACAATACTACTATGAGGGCAACAACTGGATTTGGGTGCCTAAGACCAAGAGTAGCATACAAGCCCCTCAGACAACCACTACAAGCTTGAGTTAATGTCCAAATCCATCAAACTTCAATAGCTCCACTGACCAGAACTACAACCAACTGTCCCTAAAGTGACCCAATCTAACATTGCTAGCTCCTTGAGACAGCTTCACAATCAACAAGTAGCACACCTTCTATGCCCCAAACCAAGCCCCTTACACAAGTGGCTAGCCCACACCCTAAGGATTAGTTGAAGTGGTAGACACCACTTGCTGAGAGCTGTCTAGCCCAGTCAAACCCAAACCTCCTATAGGCCTTAAACCCTCTTACGATTGGAGATCTATTCTTATGTTGACCTCTGATCCAGCTGCGAACATGGGGGATGACTTGGTCACATGCATTAGATTCTTGGATGCTACCTTCGCAATGCTCGCTAAAAGCTACAAACGATTGGACCTAGGTCTCCTAGATGAGTCCTTTGCAAATAATGTATGCACGATGCTATGTACTCCAGAAGAATCCAAATTCATATTCATTAAAGTACCTATGGTAGTCGAGGAATTGATCATCACCAATATTTCTTGCGAGCAAGCTCATCGATAAAGGCTAATCACCTCCTCTAGCAAGAGAAAAGTCTCTACCACAAACCAAGAGCTAGAAGAGCTTAAAAGGCTGGCCTGACTCCTCCTTTCTATGCAAATCGTGCACTCTCTGTCTTCAATGGAACAAGAGGGCTGCCCAATTATGACCAATTCCAAGTAGAGATGTACCATCAAGACCTCTTAGTATGACCCAACTTATGTTGCCCCTATCTTCTTTAGAGTATTGGCCATCACTCGCAATCGTCCCTTAGAATATCATAACATAACCCATCCCTATTTAGATTGAGTCCTTACAAAGAAAGAGCTACACATTTCCAATAATAGGATCAACTCCAGTGACTTTCTAACTAATGTCCTGACCTACATTATGCACATAGGTATTAGACCTCACGACATGGACCATCATGCACACTTGGAATATAACCCACATTTCTATGCCTGGCTAATACAATAGTAAAGAATCACAAGCTTGCCCTTAATGCACTTAACTCTTTGCTCTCTAATCCTAGGAAGGATTCATATTCTTCTCGAGGAAGGAGGGCGTAAGATGGAAAAGTAAAACATGTCTCAAACCTCGACCAATGTTAAAAGGAATAAAAACTAACTTATGATTGAGGAAAATTGTCATGATTTCTTTTGGATTTCTTGAAGCCAAAGTCTTTATTCTATACTTAAGCACTTTTCCTTTCCATAGCTTACATTCATTATTTGCTTATTGTTTTGCAAGAGTTATCTCAAGAAAACTAATGCTAAGTTGTGGTACTATGATAGGATGGCGAGCCAAGACAAAGGCAAGCTTCCATTCATAGAAGAAGAACAAGCAATGGTGGAGATCAGGGCCTTCAACCAGTTCAAGTTCAAAAACATCATGAACTTGGATGACTTGGTCATAGAAAACCAGACATGAAGTGGCTTGTCGACCAGTGCAACCTGGAAAAGTATATGGAGAAAGTTTGACAGGCTATAGACTACAACATGTGTACAGAGTTCCTATGGACCTTCGATGCCAATACAAACCACAACATTGTAACGGTGTGATGAGGAGAAGAACCCCATAGGGTCAAGGTGGAATTGAGCCAGGAAGTGGTGGAAAAAGCATTGGGCCTAGTCAACAAGGTTGAGAGATGACCTAAGAGAGATGTCTACAGCACTCTAGGGATGGACAAAGCCCTAGTCCACACTAATGATGGCATCAGCCTAGCCAACATTCTGGATCCTGAAGTCAGGTTGCAGGCAAAGGTGATCCACACCCTATTCTTTAGCCAAAGGTACAATGCCTTGATGAGCACAATTGGAGTGCCCCTACTAGAGACCCTTGCAGCCAACAAGTCCTTGGATGAGGTGAACTAGAATGGCTACGTGCAAAAAACCATTGAAGCTTTGACAAATGCATTAGCCACAAGGACAAGACCAGAGGGTGGGGAGTCTCCAACTTCCACAATGGGGATGGCAAGAAAAAAATCATCATCAAAAGCATCCATCATAGGCTTTGGTGGGGTGTTGACCACCATAATCCAAGAGGTTGTGGGAGAGGAAGAAGGTGAAGAGGAAGTGGGGGAGGCACCTCAAAGGTCACCACCCTAGGAGTAGGAGCAATCAAGTGAGAGGAGGATGAGTAAGAGTAGAGAACCATAGGTACCAATCTAGCAAAGGAAAACCTAGGAGGCCAAGGAAGTTGACCCCTCGAAAGCAATGGCAAGAGACCAGGGAAACAATGACAAAGGAAGAAAATACTAAATTACAGAGGGTGCAAGCAGAGTCAAGGAGATTGGAAGAAGAAAGAAGGAAGAAGGCAAAAGATGAGGAAAAAGAGATACTAAAGAAGGAAGAGGAAGATTTAGCACGACCCATCTGCTTGTTAGTGTAATAGCCCTTGAGGGAGGAGGAGTTAGTTGCAATGAGTCGACCAAGGGAAGAAGGCCTAAGCCCTAGCACCAAAGTGCAAAAGATCAAACCAACACCGATGGAAGAAGGTAAAGGCAAGGGCTTGCTATATCCAATCCCACCTACTCTAGTACCCCAACTTGTAACTCTCACAACCACCCAAGGCACCACAAACATATTGAATGCAAGCAATCTCATGGCTTGGGTTCAATACCTAGTGAACAAGGTGTAAGAAATAGCCCGACATTTGAGTGGGGGAGCTCCCATTATTGGGAGGAAAAGAATGGTAGCTACAAATACTAAATCTTGGCAATACCCCAAGAGGCAGAGAATAGAGGCATCTACAATGACCATACCGATAGCACCACCCCCACCATCCATGGGCTATGATGAGTATGTCAAAGAGCTTCTTGCACAACTGGACAAGGCAAAGGTATAGAAGAAAATGGTAGTAGCTGAATTGGAAGCCAAAAAAGAAGTGTTAGCAGCCTTCTAGTTGGAAAGGACTTGTTAGGTAGCAAGATACCAAAGAAAAATCTAAAAGCTGAAGGAAGAACTCAAGGCTAGAAAGAAAGAAGAAGATAATTGGCAAGGAAGGCTCGAAGAAGAATGACAGGAACTAATAGGGTTGCAAAGGGAGTATATGCTCATCCTCATGCAACATGAAGAGTTGAGAGAAAAGTTGAAGAGGATAGAGAAGGCAATGAAAGAACTTGAGGAAGTGGACACAAAAGAAGCCTAGAGAGAGGAAGAGAACCAAAGAGACATGGAGAAAATGAAGTATACATGACTAGTAGAGCTAGAAGAGAAAGAAAGTCTAGAGAGGAAAACTGAGCACATGGAGAAGCAGAAAGAAGAAGCAACCTAGAGGTGGAGAGAGCTCGAACCAAGGAATGGCAGCCTTAGCCACGAAGGTAGAATGAAAATCTAGAGAAAATGAAGCAAAGAGTATAAGAATGGGTCGCCAAAAGTGAGGGAAGAGTGAGAGAACTAGTAGGCATCTTGTCCATGCTAAAGAAAACAAGGTGTTGATAGAGAGTAGGGCTGACAGAGGCTGTAAAGATGAGCATGGAAGCCTAGCAACATGCCTTCCTCAACACCATCTTAGATGTCACACATCTAGAAGAGGAGGAGGCCGTTGAGACCCTATAGAAGATATTGGAAGTTACTCACAGGGCCATAAGGCACAGCTTATGTTTTCGAGCTCACGAAATAGAACTAAACCTAAGCCCATGGGAGCAAAGGGAATACTTGCTAAGGACAAGACTAATAGTCCAAGAGATGGAATGGCTAGGGTATGCAAAGGAGCAAGATCCATAAAAGCTAGTGAGAGAAGAAGAGAAGTAGGTAGTACCACTTTGAAGTGGGGCAAGATTCTGAAGTTAGGAAATATGATGAGGGACAAATCCCCCAACCACCCTCTCAAAGACCGGAAGCTCAACAAGAAGTGTTGCTAGAGGATGCAGAGGAGGTCATGAAAAGGAGAAAGATGGTGTTGGAACAAGCACAAAGAAGACTAAGGGCATGACTCTTAGCAATTTCAAAAGCTCCCATCTCGCAAAAAGAGGAATGCTTCCTTGTCACAACTGGAACTTGAAACTTGCAGTGTGGGAACAATAGGAAAACAAGTGCAAGCCCTTTGAATTTACCTTCCAATACCCACCCACACTGAGCTGAGTATTATCCTCTAAAGTGGTAGAGGAGGTGATAAGCATTGGTAGAAGGCTTGGTGGTGTGTAGATCGGATGCTTTATGCTCACATAGTGAATGCGGGAAGGTCCCCAAGAATAATGGAACTCTACTTTTTGCACAAATTACAAGGTAAAAAGCATGAACGATAAGAGCAAGAGACCAATTGGGTGCAATCTTCCCCCATGCATTGTGTGAGCGCTCCACAAAGCATGTATTTTATGTATTATTCATCTTCATACTCAAATAATAGCCCAAATTACAAAATAGCAAGCTTTTAGCGTTTGAGTTTGCTTTTACACAAAACTAGGAATAAAGCTAATGGACGGTGCCCAAAGAGTCTGGCACACCCAATACAATGTCCAAATAGAAATAACATAACCGTGCACCCATGCGCATACAAAATAATAATAAATAATCGATGCCTCAATAAATAGGCATGACAAAATATAGGCGTGGCGCCTATCAAAATATAATCCATAAATCGAATACTCGCTATCCTCCAATTCTTTCCTCCGCCACTGCTGCTATCTCTACACATCAACTGAAGCATTCACAATCGTCAATAAAATAATACAATTAAACCGACAAAAGTGAATACCTAGCAGTCTTCAGCTACATAAATAAATCAACCGGTGCGCACTCTAAACTCATAAACATTTATTAATTTAATATGTATTTTGCGGAATCACCCGCTATGGAATCACCCATGTACACACTAAATTAATGAAACGCCCGAAAAGGACAAGCGTCCTCATCAACTTCTCGCACAAAGAATCCACTTTGTGTATGAGCCCCGGTCATCAAAGTTTACAGAATCCATCGCAAAACCTCACGAAATCCACCATGAAATATGCCTCATGGCATCACTTGGGGATCAGTGGAGCATAGAAAAAGAGAAGAATCCAATGATGTGGGGGACAATGGCATACATGGATGTCATTTTGTAGTACCCTACCCTACAAGAGAAACGACCCAATATACATGCCATATCTAAGAAGGGTGGGGGTGGAATTTAACCCCAACATCTATGGTCATTATGATTTTCCTAAAATCTACAATGTAAATGCTACTAGGCTGGTGGAAGCCCTTATATTCTCCAAAAATAACCTAGGACCCTCCATCTCTCATTTTCTTAGTGAATTCTATTCCTGCTCCGATCCTGCTTTTATCACAACCTGTAACTACCTTAGGCTACTTTGAGTTTTGCTTAAGAAGCTACCTAGCTCTCAAGAATACCACCTATCACCCCTATTTTTTTATTTGAATGCCGGTATAAATGTTGTGCTATGGCTAGGTTCATGATGAGAGCCACCCTCCTCCCATCCTTTTGCATGGCCTTGCTAGAGGATATGAATGATAGCCAATTCACTAGGTATAGTCATCCATTTTTGTCAACAACTCCTCTAAATATACGCATGAATCTAAAGGACTATATGCATGGTAGGAACTTCCTTAGTAAATCACTTAAGCACTCAGCCTCCTCCTCTCATGACCCTAAATCCGAGGACTAGTTCCTCATGCACATTCAAAAACAAATACAAAAGAGAGAAAAAATAAAAAAGGAAAGAAGAAGGGAACAAGAAAAAGAAAAAGAGAAAGAAAAGAGAAAAAATAAAGACAAGAGGAAGGAAAGAAAAGGAAATCAAATAGAAAGCGGAAAAACAAACCTCACTTGATGAGTTCCACAATCACTGCACCTAGGGGTCCTCAAGTTAGGCAAATCTGGTGGTCTTGGTCGGTTAACTCTGTTCCTAACCCCCTAGCCCTTTTACCCCCACTTCATGCTTAGGGTACATCAAGGGCAAGACACACCTAGGGAGATCACACTCGCCTATGTTAGACCTATCTCCCTAACCTACACTCACCGCACTTTTCCCATATATGAACTAGATCCTCAAGTCTAGGACAACACCCCAGGTTTACTTGTGGTTTAATCTAGCTCCTAGTTCCATTGGTATGGACACGATGCACGGCACAATGAGATAGGCACACCCCCAGGTAGTACACTCTCTTTTGTTTTTCAAGTGTATCCGACAATCCGCACCTAGCCACTAACTTCGGAGGCCCCAGTCACCCACTCAATATACCCTTGGTCTCCACAACCTCAACCATTTTTACATGCTTCTCTCCCATTTCCAATCCCCACAAAGGCCCCATCATTAACTCACATAACCACCCTTCAATCATCTCAGCCCTCGTCAACAAAGTTCCACAAGTGCCATGGGACCGGCACTTGACCAGGAGGGAGGTAATGTTAATCCGAGTGCAAGATAGAGAAAAAGAAAATTCAATAAAATTCAAAAATGTAGAGCAAAACGAAAAAATGTGGCTGATAAAAGGATAAGAAGAGAAAAGGCCAAAAGCACAAGGTCATGATTCTTTTCTTCTTTGTCTCTCCAAATGTTGCATTGCTTTGTTGATTTTAGATGTTCTTAGTGCTTCTTTTCTATTATCTCTATGGACAAGCTTTTTGTATGTCCATTGGTGTAATTCTCCTAAAATTTTGGCTTTCTCTACTCCTTCACCATGTCTTGCGACTGAAATAGCCAGTACATGCTTGATAATGGATTTTCTCCATACCTTGAGTTGACCAGACCAATAAACTACTATATTCCTTAGAAAACCAAGGGGTGTGATTATATATAATGTGCTATCAAATCATAAGAAAGGATGCTAGATTAGTGCTTTATGCACTTGTGATTAATCAATTATACTTTATCAAATATTATGAAGATAACATACCATGTAGTGGATAATGTGTTGTCCATGCACTAACCATTAACTTTTTAAATTCATCTAATGTTATTTTTAAGGCCTAGAAGTCATTTGAGTTCCATGTGCGCATGTCACAAAACTTAAAGATTATATCTAAGGACTTGCAAACGTTGGCCTTGTGTGATTGTGCTTCACCACAGTCAGCATGGTCCATAATTGCATTGTGGATGCACTTCCACCTATTGAATTGAATTCTTTGAATGGAATGTTTCACTTGACTAGGATTATGGAAGGGTGGTGGAGATAAAACTCTCCATGCTTTCACACCCCCAACAAAGAGTTTATTTGGCATGTCTTGACTATCCTTTGACCTTTTCTCATTCCCTTCAATCTTCACATTTCCACCATGCAAACCAATGTTTGATAATTCTTTCTCAAGTCCTGCAATTGCCTTGACTTGCATAGACCTAGGTCGCATTGTCCAAGCAATATATATATATATATGAAAAGTAATTTCTCAATGATCTTGCACAAACCATGCATTGTGCAGATATGGATTTGAGAGACAAGGGAAGATCTAAAACTTCTCTCAAAGTTGGATCTTTGAGGTGTCTATTGGGTGCCTTTTTCCAATTCCTTTTGTCAAGTTCCTTTGCAGCATGCATTTAATATATGCATGGACTCTTCGAATTGGCCCATTTTGAGACATTGTACATGCACTTTATGGTCTTCAAATCAATTACTAAATGCCACTCTACTTTGAATCTTCCAAATCCTTCCATATCCAAGATTCACCTATTCCTTTACTCACTAATGATTTGTGGTATATTTTTCTTGTGGGAAATCCAATGCAAGGTTTCAAAATTCTTTAACATAACCTGAAATACACACATATTATAAGCATGTGACACAACAATAGTATTATCATAAGTAAACTTCCAATTTAAAATATATTACTCATCTCAAAGGACCCCATAGAGAATATATTGTTATTAAATTGGACACAACCATTTTGTATTGTGCTTTGAAATTGTTGAATCAAGTGCCCTTGTAATAGAATAAATATGCCTTAATGCCTTAGCCAATATTTAGCCTACTAAGGTTAAGCAGAAAAGGCTAAGTTGTAACTAGCCAAGGATCTTTTTTCCCTTTTACAACATTTTATGTTTGAGGTCTCAACCTCCCACCATCTAAGAGGGTGCATACTCTTGACCACCATAGCTTGAAGTGCATACCATGTTGCAGCCTCTCGTCACTTGATTCTTAGCCATTCATGGTGATATCATTTCATGCCTAGCCACCTTGGCTATGGTTACTTAGTAAATAGTCTATTTCTTTATATTTCCAATTTAATGGTTACCTGTGGGAATTATATTCTTTACATTGGTATCAAAGCACATCTTTGATCCAATGGGAATATCATTTTCATGGTAAATCTGGTTACAAGATAGAGGATAAGAATTAGTCACATGATTTGACACAGTTTTAAAACTGTGACTAGTTAAGCTTCTTTGCAATAAGTCGTGACTAAGTTTGAAGATCTTGAAGAAGGTCTGAAGAGTTAATGGCAGATTCAAGGTCATTTTAGTGATTTGTGGTCAATTTGGAGCCATTTTGAAGGTTCTAGACCTAATTGAAGTCTAAACATGGTTTAGAAGAGTTAAACTGTGGTTACTTTTTGAAGTAGGCTTCTCTTTCCTCTTTCTATGCTTCTTCTTGAAATCTTCCATGGAGTTCTTTTCTCCTTTCTCTCTATCATAGCCATATCTCTTCATGCAACCTATAGGGGGTGATTCTTGATACCCTCGGCAACCTATTGACTACATATTTGCTTCATCTTCATTAAATTTTGTGATCACGTGGACCAAGAGGGAAACTTGGACAGTTTGTGCCAATTTTTTTCAGCCCTTCTCTTCTTGGAAAATCAGCAATCTTCTTCACCATTGAAGCTTCTCCTTCATTTGACTGATCAATGGTAGCCTTGACATGAACTACTTGCCTTCTACTACTTGATCTTTCACTCTCCTTCAACCTTGAAGCTTTCTTCACAACCATCGTAGTTATGGTTGAAAATGGATAGTATGAAGATTTTAGCAATTCATTGAAGTTTTGAGTCAATCTTGGTGCCTTTTAGCTTCAATAAGTGAAAAGCAAGCATCTACAACCAACATTGGGCATACATTGGGGCTTCCAAGCAAGATTGAAGCATTTTCCTCATATCAAATTGGGGAAAAATAGGGCAGCCATCAATCTTCATCAAATTTTTCTTCCTTGAGGCTTCAATTCATGGGGCTTTTATTGTCTACAACCCAGGGAAGGTTTAATTGAAGCTATATCCATCAAGATTGGGCTTACATTGAAGCATTCCTTCAAGATTGAAGGTATTTTGAGCTTCTTAAACATGGTAGTGTCTAAAAAATCTTGGAATCCCTAGTTCTATCAAGAATTTTCATTCTTCAAAGCTTAAAGGATCTTCTCCAACAAAACATTGTAGACTTCTATTAAAGCGTTGGATTTTCTTGATACTTTGGAGAAATCTTATTTATTGGGAGCTGAAAATTACATGGGAGTAATCATCAAGGACAAATTTTTCTTGAAGCCGGTCTTATGATCTTCAATCTTGATCCATGGATAGTGAATTATGCTGAATATTGATTGGTTGGGGATTCATCTACTTCTCTTCATCAACATTAGGGGGTAATTCTATTTCTTTCAACCCCAACTTGAGGAGGAACTTTGCACACCCCTCTTATCTCGAAGCCCATGCAATTTTCAAATTTAGGTGTAGGTACATTCCCCATTGTTAGAGTTTGATAGAAGCATAGTAGTGATCAGCCCTATTCAGAGTACCACGAGTGGTTAAGGGTTCCATTGGAACAAAATTGGAAGAGGTGTAGTTGTGAATGTATGGCATGGTTGGAGCATGAGGGATAAGCCTCAGTTCAGCCTTGTCTTCATCTTAAAGTCCATTTTTTTTGCTTTTTATAAGAAAAACACATGAAAAAACTGCTCTTTACACCTATCAATGATGTATAACTTAAACGGTAGGGGGAAAGAGGGGTTTTGATAATGAGTAGTTACTTATAAAATTTGAAATTCTAATCTATTTTTTTTTGCATACCATATAGGATGTTTATAAATGAATTTAAATGGGATCAAGCAGCACAAGGATGCTCGGTGCTAACCCTTAGCAATGTAGCATGACGTGTAGGCTAAAATCATTGAAAGAAATGTTTGTTGCACTTCACAATGATGATTTAGAAATCATAAAATGTTTTAGCACTAGGATTCATACACAGTTGCATTGTGCATATCACATGGTGTAATTCTTGGATACATTGCAATTAATTTCTTATACATATGGCCCATGCTGAGTTGTGAGACACCTAAGCTGTAGGTTTAGGTGTTCGGTTGCCTTGGGAAACTGTTAAGTGAGGAAATATCTTATCTCCTCGAACATTTCAAAATAAGAGTGGAGTTTTTAAGGTATGTATTATTTGTGTTAGCAGCACATCGAGGGGCCAATCCTCGAGGTATACGAGAGCTACAATGGGGCCATGGCATTCAGTCAAGGGGTTCCTTCTTCTATTTGTGCTTACGAGGTGTTTGAGACCGATCTATGTGTAGGTCCTACCTCCAAGGAGTGTGGGGAAGGTTTAACCATTGGACTAAAACTCAAAACAAATGCAAAATGTATGATAGAAGTTAGGGCAGTGTGTCCTTTAAGCCCTCCTAGCCACGAGGATGAGGGGGGGTGTTCATTCAGTATAGAGAGGCCGGCCTAGTTCTTAGAGCTAGTGTCAAGTCTATTTTAGATCCCAACAAGTGGTGCATTTGCCGAGAGCTGCTAATAAGTGGTGGTTTCGGAATCTCAGTCAATAGGAACCAATTCATTAGTGTATGCCAAAAATCAATGAGATAGACTCACAAGACCATCAAGCTAAGCTTCAAAAGTAAGAAAGAGCTTACTGGGCTAGACGGGGGGCCAAAATAAATGGAAGATATTCTTTGCAAAGGAGTGATTCAATATCCTTATAAGGGCGAGGTCTTAGTAACCCTAGCTTGATGCATAGTCCATTAGGGGAAGAACTCGAGGTCAAAAGGATAAAGAGGTTGAAAAAACCAAGGCAAAATCTGTTGAGAAAAACCTCGAGCAAGATGATGGGGGAATGCAAGTCCTTAATCCCAATATGTAAGGTGGACCCCTTAAGGCCATAGATGGTAAAGCTGACCCCAAGAAGGATAAGGAGTCACCAAAGAAGAAGGCAAAAGCCAAGAAAGAAGTGCTAGTTCAAAGACCCAAGGAGCAAATGGTCTGGCGAGAAAAGCGAGCTCTCGCTAACTATCATGAAGTTGATTTAAGAAGATTCTACGTATTGGGTATATCACTAAGCCCTTGGGAATAGTGCAAGTAGGAGATGATTGGTTTAAGCATGCTGAAAAGCATTGTCCGAGAGTAGCAGCATATATTGATGGAATATTAGTGGACCATGCTATTGTGGACACAGAATCCTCTCTCAACATTATGAATTCGAAATTGATGGAGAGACTGGGATTAGAAATTAAAAAAATTTCCTCCACAAACCTCCAAATGGCTGATGATACTTTAAGACAACCCTAATGTAGACAAACCTAATATAGAATGCATTCTAGAGTTTAGGGTCATTAGGTTTGCAAGGATACCTACCTATCAAATATTGCTAGGCACACCATGGATTTTACAAGTAGACTGTCGGGTTGATATACCCATTGGGTAATTGATCTTTGGTCGAGGTGCTAGATGTATAGTAGTAGATGCCTATCTTAAATCTCCTCATAGTGAGAGAGTTCATTTATCTTCGTCAGAGTTTGATACGCTAGATGCTCCATCTGCTAGTGAGATATCATCAAGTGGCAAATCCAATGAGGGGTCCACTACAGAGAATATCTACCAAGTGACTTTAAATGAGCCAATAGAGGCTCAGGAGAGGATAAGGGATACATATATAATTGAGCTTGACCTTAGTATGATGAATGAATCACGGCCAATTAAATTAGGATCCATGCTCAGTTCAAAAGAAAGAAATGACTATGTGTCCTTGATTCAAGAATTCCATGATATCTTTTCTTGGAGTTATGATGAGCTGAGAGGCATTCCTCCCAACCTGCTTGATGAGACTTGAAATGGGCCGGCATTGGCTATGGCACTAGCCGGACCTCATACTCATGACAGACAAACACATCCTCACGGCCTTGCAAACCAGGAGCGTCTATCTACTGCTAAAGGACAAACTGCCCTGAAGCCTAATCTATGCATTTATAGTTTCATCGTTTTGTAGTCCAACGTTTTCCTTTCTATAAATTCCTCAGAGGGAGAACCCATACACACTGGCAATGCCACAATAATCACATACATGGAGGCAACCTCTCGATAGAAACACCACGGCCCCACTGTAGCTCTCCTACATCGCAGGGATTGGCCCCTTGATGCACTGCTCAACATATAAAACAAACTAACACAAACTCCTTTTTTTTAATATTTCTCCTATTTCCAGGTGATATACCATGCTTCCTCACCAAACAGTCCCTTAGGAAACTGACCCTCTATCTTACGGTAAGGGATAACCTTACACTCTCAATCGTGGGTCAAATTCCTAAGAAAACAATTGCTGTGCAGTCCATGAGCTTTTCCATTGATACCATGACCTATGCATAGTGCATAATGTGAATGGTTTAGTGCACAAACAAAAGAAAATTAGCATTGTGTATTGTGCGAAACCAATCTTTTCATGATTTCCATGCTAACATTTATGTAATGAAACGAGGAGAGACACCGAGCCTTATGCTCATGCTGCCTTTCCCTTTATTTTAAAACAACATCCTATAGGAATAATGCAACACATAAAACAGATTTTAGCTTATATTTTGACGCTCAACCTCCCCTCTCACCCTACCATTTAATGTTTTGCATTCGTTGATAGGTGAAAGGGTCATTTTATGTGTATTTCCTTACAAAGAAAGCGATAAACATGAACGGAAACATGGAAATGAGGGTAAACCAAGGCCAACCTCGTGGTCTACCTTCATTATACGCTACATAAACACACATGTAATTTTTTGGAATTTTCCTTTTACCATTTTCTAATTTTCTCCCATTTAAAACCCATTTTTCACCTTTTTTGGTATTTTTACTCTATTTTCTTCAATAAAAAATGACTAGAAATTTAGATTGATTGTAAGCTGTGGCCCTTAGGTTTCTTGATAGCAAAATTTCAGGTTTTATAGGTATTATGTCTCATATTTCCCATTTATTTTGCAAAAAATTCTCCTTTTACCCCTTAAACGCATGTTTTTCGAGTTTTATAACATTAATTTCAGCCATATCACTTTGGATTTTTTTATTTTCAGATTATAAACTACTGAAACTCATAGAAAACAACATCATAATCCATATTCAGCCCATGGGAATAATATTTCATCAATCAAATAGCATAAGAACTCATTTTTCGTTCATAAAAATTAAATTACCACTTAGGCTCCGTGTTTCGGGATGTCGGTTTTGCTACGGGACTGCAAGTGAGCCCTCATTCAATGTCTAGCATCTTCACAATCAGCAATATTCATGTCTTCATCGATCCGGAAGCAATCCGGTCCCAACCGAACAAGCTTTCCTTCACTATTCTTCATTTTCCTCTTGCACAAAAGAACAACCCCTTAGGGGAGAGAGAGGGAGGAGAGAGAAAGACTAGATTTCCATCTCTTCATTCCCAGAGCCATTGCTCATGCGAAGGGTGGCGAAATGATCAGCAAGGAGGAAGAAGTTTAGTCCCATGATCGATTGCATAGGGTGTTCACAGCCAGGCATCACCCTCATCATCCATAATGGTGCATTTTTCAGGCACAGACGTTGGCACCTCCATCACGTTTTTTTCTTCATCTTCTCTCTCCACCATGATTTCATGTGGCATAAAATTCCCCCAAGCCCCCAAAGGTCATGCCCAATTTGACCTCTCAAGTGTCCACCCTTTCATATCTTGACCGATTCTTGGCTCCTTCCCCGTTCAGCATTCGAATCAAGCTTTGAAAAATCCTGGGCATCCGGCTTGACATCCCGCATTGACAGGCAACTCCTAACAACCCACACAAGAGTCTGAAAATTTATAAAAAATCCACAAGTGTTGCTCGGGCACCTTTTTAAAGTCGTCTTTCACTTGGTGCTTAAAATCGTCATACCTGCAACCGCCGCCTTCGATGTTAAATTTTTTTTCCCTAAATTCCAGATTTTTTGGCAAATTTCAGGCACATCCCGAGCTCAAAACTCCGCTCTCACTGTCTATTCATATGATTCCTTTGAAGTAAGGTAGCCGCCCTATGCGATAGAAAGTAAGCTATATGCCTTTTGAATTAAGGGAGACGGGCTATTCAAAGAATTGACAAAGCTATGAAAGGTTGGTGTGATATTTCCAGTTCAACACATGGAATGGTGTTCACCAGTTGTTATTAGGAAGAATAAGAACGATCAAATTTGTCTTTACATAGATTTTAGAGAGCTTAAGAACCAAATGGTTAAGGATTACTACCCATTGCCATTCATTGACTAGATTCTGGATAAGTAAGCGTTTAGGAAAATCTATTCATTTATGGATTGTTTCGCTGGATATAATCGGATGGCTATTGTAGAGAAAGAAAAATTGAAAATGACATTTATTACTGCCTTCTCGCTACCTTTGCATATCATGTGATGGCCTTTGGTCTATGCAATGTGCCTAGGTCTTGGCAATGAATTGCTAATAAGACCTTTGGTGATATCTCTCCAGAGGATTTAAAAGTCTTTATTGATGATCTGGAGGCAGATCTTGAGGTAGCCACCATAAGGGAGCGACAACTAATTATTCTTAGGAAATGTTTTGAGCATTGTAGATAGTTTTACATTGCTCTTAACCCTAGAAAGTGCATACTTGGAGTACCCTTTACGTTGTTACTTTGCCATGTAGTTAGTTCAACTGGTATTGCCACTAACCGTAAAAAGATAAAGGTTATAGTGTCTATGAGCCCACCACATACTCCAAAAGAGGTGCACAACTTTCTGTCTTGTCAGTGGGATATTATTGAAGATTTATCAATACAATGGGGTGGAAAGAGTGTTGCCATTGACGAACCATCTATCTTTTAACTGTCTGTTTGAGTGGAATGAAGCCTGCCAAGTATCCTTTGAGGATATGAAGCAGGAATTAGCAAAAGCACCAATCTTAAAAGCACCTAGAAGAGGTGAAGTTTTCTATATATTTTCAGTAACCACAATGCATAGTATCCGACTATTTAACTCAATTTTGGGAGGAGAAATGGTATCGGCCAATTCCCTTTGCTAGTAGAAAATTGGGGATATTTGAAGTTAGCTATACACACATGGAGAAATTGTGCCTTGGAATGGTCTTTGAGATAAAAAATTTAGGCATTATATTCTCTATGAGAAGGTAGTATTCTTTACGAATGCGGAAGGACTTAGACTGTTGCTAAATAAGTTGCAGCTGCCTGACCATTTTTAGCAAAGTGATTAATCACTTTCTAGAAGCTTGATTATGAGATTAGGAGCAAGACACCAAAGCTGCATGGAATTGTAAAATATCTAGTGGATTTCGGGAAGCCAAAGGAAATTCTGATTGAGAGAAGTGATATTGAAGGTCTATTTAAAATCGATACAGCTTCCATCTCTTCCTAGTATGCGGCTGTAATGCATTATTTATCTACACAAGAATTTAAGATTTCTTTATGGAAGTCTGAAAAGAAAACGATCAAGAAACAAGCATTATGATTTTCAATTATAGTGGGTTTCTTGTATGGGAGAGAAGTAGATGATATTTATTGTCATTGTGTAGTACCCGATGAGGTACCATTTATTCTTGAGGAGTGCCATAATTCAGTATGTGGGGGACATTTTGATGGCCAGCTTACTGCCCAAAAAGCTCTCCGATGGCTAGATATTGGTGGCCCTCAATTTTCCAAGATGCTTTTAGTTATGTTGAGCATTGTGATGTTTGTCAAAGTCACAATGCAAGGGAAAATCGTAGGTGACCTCTAAATCCCATTTTTGTTACGTTACCCTTTGAAAAATGGGTTATTGATTTTGTGGGATGAATGTACCCTTCATCAACTATGCAAAAGCATTATACTGTTATAGCAACAAACTACTTTACAAAGTGGTCTCAAGCTTGAGCAATGGTGAAGGACAATGCTAAGGAGACGGCCTGTTTCATTATGGAGCAAACTGTTTGCCGTTTCGGTCCACCAAGGGAGATTGTTCTAATCGAGAAACACACTTCTTGAACAAGGTTATAGTGGCCGTGACTGAATCTTTGAAGATTAAGCACAACAAGACTACCCCATATAATCCCCAAGTGAACAATCAAGTTGAGAGTACAAATAAACAACTCATGGGAATCTTATCCAAGATAGTATCAGAAAGCAAGCGTGACTGGGATAAAAAATTAGATGTGGCAGTGTGGGCTTATAACATGAAATTCAAGAGAGCCACAAATCACACCCCATTCAAGCTAGTGTATGGGGAGGAGTGTGTTTTTCCATTAGAAATAGAGCTCCCCATTGTGCATTTTTCCCTCAATCATTCGTTGGAAGAGGAAGAAGCATTGCAAAAATGGTGTACTTCTCTGGCACATCTTGATGAGATTCGATTGCAGGCTTTACTACATCAAGAAGTAGGGAAAAGGAGAATGAAAGGCCTTCATAATCATTGGGCTAAGAAGTACAAATTCACAAAAGACCAGTTATTGCTATATTATGATGCTCGTTGGGAGCTTTTTCCAAGAAAATTAGAACCCAAATGGGATGGACCATACAAGATTGTACGTTTAGGAAAGAATGGCTCTACGTCCCTTCTAGTAGATTTGCAGGGGATAGAGTTTAAGACTAAAGTTAACTTTAATAAGTTGAAGCCTTACTATGTGTAAGGGCTGACACTGGGCTTGATTCAACATTAATGTGCAGTAGGCACCCAGATGAGCAGATGGGATGCATCATTCCCTATCTGGAGCATCCATACCTTGAGCAATGTTAGCACCAAGGTTGAGTGATCTGGTGGAGAAAATGGTATCAAGTGACTGAGTGGCAAGATGGATCCTTTATGTGGAAAATTAAGGTCTATTGCCACTGTTGTCAGTGACTTATGACTAGCATTCCTATCAAGTTCAATGAAGAAGAAGGGATTGTGTATATTATACATCCTATCTCTCGGCTTGATTTTGATTATCATAAGTACGAGTGAGCTGATTATTATGGCGTGGCCTATTAATGAAGCCTGGGTTTATACTTTGTATTTTAACAGAGCCAGAAGGCCCACTAAACACACGAGCATTGGTGTGGTCATTAAAGATCCCGACATAGGGTTATCATGAAGATGGGAATCTATTTAGGACCCTCCTTTAATAATAACGTGGCAGAATACAAGGCCTTGATCATAGGATTGAATGTAGTCCGATGTGGTGGTATCACTCGATTATTGGTTAAAGATGACTCGCAGTTAGTAATCAATCAGCTAAATAGGACCTATAGTGTGCGATGTCGTACCTCTATGCGGGCATAGTGTGAAAATCTCTAGAGTGCATCATCATCTGACTTTCTTATTGATCAAGAGAGTCAATGTGATTTGAATCATTAGTACTAGTGTGAGTGGCATGGATTATCCAAAAATACTAGATTTTTTGATAATTTTAGTCTATTTTTTATATTATTTATTGTAAAAATCCAAAAAAGTTAGAAAAGCTTCTAGATTAGGTGTAACGTGCCGCTCTTCAAATTGCGGGACACATCTTAGCAGCCCATTGAGAGATCAATCTAGAAGATGCCGCCCGACACTCCCAAGGAATGACACGAGGTTTGCCAACTAGGGTCTCTCAAGTTTTCCCTGCAACGGAACTTATCCGGCCGTTCCCACTAGGATCGACCTAAAGTCCAGGTTCCTAGCAGTCGAGTCTTCCTAATAGCTTTCTAGCGTCGGTCTATAGCCACTCCACTTTGCGTAGATACAACTGGACCCAAGCAGACTCATACTGCACCTCGTTCAAAGAGAATGGGAAATGAGAGGGACGCATCGCTCAACCTCTCTGCCCATAGGGCATAGTCCCATTCCGGTCCCCTAAAACTGTATGAATCAGGTTCTAACTTAACAATACCTAAAGTCATCGGATGGTAAATCCTTGTGAGAAGCCTCCTAATTCTCTGGGACCACCCAGCCACCCATAGGACCCGTCGGGGGATTCCGTCCACCTGCTTCCCTTGATAGCTTTAGTTGTCTAATTAGGTCCTACCACATTTATGTATGACATTTAAAATCACCTTCATTAATTAAGACTTTTAGGGCACAAGGTTCGTTCACGTAATTTACAACACATACACAAAAACAAAAGAAGCAGTCCTTTTATCAAACAAGTTCCTTAACTTATCTTTAAGTTAATCTTTGTCTCCTACCCATACAGGAGAATTATGTATCCCTTCTGTCCAACAGATGTACCCGGTCCAAATCTCATGGCACCGAAATTTCCATCCTTTATCTAGAATAGGATCTTCCAACATCCCAGATGTTGGGCTCATGGAGGTTTCAACTCCATTCTAGACCTAGCAAGGGGTGTCCAGAGCTCCAACTAACCTGCAAGCTATCTAGGAGTGAAACAGCATTCCCGTGGTTGGCCTTATCACCACTCGCCCTTCGGCCCATGCATTAGGGCCAAAAATGTTTCAAAAATGGCACTTGTAAGAAAGTGATTAAGTTGCTAATTAGTTGAGGTTTAGGAAGAATAAAACCTCTAAATTTTGTTGTCCAGATGTGATTAATGAGAGAATATTTGGTTCATTGAAGAGGTCGGCCATTAGTTGCCCTCATCTTTTAATCCAGGTCAGGGGTCACCTTTTCGGCCATTTTTGTCTTGGAACTCGAGAGATTTTGTATTTTCAAGATTTTTGTATAAAATTCGCATTTGTTTGCTCCTGCGTTTTCTTTCTACACACTATTCTCTTTTGCCATTCTTTTTGTTGCACTTGCTTCCAATCACTATGAGATTCTTGCTCGATTCATTTGCTAAAATGTCTAGTAATACCTCTTCAAATAACACAGGCGCAAGCACACATAAATACAAGCTAACTGTTCAGCTAGATCCAATTTACACATCTTGGAGAAGTATACATCATCGAGTATTGATAGATGAGATCGAAGCCAACAGGTTGCGAACACAAGGAATGAAGCATATAGATTTGTGGGTGGACGGAAATATTTATCCCAGGGATCCTTCCATAGGTAAACCACCTCCTTTTTTCAATGTCCATGACTATATATGATATGTTGGAGAAGGTTACATTGGGATGCTTGGCTACTATATGAGGTTATACTCTACATCTTACACATATATAGCTCAAATGCACGAAATGAAAAAAGCACTAGAAACTACACAAACAAATATTTTAGAGTTGACAAGTTAGATTGATGTTTTGAAAAATGTTAACAAGTCATTGCAGGATAAGCTAACATGCTTGAGAGAAACTCCAGTAGGATTTAGAGAGAGGAAGAGACCATTAAAAAATATAACCAACTTGTGTGAGAGAGCAAATAAAAGGAGACTAAATCTTACAAAGAAATATGTCTCTAACATATTAGGCATCAATATCTGAGAGAATGATGAAAGAATCGAACTTTTGAAGGAAACCATGAATAAGAAAGATATTTTAAGGATTCTTAAGTCACTCGAAAATGCGGATTTGAGAGGTCCAACTCTCAAAGAGTTAGTGAAGGACTTAAAAGGCACAGTGAAAGCAAATGAAATTGTAGAGACGTGTGATACTGTGGGTATAAGTCGAAAAGGTTATCGTGCTATCTCTAGATTATGGTTTAAAAATCTTAAACGCAATAGGGTAACTATATTTGGATTGCCCCGAGCGCTTGCAGTTTCGATTGCAAGAATTGCCATGAATCGCAAGATTCCACATGTTTTTGGAGATTACATTCACATTGAAAGGTCTATGTCCTATGAAAATTTTAAAAAATGAAAATTTTTATTACAATGCGTTTAACAATATATGGGTTGATCTAAAAAAGGTGCAAATTGCAATGGTTCACATGTATAAAATCACAGTAGAAGAAAGTTATGGTGTTCTAAAGTTTGCCTTGAAGTTGGATGAAGCACAGATTCAAAAGGGACAGAAGATGGAAAGAATTAACATTTGTCTCATGAACATGGCATTGGACCATAGCAATGGTGAGGGCCAAGCTCCATTGCATAAGATGAGATGGAGATTTGGTGGATTGGTGCAACCCAGGCACCAATTGAAAATCATCAAACGTTGAAATGGTTCTTCAACCATACAGGTATTCCAAATATCATTAAGTCTCAAAGTGAAGGCAAAATGTTGGTAGTTGATGGGGTTGGTAATTTTAATGTGGAATGGCATATGAGTGCTAATTTAAAAACTATCAAATGTATGCTTGGAATATGTAATGGTGCAAATGCAAAATATCCTTGCATTTATTGCATGGAAAGTATTGGATTCAAATATTGGAGTAGTTTGTGACCAGTAAGAAGAGCCCCAAATAGAGACTCTATAGATTTGAGTAAATTTAAAAACATAGAAGACATGGGATCCCATTCTTTCAATCTCTCTCAAGAATGTTCATATTTGTACTTTGCATGGGCAGAGATTAGAATAATCGATAAGCTTCTCAGGTTGCATCTTGACTATGCATATTTCATTAAGCCATTATCTTTATCAGATGAGTGTATTGATAAATGCGAGGCATTACTATCGAAAATGGGATCTCATGGAGGCCAAGTTCACTTGAGAAAGCATCCAATACTTTTAGGAAAAACAAGAGATATCTTGGCCGATGTCTCTATGGGAGGCTCAAAAGCTAGATGATTCTTAGGAAACCATTCAGGAAAGTAGGTGAATGCGGCTTGGGAGTGTTGGAGAGAGCTATGTGAGATCAGAACAAATGTTGCAAGCACGCCAAGGCTTGCGTTTCTTAGAATGGAGGCTTGGATACACCTTGATGTTTTTCTGAAACTCCTCAGGCAACATAAGACAACATATACATATGCGGAAGAGTTCAAAAGATCAATCACAAATCTTGTTCAGGCGATAAAAGAGGCATGGGGAGAAAAAGATATCACTTTTTATCTGGTAAAGTAACTATTATTTAATATGGGTTTATTTTGACAGGTTTTTCAATTGGTACAAAATTAGTGTTACTTTGTATTGTAGCATATTCTTCATATTTATGGGCCTTACTTTGTGGAGGAGCATGGCCCCTTAGCAACTTATAGTAACCAAGGCATGGAAAAATCCCACTATCAAGCATGCACAAGTTATTTTCGAAGCACAAGGCATGGGGGAGGAGTTACAAAAAGCAATGCTTTGGAGGAGCTATTTAGTTGGTTTTTTCAACGACAACTTCAAAGAATGCAGATAAAAGACGGTAATGACACATGAGCAGTCACACTTTTATATATAAGAAAGAATATATACAAAGCTAGCTTTCCAAAACTCTCACACTCGCTTCCTCCTCAGAAAACTTTCCTCTATAACGTAGAAATTTTATTCTCTTATAGCCAGCTATAGATTTTACGTCAGTTCGGTTTGCAGCCAAGGCGTAGGATGTGAACGCCAAAAAGTATCCTGCTATAGAAGCAAAGTAACCTAGACCGTAACCAAAAATCCTAATTGCTGTAGTCTTTTCCAAAAACATTACTTTGTGGGCATTATATTGTAATCATGAGAAACCTAGAAGCCTTGTAAGAGCTTTAATACAAAGTATGGGCCATGCTGCATCCTCTGAGAAACTACTATGAAGTACTAAAAAGGAATCAGGGTCAATCCTAGCCAAGTAGTGGCCGAGTGCAATGTCTTTCAATGTACTACCACCACCTCTCAATCCTTTGCCACATCCCAAGAAGTTATCTGAATCACCAATCTCCAACTGCAAATAAAACCCATACTAAATGAGCGTGAAACTCAAACCTACCAATGTGTAAAAGCAAATTCAAAGTTATCTTACCACTTGATTTTCATCATACTCCAATTTAACTGAATTCCATAAATTTATTGATGATGATGTCTCATTGTTGTTAATCAATTCTTTAACGTATTCAGACTCCTCTCTTCCAAAATTGAAAATACTCCTCATCAGTAATACTCCACTCTTTCTCAGCTTATTTTGCCTTTTCAAAACAAAGAGAGAGAGCCTCACTAGCATCAATAAACTTATCGTCTACAGTTTCTTTATCAAGTTTGAGTATCTTTGCCTTTGATTCATTCTTTGTGTCAACTATCCCATTTGCAACATCAGAAGCCTCTGCAATAATGGCCAGACAATAATCTTCCCTGAGATTGAAAAGTTTTTGAATATTTGATAGTAAAATGTACTCCTTCTCCTTGAAAGGTATAGATGGTAGAGAAGGAACAGTATGGTGAGAACTCTCATCAGTTGCAGGGTTTGCATCTCCTTCGCTCTCCTCAATGATGGTCTCAGCTTTGAAGTGAGCAACATCCAACTTCTCAGCAACAATAGAAGCCTCAAAATCTGCATCTATAACCTCCTGTGTTTCATTTTCATCTACTAGGCCATCTAACATACAAAAGCTAGTAGACTTTGCTCCTTCCAATTGTTGCTCATCAGCTTTCAGAGGATATTTGACAAGGGTGAAAACAATAAAAGCACTAGAATTTGACATAATCTTGCAGTTCTTTGAATGAGTGGAGCACAATTTGTCTCTTGCATAAAACTTGTTCAAAGAGTGGGCACCACACCTCTTAGTAAACACTGACTTTTTATTTCCTGTTGACCCAATGGGAACATGGACATATTCCTTTGTACCAACTTCAATAGAAGGACTTGCTAGATTTTCAAACTCCAAAAAGTCCTCCAAAAAATATTTTTTACAATATTTCAAAACACTGTCAAGGTCCCAATCAGGATTAAAGATATTCTTAACAACTCCATAGAAAGAGAGATCCATGCCATTCTGAAGAATAAAGTCAAGAAGCCTCTCTGATGGAGTGACATCACTAAGCTCTGATACTCCAAGACCTCTCATTGCCAACTTTCACTTCCCTGGAGGTGGGCAGAGCATGGGGAAGAAATTGAATGCACAGGCTCATCACATGTTGATGCCCTTGAGCTTTTCGAAAGCCTTCTCCTTTTCCCAATTCCTGGCAAAGCCTTGGAGCCCAAAAAATCTGTAGGTTCAGACATGTTTCCAACTTTTGCTTGATACGGCGCGATGAGACTCAAATACTAGACACGGATGTTCGTACTCGCCCATATCGATAATGCAAACCAGAACAACTCAAAGCAAAGGGCCGCAACCGAAACGACGTGATAATGCAGAACCAGAATCAGTGACACGCACCCTCATACAATATCGGGTTAGGAGCCAGGCCAAAGGAAGACAAGAATAGGTAAGCTTGAAACGACGCGAACAGGCAAAAGCGCAAAAGAGGAACACTCGCTCTCGCACCGTATTGGGAGAAGAATGAGAAGTCCACAAAGAAATCCGAAAAAGCCGTACGGATGAGGGACAACCCCTTATGTAGGGTGCGCAATAATGCCACATGGCACTAGCCGTTGGGCTTCGACACGTGGCACTAGCCGTTGGCTGACAAACCCGTGGCAAACACGTGGATCGATCGTTAATCGACACGTGGCATATGGACGTTAGGCGGATACATGTCACAATCAATGCAAGACATGTGTCTGAAACATGGCATGGTTGACAAGGGTATATAAGGGATTATTTTGCTTACGTGTACACTTTACATTTCTCGACCTCTCGCACCTTGCTTGCCCGATACGGAGCGATCCCAGTGTTGCGTCTATTGAGTAAGTGTCCTCTCACGTCGTATCTGTTCCCGTCCTCGATTCAAAGCGAGTGTGCTTTTGCCTCTTTCCCGAATTCCTCATTTCGGTGGCTCGATACGGAGCGAGAGTGTCCTTGGGTGGTCTTCCCAATATCCATCTCGTGTCATATCGGGCTTTTCTATCTCGCTGTCCTCGTCTCCAATACGGTGCGAACGTGACCATCCGTCTTGTTCATTTGTTCCTTCTCATTCCTATCGTACCTGTTGTGTTCTTGTCAGATTTTTGAGAAAATTCCTATATCATTTTTGTCTTTCTGGCTCTTCTATTTTCTCCTCTGTATGGCAAGGACAAAGCAAAATGCAAGAAAAGTTTATGTGGATAGGAAGGACAGTGGGGGTAGAATGAAGTTACAATTTGATGAATCTGAGGAGGAACCCTCTTCAAATATTGCTGAGGCCATCAGAGGCCCCAGAGCATTTTGCCACAAAGATCCCCCCTATACCAGGTGTTGGCCTAGCATCTTCCATGGAGTTAAAGCATTTTAGTGCAAAGAATGTTTCTTCTCCTGAAGTTGAAGAAGCAAAGGGTGAGACTTGCCATGTGAAGGATTCATCCCCTCCAATTGCACCTGAGCCTACTTATGCTGAAGCTAGTGAGCCTCCCAAGCCACAAAAGAAAAAGAGGAAGTCCCGGTTCTTCTACATGCAGAGGTGTTTCAGTGAGATTAGAAAAGCCCAGAGAGCTACAAAGCACATGATTCCAAAGGCTGCTTTCATAAGAGTTGTTAAAGAGATCTCTGACAGATTGTCTAGAGTGGCAACTGTCTCTGGTCTAAATAAAAAATGGCAACTCTCAGCAACTCTTTCTCTACAAGAGGCTGTAGAAGATTTTGTTATTGATTTCATGAATGATGCTTACATTACTGCTATGTATGCTCATAGAATTACCCTTATGAATAAAGATTTCGGCATGATCAACAGAATCAGGTATAGGTTCGATAAAGTGTTGAGGCCCTTGCCTTCAAACGATCAAAAAGCCCTTGAAATCCTTAACATTCCCTCGAAATTGTCTAGGAAAGGGTAAAAGCTAAAGGTTGAGGATGTAACTCACCTTTACTCTACAAGGGGTGCCACCCAACAAGAGTCTATCTTGAGTGAAAAAATTCAGGAGATACTGGAAACTGAAGACGAAGTTTACAAGAGGAAAGCCGTATCACTTGCTCCCGTCAACAAACGAGAGGATGGGTAAAGTGTATGGGCAAATAGTTGTGAATGTTTCTGTGAAACCTTAGGAGGATTACCTTAGTATATCTCCCAAGGACAAGCCCATGTTGGAGAAAAGGGATGTCCAACTATTTGACTCCATTGTTTTTTGTTGCATAAGGTAAGGCTTATAGGCTCAAGTATATTTTATATGTAATTTGTATTGATTTTGATCAATTCAAATAGCTTTTGCTATTGACTGCAAGGCATTCATCTCCTCTCTCACTCTCGATATCCGTAGAGCCATATATGTTGTTGATCCACTTCTCTCAATGGAACTATTTGCAAGATCTGGGTCTAATATTGCACCATTCTTTCATACTTTTGATAGTGTGACAATTTACCACATCTTTTTCCCTTATATAGGAAGGTATTTTTCTTTTCTGTAGAGGAAAATTTATATTTATTTGCTTTCACCCTTCTGCTCACCTCTATTTTGAATTTGTAGAGGGCATTGGAGTCTTTTCTATATTAACTGTCTTACTAGAGAAATTATCTTTATGAACTCTCTCAACGGTGTTCATGGCCAAGCACGAATGTATTCTGAAAGAAAATTACTTGCTTTGATTATATTTACAAAAAGTATTTTGAACTTACAAAGCTTCCTTTTGTAGTGCTGGTAGACTTGTTTCTACATTTTTGGATACTACATACAAGGATCTTGCTGATCCTCAAAAGCCTTATACGTTTCTTCTACAAGAAGTTCCATTGCAAAGCGATGTGCATTCTTGTGGATGGAGAGTTATATCAAATATTTGCGGAATAGTGGATTCAAAGTTGTTACAAATAGGAGTGAATGTAAGTTAATTTCATTTGATTTTTGTGTAACCCTTATCATGATGTCTTTTCACTAACTTATAACATTTATTCTTACAGTGTAGAGACTATCCTGATTCATATGTTTGGTGGATGAGGGAGAGATGCATTGAGCTGATTTTGGACAAGGCAATCACACCATATGATCCTGACTCCCCTCTTCCTCCCAAAACTTCAATGGCCAAGGGCACAAGCAAGGGAAAGGGCAAGGGAAAGGGTAAAGGCAATGGTAAGGGCAATGGCAAGGGCAAGGGCAAGGGCAAGGGCAAGGGCAAGGGCAAGGGAAATAGCAATGGTAATGGTAAGTCAGCCAAAAGGACCACTCCTACAGAGTCAAAAAAAAAAAGGAATGCCAATGCTTTCTCCTCTAAAATTTGATCCATCCCCTCTTAAACCCCAAGAAAAGAGAGTACCTGTAAAGATGAAATTCTTTCAACAATCAAAGAAAGGCCCTGTGAGAAAAAACATCTTTGAAGAAATCGATAAAGAAGCCACAAAGCCAACAAAGGAGAAGGCAGCAGATAAAGAATCAAAAGAGCAAACATAAGCATACACAAGCCTTATTATTTTGGCTTTGTACATTTATATGACATTTTTGTACCTCATGATATAATGAACTTTTTCACTTATTTTATAAATCGAATGTAATGTACATTTATTTCTATATATTCGAAAGGCAACTTGCTTCATGATAGCTTATGAGTTCCCACTAAGAAATATCTTAAGGATAGTCAATTAAGATAAATTCCTACAGATTTTTCATTTTCAAGGCTCAAAACTCACAATTGTGGGGGACAAACAACTCGTACAAGAGAAAGAGCGCTCGGCTTTTTTACCAATTGTTACGCCATTCACTTTGAACTTATATCTAGGGGATGTATTGTCTAGCAATTCCAAGGTATCCCTCACATCTTTCAGACTCCAATTGGAAGTAACATTCACCTTCTTTACTTCTTCATGCGGCAAAACGTGCACCTCAAGTTTATATGGTGTGAAATCTGTATCGAAATCCAAGGGAACCCAAATACCCAATCTCAGTTTGTATCTCCTGTAATCAAAGCCCAAAGCAAAATTTTGGTGAGGGATACTGTAAGCCAAAGCCAAGGATTGAGGGCATGCACTGCACCTCAAGATATCACCCTTATGGTCACACTCTCTAGATTTCCAAAGCGTCCCTATAGTGTTGTCCAAATCCTCTTCCAAAAAGTTTCTACTTAGCCAGAATACCTTCATTCTTTGTAAATTTATTGTTTTGAAGCAAGCCATGAAGATATGGAGGGGTACAAACCATGATAAACGTATTCTTCTTGAGATCCTTCCAGTTGTCATGGACTTTTGAATATCTTGAGATATTTTGAATTTGAAACTCTACACCGTTACCATGTCAAGAATCTCCCAGTTTAGATATAAAAGGCTTGGCAATGGCAAATCTTTGATATTCCCATACCTATCCGCTTTAGAGGGAACCACATACTGTGAATAATATATAATTACCTTGCATTCACTAAAAAAAGACAGTTTGATCAGCATAAATAATGTCTGCCAATATCTTATGAATGGCATAGAAAGTCCCACTTAGGCTTTCCACAGGTTGCCATTCAATACTTGTTGACGGAAAGATATCTGCAATGACGAATTGGTTGTTAGTACTTGCCTAAATGGAAAAGAATTACATACGTTATTCAACTAATAACTTACAATGTGTTTGTTGGGGAACACATTCATTTGGAGGCAAGTGCATATCCTTGGCCATGTAAACATGTTGCACCTTGACAAACCACCCTTCGGGCATAATTTTGAAGACAATGATATGCCCCTTAATCCAGTGATGTTTTATATCATCTCATTTTCTTCTTTTCACCTTATGAGAGCCCTTGCAAGATGGCAGCATGGTAACCCAATTGTTTACAGTAAAGGTTTTGGGCTCCCAATTTCCATCTGCTCCCTGGCTATAGACTGTGCAAGAGTGTATTAAACGAGAAGAGCGCCTAGAGGAAGCCATGAAAAGAATGAAAGCGCAGAGAAAGAAGCTCAAAGAGGGGTGAATGAACTAAAAAGTAGCGCCAAGAACACAAATGAGTATGTATTGGGCGCCAAAAAAAATATTGAAAGATCTCCCAACTTAAAAAAAACTCATTATTAATTTCATCACATCTCTATCACGTATTTTGTCAGATTTGTGAGTAAATAACGTCTTTGGGACTCCAAAAGATGTCAGACTTTAGAGATTTTGGCTAAAAAAGAAGAGAAAATCACGAAATGGACTCCACTATCTCTAAAAAACAGGAGACAAGAATACCATATTCTTGCACACGTGGAAAACTCTCTTTGGCCTATTTCTTAATCTCGGATTAACAAAAGTGCATTTTTTGAAGTGTTTTTTGGCCCTAATGGAATCGAACAGTGCCCTCTCGGGTTAATCCGCCGTGCGATCATGGAGATGATCCACCCATGCAATATATCCTTCCTTAATTAAATCCTTTAAGAATCAAGCACAAACAAGGCATTTAGCCCTAATATCATTTTCCAAGAAAACATTCCTTTATTCCCATGGCGACTTGTCATCAGAGATCCTTGCCATGCATTTACCATAAATTACAAGCACTTGGAATAATCATCCAAACAACAACTAACAGCCAGTTGAATGTAAAAGCATTTAGGATGTTGTTCGATCAACCAACAAAACCAATTGCATTCTTATAGCCAGTTGAATGTAAAAGCATTTAGGATGTTGTTCGATCAACCAACAAAACCAATTGCATTCTTTCCAACCAATGCAAGAATAGACGATATAACATTTCCATCGTATATTTGCTCTCCCCCTTGGGATCAAAGAGTAATATTATGAAAAAATGTTTCTTAACACTTCCTTCCTTTGGTTAGGGCATATATTAAAGGTTCAAACACTATTCATGATGTAAGTTCTATAGGTCACTTACCTTGATTGATAACCCAACCCTGAATTTGGATTGGCAAAAGTCATCGTTATCCGATGGATCTCAAGACATCTTAGTTTTAACCCTTATGATTAATTTGTTGTACTAGCTCTTAGTTAAGTCATGAGGCAAACATGAAATTATTCTCATATATCAGAACATGTTATAGACATAACGTGTAAATACTTGATAAGATAAGTACAAGATTATCTCAAGTAATTAGACTCTAACAGGCCTTGCCTTGAGCTAAAATATAGTTCTTCTTAATATTTGGGCTCTTAAGCTAAGTACTTTTGAAGTATCTAAACTTTAAACTAGTACTCTCTATTCATGATTCTTAATGTCATATTCTTTTAGCAATTATGCTATTTATAACCCTTGACTATACTTTAATCTAGCACTTGTATGTCCAATCTTTTAATGTCATCCTTTTGACAACTATACCATTCATAACCCTTGGCTAATTCTTCCTTGTAATTACTCTACCAATAAATAAGCCATATGCAACTAGGTGCAATTAACTTCCCTTGATATATGCACTTCACAAACTCCATCTTTCTAGTAGGTGAGATGAAATTTACCCTTTTCGATGACTTATACTCGTGCATCATAGTATGGGGCCTAACGCATATCATACGAGAATCAAAGCAAGCATCTATCAATTTGAAAGTACATTACTTACAACCCGAATCACACTTGGATTAACAATGATGTATTCGCTCAAAGCTTCATTGCTAGTTGTAGGATTGTCATTTGCACGTGACATTCCTCGCTTGGGGGCCATCGTTCGCAAGTAGACTCAAGAGATTAAGAAGGTGGAATAGATTCGAGATGGGAGAGCGAAAGAGAAGATGGTTAAATCGAGGATCAAGATAGAGAGAAATTGTGCAGCCTCTCAGGGTAGCTCTTCTCTCTCTCTCTCTCTCTCTCTCTCAAGCTCTCTCTCACAATCTCTTGGAGGGGTATACTCTCTCTCTCTCCCTCTCTCTTGTAGCCTTTCAGGGTTTCCTTATGCTCCCTTGTGCCTCCCCATGCCTCATATTTATAATGAATTAGAGACGAGGGGATAAGTCTCTGAGAACAAGAGTGGAGGAGCTCTTAGAAGACTCAGTGATCTGATGCCCAGATCATAAATCTGATGGTTGCATTGGCTCCAAAAGGGGGGTAAAATCTCAAGACACTTGTTTAAAAAGCTCTTAGTTTACTCCTTCTTCTTTTCTTTGTTCGAAGTGTTGTCTACTGCTTGTAGACTACGATCGCGGTGCGCGCGATTTCGCCAGTCACTTTTCTTTATTTTTTTCCTTTTATAAAATCTCCAAAACTAACTAAAACATCACTTGTCTTTTCTTCTAAATGACTTTTAGTTCTATATTTTTAGGATAATATCTAAAATATAATAGTTTTCCCCCTCCCCCTCAAGAATCTAATATTTTTGGACCATTCAAACTATACACATTAATACTAGTGATTCATATAGTTCATAAGTCTTGTTCACATTGTAACTTACGGCTACGGTCCTTGTCAATCCGAGAAAAATATCAGATTTACGACTCTCAATTATTCTAAATTAAATATTTTTAATTAAATAAAATTTCTTAATTATTAATGTTAATTAGTCTTTAGTTAGTAATCTTACTAACTTATTAATTGACTAACTAACTAACCAACTAACTTTTATTGTGCAGAGATATTACATTAGGATGGCATGCAAAAAGTAAGTTACTTTTTCAACCAATTATGAGATTTTTCATAGAAAAGACAAATTGACGAAATCGCACGCATCGTGATTGTTGTAAGCACGCTGAAAATTGTAGTTTGAACTAGAAGAAGAAGAAGAAGTGATCAGAGAGATCCTTGATCAGGTATCCTAGGGCTTTACCCCCCTTTCAAAGCTAACAGAGCCATCAAATTTGGGTTTCGAGCAGCAAAGAAGGAGTTTTAATTTTGATGCACGTTTTATTCTATGAAGAAGCTCTAGGAGATCTAATGCCTAGAGATTTCTTTTGAATAGTGCAAGGATTCTAGGTTCATTCAATACATATTGATTCAATTCATTGTGCTTTGTCTTTGTCATGTTGACCTCTTGTCTATTCTCTTTCTTCTCTTCCATCTCCTATCTCTACTTTCTTGTACCTTTGATCCCTGGTGGATTCGACCTTTCAATGAAAACCCCTCCTATGAACCCGACATGAAAGGTCGTCACAGAAGAAGAAAAGACAAGATGGGAGAACCTTCAAACACAATCTCCAATGATGTTTTGCAACAGTTGGTGCAAAATATGAATATGCTTATGCAGGTACAACAACAACATGTGATGAATGCTCTACAAGCAATTGAGCGTGAGGTAAAGTTATTTAATGGCAGAAATGTATCTACATATGCACATACCTATGCTCAAAAGATGGAATTCTTTGGAGTGGCTCAACTTGCATGGAGCCAATTTTACGTATTACTGTACGTGAACTGAAAGCATGCATTACTAAATTATATATGTAGGGTGCTGACTGGGTAGCTTTCAAGAGGACACTCAGGGAAGAATTTTACATTGAAGTTACCCATTTGATTACGTACAAGACTTTTCAAGAGTGGGTTTTACAACCCAATAAGGGTCTTGTGGCTACAAAATTGTTAAGAGAATTTGAAAGTCGATTTGAATAGTTGGATCTTGCAGAATAGCAAGATCTTGCAAGTCAGAAAATTAAATTATTTCTACAAGCAATAGATCATGAGCTTCAAGAGAATCTTGATGATTTTTTGGAGGATCAAACTATAGAAAAAGGTCTTAAAACAGAGTGGAGACATGTCATGGAAGCTGTTACTGCACTTGTGAAGAAGCATAGAAGAAGAGAAAGATTGCATGTCTCTAGCTTGCCCACTATTATGGGAAAAATAATTGAAGTTTCCAATAAGCCACTGGCTTCTGTGGCTGTACCTGCTATTGTTCCCTCTGTTAGGAAAGATGTCTTAGATGAATTGGTCAAAGGCATGCGGGATCTTCAATTGAAGGTTGCGAAATTGGATGAAAAAGGACAAGAGGAAAGGGGACGGGTAGTATCCCCTAAGCCAAGAAAAAGATGTATGTGGTGTGATAGTTTGCAACATGAGAGAAAGGATTGTGCTGCCTATTAAGACGCCTTGGCACGATAGCTCATATTTTGGAAAGATTGCAAGATCCATGTACAAGAAACGGGATTGCCTCTTGCTTTTAATTTTGAAAAGGGATGTATGTAGTAGTTGTTGGAAGACTCGGCTGACCGAAATGCTTATGCGGCAGTACATACTTCTACTTTTGGTCTATAGTTGGATAGAATGCATGGCCAAGTGATGGTTGGTCCAAAGGCTAAAATATGAACACATGCTTTACATGTAGCTAAAAAGAGAAAGGTTACTGATAGTGAAATGTCTCATGCAGGGCGAAACATTCGTGGCATAACTGGTTGGGAATCACCAGTAGATGCATATTCAGTGTATGCATATTTAGCAAAGGTGTGCTCATGAAGACGACTAATTAAGTGGAAAGGAAGCTCTACGTACTAAGACAATAAATGTCATGTGTACTTTTCTCTAGAGATCTTTTGTCGGTATGGCTGTGTGGAAAATTTTATTGCAGATAGGGGTAAAATGGATGCAAATGAAGCTCATGATTTCTTTGCACGGTTGGGGATAAAGCTTGCTTTAACTTCAGCCTATTGTGAATGCATTGGCAAAAGCATGTGGAGAGAAGGTAAAAGAGTGGCTACGATTGCTCCCTTATGCTTTGTGGGCTAACATAACAACTCATATGTTACAAGATATATGCCTGCAAAATTGATATTGTCAAAAACCTATCATGCCAATATTAGAGATGACAGTCACATGGAGTTTGCTACCATGGGAGGAGGAGTTGAATCGAGACGAGTTGTTGGCCTTGCGCATTAGACAGTTGGAAAGAAAGTCAGAAGACATAGAGGCAACAGCTGCAAAATTAAGGGCAGCAAGGATACAAGACAAGAAACGATTTGACAAAAGACATAGACTGAGACCAAGAACCATACAAGATGGGGATTGGGTATTGGTTTATGATAGCAGTTTAGATAATCAACATAGTGCCATGCGTAAAGTTTCCAAAAGATGGTTTGGACCCTATGTGGTAAGACATGTGTTTGATAATGTGACTTATGCATTAAATGAGCTAGATGGGACAACCATAACACTTTTGGTAGTAGGAAAAAGAATCAAATTGTTCAAGAGGCGGGAATCTAATGCCTATGAGTTGCCAAAATTGGAAGAAAATAGTGGCCATGATGCATGGGGTAGCCAGGAAGATATGGAAGATGAAGAAGCAAAGGATATGATTGCAGAGGATGAGGAGGACTTAGAATTTAGTGACAACTAGGATTTTGGTACATACTGGAGGCTGTGCAAAGTTAGAGGGGGTGGATGTCGTGCCACTATATGTGGGCACAGTGTCATCATCCGACTTTCTTATTGATCAAGAGAGTCAATGTGATTTGAGTCATTAGTACTAGTGTGAGTGGCATGGATTATCCAAAAATACTAGATTTTGGGATAATTTTAGTCTATTGTTTATATTATTTATTGTAAAAATCTAAAAAAGTTTTAAAAACTTCTAGATTAGGATGGCATGCAAAAAGCAAGTCACTTTTTTAGCTAGTTATGAGATTTTTCATAGAAAAGACAGATTGACAAAATCGCGTGCTTCGTGATCGCTTTAAATAGTAGGCTGAAAATTACAGTTTGAAGTGGAAGAGGAGGAAGAAGTGATTGGAGAGATCCCTAATGAGGTGCCTTGGAGTTTTACCCCCCTTCAAAGCCAACTGAGCCATGAGACTTGGGTTTCAAGCAGTAGAGGAGCTGTAATTTCGATGCATGTTTTGTTATACATAAAAGCTCTAAGAGATCTAATGCCTAGAGATTACTTCTAAATAGTGCAAGGATTCCAGGTTCTTTCAATACATATTAATTCAATTCATTGTGTTTTATCTTTGTCGTGTTTACCTCTTGTATATTCTCTTTCTTCTCTTCCATCTCCTATCTCTACTTCCTTCTACCTATGATCCCCAGTGGATTCGACCTTTCCACAGAAATTCCTCTGACAACGGGATCCCATCTTACGAATGTATCATCATGTAGCCTTGGATGTGTTGTATATCTTTGAGATGGTGACTTGTCAATTAGCTCCTTGACAATGGAATCACTTTGCTGATTCCTTGGCTAACTATGCTTTTTTGGAAGATATCTTTTTCAATTGTGGTCTAGGCAAGCCCTTATAATTACCTCCTAACATTAGTCTTGGATTACTTTGGGGTATTCTTGCTAACACATCATATCTTGGCCACCAATGGTTAGTTTGGGTCATGAGTCAAGTAGCAAGTGACCACCTTGCTACCCTGTCATGGACACATAGGATTGTGTATCGTCATATTCATCGAATACCCCTTACTATTTATATAGGGGGGTTAGCTAATAACTTGATGCACTTAGTGTAGGGCCTAAGAAGACTTATCCTTAGTCAATTTTGCATTTTAGTAGAGTAACATTAGGACCGAGGATTATTTCAATAATATGATGTGTTGAATGGTAGTAAACTCTTTTATTTCATAAGGCCAAGAGGGCCATCTCTCTCGAGTTCTAATGTTTTATTTCATAAGGCCAAGATAGCTGTTCTATTGGTTGTGAAATGTTATATCTCTATAGGCCAAGAGGGCCATATGTCTATTTGGTACAAGTACGTTTAATGGTTTTCTATTTTAGTGATTACATCACAGAAGTTGGTCGAAGTGCGTGGAGGGAGCCTTTACTACAGAGAAGCTTGTTATGGCCATTCCAAGTTGTATTGTCACATTTTCAAGTTTTTTCCTTAAGTTAATAGCGTTATATGTATATGGTGGGGTTATATTCTTTTCATTTGTGTAGGGACTGGAAATCAAGGCATGAAGTCCTAGGGTTTGGTTAGGTATATTTGGGGGAGATTTGAGTAGTTGTCTACCTCCTATTAGGACATTGTCAAGGCATTAAAGACCTATGATAGATGATAGTCCTTGTGACCCTCTCCTTCCTACTTACTAGGCCGCTGTCGTAGGAGTCCCTGCTAGTGTGAGGCAGTTAGAGAAGCTTGCTAGAATAGCAAAGAAGAGCAAGTGTTGAATATATCTAAATATAAAAATTATAGAGGTGTGTAAAAAGGGGTTCTGGCCCCTCAATAATAAAAGGAAAAGAAAAAGGAAAACTGGGCCGAAAGGTGAGGGAGAGAGTGCGAAAAATAAAACGGGGTGTCCGGGATCAAATCAGGGCATTCCCATGGAAAAAAGGCAAAAAAAGACCTAAAAACCCATACGACAATTAATATCAAAGAATCCATTCACCAAAATGAAACATTAGAAAAAGGAAAATTGGGAGAAAAGTTATACCGGACAGGCCTATTATGTCAGAATATAGTTCCGATGGAGATAAGACCCGTTCACATGGAAAAAACCCAAAAATCAACCCCGATACATGATACATAAATTAATAGAAAAAGATCTGGTCACCGGGACGAAGGCAGTAAAAAGGAAAAAATGTTCGTGGGATGGGGATTCACAGGGCTAGCACAATAAAACGCATGTCCAAGGGAATAAGGAGGTGTTTGCATGCGAAAAATGCAAAAATCAACCCCAAAAACGCATATAGGAATGAATATCGAAAAATCCATTATCCAAAACGAAGTGAAGGAAGAAGGAAAAATGTGCATTGTGCCCAACAAGCCTATCACATTAGAGCATAGTGCACATCAAAAGAAACCCCGTTCGCATGGAAAAAATCCAGAAATCGTATCCGAAACAGGATTCAAAAATTAAGAATGAATGATCCGTGCACCGGAAGGGAGGGCGGAAAAAAGAAATAATGTCAGGACATATAGAATCTTCAGAGCTGTCACATCAAATTGTAGTTCGGATGGGGTTATGAGGCGTTCACATGGAAAAAACAATAAAATGGAGCTAAAAAACACCAATAAAAATTAATAACAAAAAATCGAGAGGTCAAAATAAGGCAGAGGGAAAAAGAGAAGTGTGCAAAAAGGATGGCCAGAAAACACATTCTAGACAGAATTAAATTTGGAGGAGAATAGGGCAAGTTAACATGGAAAAAGGCCAAAAAATACATGAAAAATGTACAAAACCACACAAAAATTAATTACGGACAAATTGTATGTCAAAATGATAGGTGATAAAAAGAAAAAATATCCTAGGGAAAGCATAGAATAGGGCTAGTATGTTAGATCAATGTTCTGAAGCGATACTGGCACGTTCGCGTGAAAATAAATCCAATTATGGAAAAAAAACTTAAAAAATGAATAACGCAAAAAGGATAAACTAGAACAGGGAGACGTAAAAAGGAAAAGTGTGTTATTCAAAGGGACGTACTGGGCTATAAGGTTGGATCGGGATTTTGGTGAATGTAGGAGATGTTGTCATAGAAAATGGAAAAATTGTGCAATAAAAGCAAGCACAAGGGAAACGGCCTCGACGACAGGGGGTATGAGGGTGGGTGGGTGAGGAAGGGACCCCATCATAATAGAACTAGTACCGAGTAGACACACATGATTAGGTAATGACATATGCAGAGGGTATGCACATCAAACGTGCAGGGACGTGTCCCCACACTTAAGACCTTACCGATTAGAGTAGATTGATCGACATGGCCACGGACTTGTCAACCAACTGGACCCTAGTATCTCTACACTTAAGATATAACATACACTTGCAAATAGAAAAGTAGCGTTAGGAACACTTGGCCCATTTCGTAGTTGGTTGAAGGGAACCGCCGTTGTTGATGCAAAAGGATTGAAGCCGTCATCGGGCGGCAAGAGGGACTAGGGAATGCCATAGAACATGTCTAGCATGACAGGAACCATGCAACAGTACCTAGGGAGGTAGTTTTGTTGATAAAGTCTGTCGATACAAGGGTCGATGACAAAGAATAGAACTCTCAGCTCACGGACACTCAAAAGGATAATAGAACAGTCGCCCACCCCATGACGCACATTGCTCAATGAATAAGCATGAAATCCCATAACTCACAACTGGGAACAAGGGGAAAGTGATTGAGAGGGAGTATGTCAGTCACTACAACAAAAAGGCCTCATAGACGCACATTTAGACGTGATTTTTGAATATAGAGAAATTCTTACGGGCGCGTCTATCCGCCCGCCTATTTGTGCGTCTACCATTTTGCATCTATAATCACATGTATCAACGGATTTACACGCACAACTAGACGCGCAATAGACGCATGTATACACGCGCATATAGACGCGCTTTTACAAGCACTAATAGACGCGAATGGAAAACAAAAAATGTCATTTAAAAAAAAAAGATATTTAATTTCTTTTTTAAATTTGAATTATGAAGCGCGTGTATAAGCGTGTGCAAGTCTGCATTATAGACGCGCGTATAAACGCGAATTATCTGCAATTTAGACGCGCTGATAGATGCGCTGATACAAATTAGATTGTGTATTTGGGAAAAAGACAATGTATCTTATGGGCATGAGAATTGAAAATAAAAGTCCATGTATTCATTATATATCAAAAGCATTTACAAGGGAAGTTTAAGTGCTTGCGACCTAAAGCGTGGTAGTAGGCTCAAAGAGATATCATACATATACAAGAAAGAAGGCCTCATGAGGAGGTATGGTGCTCCTCTACGAATCTGAAGAGGAAACATCTTCACTAGTACCACCATGGCTACTAGCATCTCTATCCCCCTCCTCGCTATGCTCCACATCCGAGTTCGCCTACACACACAAAAGATCAGGGTTGCTTACATAGACAACGTGGAAATAAAGTTATAATTAGCTATACTTTTAATAGGAAAGTAAGAAAAACATACCTCCTATGGCTGTCGAATCCTTATGGCCCGGTTGTATTGGTCCTCAGTGATGAGACCCTCCTCATAAAAGTGAAGCCATGTCACTGCGCAGTTATGGCCTCGATGGTAACCTACCTCTTTAGGAGTAGGTGTCCTACCAACGATGGTAGTCTGCAAAACATTTAGAGATATACAAACAATTATGAGTCACAATATATTAGACTAAAATATATAAAGAATTAAAAGAAATATAAATTAAAAAAAACTAGAAATCAAAATATACTTACAAACTCTGCCTCCACGACTCTCTGCCGCCCGATCCGTAATGCGACGATCCCATTGTTTCCATTTGGATCCGTCGCGCCTCTGCATGCTCGCGACTCTTCACTTTCTCAACTGCTTTCTTCTTGGCTTTCTTCCACTCTATGCGGTGGCACATAGGTGGTTGGCTATAGGCTCCACGCCCCTGCTCTAGCCTCCGCAGTGAGTCCCTGGCCCGTGTCATGAGATGGGATCTTTTGTTGTGAAGCATATCCCTCACTTTTTTACGTCCCCAATCATTCGAGAATTGCTGACTCTCAGGATTTGGGTACCTCGTATGGACCGCCCTCAACACCTCCTGCCACAAGTCACTTTTCTGATTTTTGAAGGCAATGAAACAATCTTTATACATCGCATGCACGATGCTCCTCATGTACGCCATTACATCCCTTCCCTCATCATCATGAAAGATGCCACCAATATCTGTAACTCTATAGTATTGGCATACAACCTCCTCTACGTGATCTACTGGTGAGGTAGATCGCTCGCCACCTCCTAGGCAACCCCCACACAAGCCTTGTCCTCCCCCTTGACTCTCCCTCCTCCCTCTCTGTCAACTACCCTCTGCCTCGCTGGACGCACGAGCTTCTGTAGATGCACGTGCTTTTGCATATTCTTGTGCTTCAACCGATGCACGTGGAGCACGTGGAGTACCTACATATGGAGTACCTGTATGTGGAGTACCTGCATGTGGAGTCTGGGAAGTAGTGCTAGGCAAAGACGCCAGAGGTGTCCCAGACATGACACTGTACACCTCGTCTGCTGTGGGAGAGCGGCCAAGGTGTCTGGTCATCTCTCCCATGAAGTCTTTCCTACTAGGAAAATCTCCAAAAAATGCATTGATCCCCCTGCCAAAGGAGGCCAATGTATCATTCATGTGATCCACATCTGGGTCATTGCTAGATGAACCAGGATACGACATCTACAAAAAAAACACAGGAAAAAGACAAATTTATTTGCATACAAAAAATCATATATTACCTACATTTTCAAATAGCTTTCTTTAGACATTGAGCATAACACTTAAGTGCTAATGCTTCTCTTAAACAAGAAAACTGATAAACACAAACATGGGATTGGTCACATTGATCATTGCAAAAATATATTGTTTACTATTAGAACTGGGAGACCTAGCGCGTGTATCCTCACGTCTACATTGCAGGTTAGACGCGCCCTTAGACACGCTCCAGAGTGAACCTTCTGTCCAGCGCGTCTATCTACGCATCTAAGATGCAGCACAGACGTGCTGTCAGACACGCATCCCAGGTCAATGCGCATGTATAATCGCGTGTAGAGTGTAGGTCAATCTTCTGTGCAACGCGTGTATCATCGCGTGTACACTGTAGAGCACACACGCCAGCACACGCACTCTAAGACACGCCCTCAGACGCTCTGAGAGGAAATATTTTTTGCGTCTATGTCTGCATCTACACTGAGATGTAGACGCGCTATCAGACACGCTCGGTCGGCAGATTTTAGGCCGACGACCGCCTTTGGTGATTTACAAAATGCAATACATAATGGAATCACAAATCCTAAATACACAGACAGAGCAGAGAGAGGAAGAGAGAAACAAAGAAGGAGAGAGAGAGAGAGAGAGAGAGACTCACCTTGGGTGTTTGGTGTGGCGGGTGGTGGCTCTTCTTCCTTCTCCTTCTTCCTCTCCTTGGTAAGTTACCCTCCCTTGATGCTTGCTTGCTTGCTTGCTGCTTCTTCTTGTTCTCCTCTTTCTTATTCTCTCTTTCTTCCTCTCCTTGGCTTTCCTTTTTCCCTTCTTGTGTGTTTGAAATGAAAGAAGAGGTGAGTCATGAGGAGGTGAGGCATGAAGAGACTAGGTGAGGCAAGAAGAGACTGCATGTCGACTAAAATCAAGCTTTAGAACCGCAAAAAACGCAGGAAAGGAAAGGCGCAGTTCGAAAAGGAATGATTTAAGTATGGTTTGAATTTTGACGTGTGCGTCTATTTTCGCGTGTATATGTGCATCTATTGTTCAGATAGACGCGAATATAGATACCAAAATAGAGGCCAATATAGACGCGTAGTTAAATGCGGATATAGATGCACATTTGGGCTTTATCATAATCTTTTTCTTTTAAGATAAGTTTTGATAGTGAATTCTTATCATAAGTTTTAATGTATTTATGATGATTTTTGTGTATTTAAAATTGAGATCTTATGTAAACATATGAATGACAAATATTTTGATATTGTCATGAATTAGGTTTAATCATATCGACGTCGTCATCACCTAGTGCGGTGCAAGCTGGTGAGTCAATGAGTACATCCTCAAAAGAGGATGAAACATTGCGTCTTCATAATCAAGATGCATGGCTATGACAAAAAATTAAATGCATGTGATCGTTGTCGAGGGTGTATTTTTCGAGCACGTAGAATTGCAATGTCACACCTCTGTTGAGATATCGAGCTCCACTCGTGATACGCCAGGGTGACCGTTGTGTATTTATGTCACCGACTTGTCAGTTGCAGACGCGGTTGGTACACCGCCCATGAATAATAGCTACATGATAGCTATCCTTATCTACTCTAGTTCGTGGCTCAATTAGTATGCCACCTTAGTTAGTTGAGTTTGGTTTGAGACCCATATAGAGGGTTCTTCTATTTCTTTATACAAGAGTTCTTTTGGCTTACACAACTAAGAAGAGGAAAACTGTTTTCAGCCTCCTCCCTTGTGTGTCTTCCCCCATTGTGCAAGCAAGAAAGCTTCAAGTGAGACTCCTTCCTTCTCTCCCACAATCTTGACATGGTATCAGAGCCTTTTTCGTGGTAAGGAGCTCAAGAAAGCAAGCCAAGCTCGCGGTGTTCTGGTAAGAGGAGCAGTGTTGCTTTCATTTTCTGTTTTGGGAGCAGATCTCTGTAGGTAGCATAGCCGGAAAGTGCAGGAGTGCATTGTCTGAGGTTGAGACGCCCTTCGCGGTGAAGCAAGAGGGCAGTATATGCTGTGGGATAGGGCTTTAGCCCTTGGCGACCTTGTTTTTTTGATTTGAGGCCATTTCGGGGCCTGTTTTGGAGGCGGAAGTTTTCTGCACGCACTCAGGAAAAGGCTCAGTTTTATGCTGTGCAGCCACTGTTCTACAGGCCGGTGAATAGTTACTATAAAAATTGCATTGTATGCTTGTGCGCAGAGACATTGGGAGTTACAGAATCATCCCTGTTGCCTGTTGGTGCAAAATCGTCACTAGGAAGTGACTGTGTGGTCAAATACCACTTTCGCCAGTTTTGCAGATTTTCCCTTCTGAGGGTGAAGCTGTGGTTTTTGCAGTGACAAAATTTTTTGCAGTCTTCTGTAATGGCATCTGATTCTCTTTCACAGATTGTCACTGAAAAGCTTGACAAGAACAACTTCCAAGCATGGAAGTTTAGAATGACGAATTTCCTTATGGGAAAAGGATATTAGGAATTTGTTGCAGGAAATGAAGAAGAACTAGTTCTTCCTGATGTTCCCAATCAACAGCAAATGCATGCATTTAAAGCATGGCATGAGAGAGCCAGGAAAGTTATGTATTGGCTGTCTATCAGCATTTCAAACTCTATGATTGTGCATATTCAGGATGCAAGTACGCCAAAGGAGGCATGGGATACTTTGTCAAAAATGTATAGCACAAATACGCAAGCCAGGAAAATGCAACTCAAGTAAGAGTTGCACAATGTGCAAAGAGAAAATATGAGCATCAACGACTACCACATGAAGGTGAAGAAGATTGCAGATGCACTTGCTTCCATTGGGTCACCAGTGGAAGATGATGATTTAGTTTCTGTGACCTTGAATGGTCTAGGAAAGGATTATGCACAATTTCGGACATCCATTTCAGTTCGTGAAAGATTTCCTGATTTTGAGGAGCTGATTGCTCTTCTAATTTCTGAGGAGCAAAGAAATGGTGGTGCATCTTCTTCAGGAGGAACTTCAAAAGAAGCTGTCTTCTACTCAAATGCTGGAAGAGGTAGAGGCAGAGGTAGAGGAGGCTGATATGGAGGCCGTGGTAGAAATCAGAATATGCAGCATGTTGAGATATTGAGCTCAACTCGTGATACGCCAGGGTGACCGTTGTGCATTTATGTCACCGACGTGTCAGTTGCAGATGCGGTTGGTACACCGCCCATGAATAATAGCTACATAATAGCTATCCTTATCTATTCTAGTTCGTGGCTCAGTTAGTATGCCACCTTAGTTAGTTGAGTTTGGTTTGAGACCCATATATAGGGTTCTTCTATTTCTTTGTACTTGAGTTCTTTTGGCTTACACAACTAAGAAGAGGAAAACTGTTTTCAGCCTCCACCCTTGTGTGTCTTCCCCCATTGTGCAAGCAAGAAAGCTACAAGTGAGACTCCTTCCTTCTCTCCCACAATCTTGACATGGTATCAGAGCCTTGTTCGTGGTAAGGAGCTCAAGAAAGCAAGCCAAGCTCGCGGTGTTCTGATAAGAGGAGCAGTGCTGCTTTCATTTTCTGTTTTGGGAGCAGATCTCTGCAGGTAGCACAGCCGGAAAGTGCAGGAGTGCATTGTCTCAGGTTGAGACGCCTTTCGCGTTGAAGCAAGAGGGTAGTATATGCTGCGGGACAGAGCTTTAGCTCTTGGCGACCCTGTTTTTTGATTTGAGGCCATTTCGGGGCCTGTTTTGAAGGCGGAAGTTTTCTGCACGCACTCAGGAAAAGGCCCTATTTTATGCTGTGCGACAACTGTTCTACAGGTCGATGAAAAGTTACCACAAAGATTGCATCGTATGCTTGTGTGCAGAGACATTGGGAGTTACAAAATCATCCCTGTTGCCTGTTGATGCAAAATCGTCACTAGGAAGTGACTGTGTGGTCAAATACCACTTTCGCCAGTTTTGCAGATTTGCCCTTGTGAGGGTGAAGCTGTGTTTTTTGCAGTGACAGAATTTTTTGCAGTATTCTGTAATGGCATCTGATTCTCTTTCACAGATTGTCACTGAAAAGCTTGACAAGAACAACTTCCAAGCATGGAAGTTTAGAATGACGAATTTCCTTATGGGAAAAGGATATTGGGAATTTGTTGTAGGAAATGAAGAAGAACCAGTTCTTCCTGATGTTCCCAATCAACAGCAAATGCAGGCATTTAAAGCATGGCATGAGAGAGCCAGGAAAGTTATGTATTGGCTATCTATCAGCATTTCAGACTCTATGATTGTGCATATTCAGGATGCAAGTACGCCAAAGGAGGCATGGGATACTTTGTCAAAAATGTATAGCACAAATATGCAAGCCAGGAAAATGCAGCTCAAGCAAGAGTTGCACAATGTGCAAAGAGAAAATATGAGCATCAACGACTACCACACGAAGGTGAAGAAGATTGCAGATGCACTTGCTTCCATTGGGTCACCAGTGGAAGATGATGATTTAGTTTCTGTGACCTTGAATGGTCTAGGAAAGGATTATGCACAATTTCGGACATCCATTTCAGTTCGTGAAAGATTTCCTGATTTTGAGGAGCTGATTGCTCTTCTAATTTCTGAGGAGCAGAGAAATGGTGGTGCATCTTCTTCAGGAGGAACTTCAAAAGAAGCTGTCTTCTACTCAAATGCTGGAAGAGGTAGAGGCAGAGGTAGAGGAGGCCGATTTGGAGGCCATGGTAGAAATCAAAATATGCAGCAAACTCAAGAAAACCAGTCCTATGGAGGAGGACGAGGTAACTCTAGAGGCAGGGGGAGCCAAAGAGGTCGTGGTGGATGGCAAAGAGGCAAAAATGCAAACAGTAATGTTGAATGCTACTACTGTGGTAAAATGGGTCATATGGCTAAAGAATGCTATAAAAAGCAGAATGACATCATGAATGGAAAACTGCAACAAGGAAATTATGCATCCTCTAGTAGACAGGGTGATGACAGAAATGAGCATCTGTTTATGGTGCAGCACATGAACAATTCTGTGACAAGTACAAAAGAAAGCAATGATGTATGGTATGTTGACTCAGGTGCATCAAACCACATGACAGGTCATGCAGAATGGATGGAGGATGCAAGGAAAATGGAAAAACCAGGATTTGTGGAGACTGGTGATGATACTGCACATCCTATTGTGCAGATTGGAAAAATTCCCTTGTCTATGCAGGATGGGAAAAAGAAATACCTGTCCGATGTATTTCATGTCCCGAATATCACCAAGAATCTGGTTTCTGTTGGTCAAATGGTTGAACAGGGCTTGCAGGTCAGATTTAATCCTCATGGATGCTTTGTTGAGGATATGAAAAATAAAGGTCGCTTGATAGCAAAAGGAAAGAAGAAGGGTAGAATGTTTACATTGGATGCAGACATGTCTGAATTGAGTGCAACAATGTTTGCACATGGGACCGGTGTAGTTGCAGATATTGATATCTGGCATAAACACATTGGTCATGTTAATGTACAGCGACTTAAATCAATGCAGGCCCAAAATATTGTTGCAGGTTTGCCAAAATTCAAGGTTGCAGAAATGCATAAGGTATGTGAAGCCTGTCACTTTGGAAAACAGGCAAGGAAACCATTTCCTAGACATGTTCAAGAGAGTAAGAAGCCATTGGAATTAATCCACTCTGATGTGTGGACAACTAAAGCTGCATCTCTTGGAGGCTGTCATTATTTTGTCAGTTTTATTGATGACTACAGCAGAAAAGTTTGGGTGTATTTTATGAAAAAGAAAAGTGAAGTTTTTGGGCATTTCAAAACTCTTAAAGCTATGGTTGAAAAAGAAACAGGCCTGCAGATAAAATGCCTAAGGTCAGATGGAGGGGGAGAGTACCTCTCAAATGAGTTTTCAAGGTTCCTGCAGGAGCATGGCATAAAGCAGCAATATTCATGCAGTCATACCCCACAACAAAATGGAATTGCAGAAAGAAAAAACAGGCATATTGGAGAGGTATCTCGTGCCATGCTCAATGAGAAAGACTTGCCAAATTTTTATGGGGTTGAAGCAGTTGCTACAGCAGTCTACATAATGAACAGGACTCCCACTGCAGCAATACATGGAATGACTCCAGAGGAGAGGTATACTGGTAGGAAACCAGATATTTCTCATTTGAAAATTTTTTGTTGCATTGCCTATGTAGATGTGCCAGATGAGTTGAGATCCAAGTTGGATCCAAAAGCTGAGAAGTGCATCTTTATTGGTTACTCTTTGCAGCAAAAAGGGTATAGATGCTATAACCCTTCTAGTCGTAAGTTTACAGTGAGTAGAGATGTTGTTTTTGATGAGATGAGTAGCTGGTATAAACCAGTAAATGTGATTGATGATGTAGATGCACAAAATGGTAATGCTGCACAAAATTCACAGCAGCAGTCACAAAATATTAGTGGACCTGGAGCGTCCTCTAGGAGTGGTCCACATTCTTCGCCATGGACAGGCAGATTGAGATCAGGAGAATCTTCTCAAAGTAATGCAGATAGTGGTATGCAGGTATCACGAAAAGGAAAAGAGAAGGTTGATGAGCCCATGTTTGATGTGAATGCAGGTCACTCTTATGTGGATGGTGAATCCAGTGGCTCAAAACAGAGCATTGATGATGAGTTGGGTATTCCTTCTATTGTTACACCTGGAGTAAGGAAGACCAGGGATGTTTTGAGAGCACCTAGGAGTGAACCTACTTTGCGCAGGTCTACAAGAGCTAGGTATCCTGTGGATAGGCTGAAATATGATGGATTTACAGCCATTCACTATGCATATATGGTCAAAGTGATACAGGAACCAGAACCCACATCTTTTGAGCAAGCCATGGGAAAAGAAAAGTGGGAGAAAGCCATGGATGAAGAAATGGATGCCTTGGAAGCAAATGCTACATGGGAGTTAGTACCTTTGCCTAAAGGTAAGAATGCAATTGGTTGTAAGTGGGTTTATAAGGTGAAGCACAATGTAGATGGTTCTGTGAACAGATACAAGGCAAGATTAGTAGTCAAGGGGTATGCACAAACATATGGCATTGACTATGAAGAAACATTCAGTCCAGTTGCAAGGATGGCAACTGTAAGAGCAGTCATTGCTATGGCTACATCAAAGGGATGGTCTTTACATCAGATGGATGTAAAGAATGCCTTCTTGCATGGTGATTTGCAAGAAGAGGTCTATATGGAGCAGCCACCAGGTTATGTGCATGCTGTTCATCCTGAGTTTGTTTGCAGGTTGAAGAAAGCCTTGTATGGCTTGAAGCAAGCACCTAGAGCATGGTCTGACAAGATAGGACAGTATATTGTCACTATTGGCTTTCAGATTTCCAAGGCAGATTTCTCACTTTATGTGAGGAAAACAGAGAAAGGTATTATGCTACTTGTCATTTATGTTGATAATTTGATTATGACAGGTGACAGTGATGAAGATATCCTTCATGTGAAAATGCTATTGAAGCAGAAGTTTGAGATGAAGGATTTGGGAGAGCTGCGTTATTTCTTGGGCATTGAGGTGATTAGATCACCAAGTGGGATACAGCTCTTGCAGAGGCAGTATGGATTGGACATGCTGTCCAAATATGGGATGACAGGCTGTAAGCCTATTTCAGTTCCTTTGGAGCAGAATGTGAAGCTGAGTGCAGATGCAGGTGAGCTTCTGGAAGACCCTACTATGTACAGACGCATAGTAGGAAGTTTGATTTATATGACTATTACCAGGCCAAATTTGAGCTATGCTGTTGGATTGGTAAGTCAGTTTATGCAGGCTCCAAGGAAACCGCATTTGGATGCGGCTAGACGCATACTTAGGTATGTGAAGTCCACATTGCAGTATGGACTATTTTATGAGACTGGGGTTCAGATATAGTTGCATGGATACACTGATGCTGATTGGGCTGGTAGTATTTCTGATAGACGATCTACCAGTGGATATGTGTTCTCTTTTGGGAGTGCTGCAGTCACTTGGAGCAGCAAGAAACAGCCTACAGTTGCCTTGTCGAGCACAGAGGCTGAGTACAGGGGTGCAACAATGGCTGCATGTGAGGTAGCTTGGTTGCATAAGCTACTTTATGATATGCATGAGCCTACAGATGGGCCAGTTGTCATTTATTGTGACAACATGAGTAGTATACACTTGGAAAATAACCCAGTCTATCATGCTAGAACAAAGCACATTGAGGTGCATTACCACTATGTGCGAGAGAGGGTTTTACTAGGTCTTATTGATCTAGTTTATGTCAGCACAGAGGATCAGGTAGCTAACATATTCACGAAGGCATTGGGCGTAGAGAAGCTGCGCAAGTTCAGAGACCTGCTTGGTGTGCAGGAATTGGGATTGAGCTCGAGGGGGAGTGTTGAGATATCGAGCTCCACTCGTGATACGCCAGGGTGACCGTTGTGCATTTATGTCACCGACGTGTCAGTTGCAGATGCGGTTGGTACACCGCCTATGAATAATAGCTACATGATAGCTATCCTTATCTATTCTAGTTCGTGGCTCAGTTAGTATGCCACCTTAGTTAGTTGAGTTTGGTTTGAGACCCATATATAGGGTTCTTCTATTTCTTTGTACTTGAGTTCTTTTGGCTTACACAACTAAGAAGAGGAAAACTGTTTTCAGCCTCCACCCTTGTGCATCTTCCCCCATTGTGTAAGCAAGAAAGCTACAAGTGAGACTCCTTCCTTCTCTCCCACAATCTTGACACAACAAACTCAAGAAAACCAGTCCTATGGAGGAGGACGTGGTAACTCTAGAGGTAGGGGGAGCCAAAGAGGTCGTGGTGGATGGCAAAGAGGCCAAAATGCAAACAGTAATGTTGAATGCTACTACTGTGGTAAAATGGGTCATATGGCTAAAGACTGCTATAAAAAGCAGAATGACATCATGAATGGAAAACTGCAACAAGGAAATTATGCATCCTCTAGTAGACAGGGTGATGACAGAAATGAGCATCTGTTTATGGTGCAGCACATGAACAATTCTGTGACAACTGCAGAAGAAAGCAACGATGTATGGTATGTTGACTCAGGTGCATCAAACCATATGACAGGTCATGCAGAATGGATGGAGGATGCAAGGAAAATGGAAAAACCAGGATTTGTGGAGACTGGTGATGATACTGCACATCCTATTGTGCAGATTGGAAAAATTCCCTTGTCTATGCAGGATGGGAAAAAGAAATACATGTTCGATGTATTTCATGTCCCGAATATCACCAAGAATCTGGTTTCTGTTGGCCAAATGGTTGAGCAGGGCTTGCAGGTCAGATTTAATCCTCATGGATGCTTTGTTGAGGATATGAAAAATAAAGGTCCCTTCATAGCAAAAGGAAAGAAGAAGGGCAGAATGTTTACATTGGATGCAGACATGTCTGAATTGAGTGCAGCAATGTTTGCACATGGGACCGGTGTAGTTGCAGATATTGATATCTGGCATAAACGCATTGGTCATGTTAATGTACAGCGACTTAAATCAATGCAGGCCCAAAATATTGTTGCAGGTTTGCCGAAATTCAAGGTTGCAGAAATGCATAAGGTATGTGAAGCCTGTCAGTTTGGAAAATAGGCAAGGAAACCATATCCTAGACATGCTCAAGAGAGTAAGAAGCCATTGGAATTAATCCACTCTGATGTGTGGACAACTAAAGCTGCATCTCTTGGACGCTGTCATTATTTTGTCAGTTTTATTGATCACTATAGCAGAAAAGTTTGGGTGTATTTTATGAAAAAGAAAAGTGATGTTTTTGGGCATTTCAAAACTCTTAAAGCTATGGTTGAAAAAGAAACAGGTTTGCAGATAAAATGCCTAAGGTCAGATGGAGGGGGAGAGTACCTCTCAAATGAGTTTGCAAGGTTCCTGCAGGAGCATGGCATAAAGCAGCAATATTCATGCAGTCATACCCCACAACAAAATGGAATTACAGAAAGAAAAAATAGGCATATTGGAGAGATATCTCGTGCCATGCTCAATGAAAAAGACTTGCCAGATTTTTATTGGGCTGAAGCAGTTGCTACAGCAATCTACATAATGAACAGGACTCCCACTGCAGCAATACATGGAATGACTCCAGAGGAGAGGTATACTGGTAGGAAACCAGATATTTCTCATTTGAAAATTTTTTGTTGCATTGCCTATGTAGATGTGCCAGATGAGTTGAGATCCAAGTTGGATCCAAAAGCTGAGAAGTGCATCTTTATTGGTTACTCTCTGCAGCAAAAAGGGTATAGATGCTATAACCCTTCTAGTCGTAAGTTTACAGTGAGCAGAGACGTTGTTTTTGATGAGATGAGTAGCTAGTATAAACCAGTAAATGTGATTGATGATGTAGATGCAGAAAATGGTAATGCTACACAAAATTCACAGCAGCAGTCACAAAATATTAGTGGACCTGGAGCGTCCTCTAGTAGTGGTCCACATTCTTCGCCATGGACAGGCAGATTGAGATCAGGAGAATCTTCTCAAAGTAATGCAGATAGTGGTATGCAGGTATCACGAAAAGGAAAAGAGAAGGTTGATGAGCCCATGTTTGATGTGAATGCAGGTCACTCTTATGTGGATGGTGAATCCAGTGGCTCAAAACAGAGCATTGATGATGAGTTGGGTATTCCTTCTATTGTTACACCTCGAGTAAGGAAGACCAGGGATGTTTTGAGAGCACCTGGGAGTGAACCTACTTTGCGCAGGTCTACAAGAGCTAGGTATCCTGTGGATAGGCTGAAATATGATGGATTTACAGCCATTCACTATGCATATATGGTCAAAGTGATACAGGAACCAGAACCCACATCTTTTGAGCAAGCCATGGGAAAAGAAAAGTGGGAGAAAGCCATGGATGAAGAAATGGATGCCTTGGAAGCAAATGCTACATGGGAGTTAGTACCTTTGCCTAAAGGTAAGAATGCAATTGGTTGTAAGTGGGTTTATAAGGTGAAGCACAATGTAGATGGTTCTGTGAACAGATACAAGGCAAGATTAGTAGTCAAGGGGTATGCACAAACATATGGCATTGACTATGAAGAAACATTCAGTCCAGTTGCAAGGATGGCAACTGTAAGAGCAGTCATTGCTATGGCTACATCAAAGGGATGGTCTTTACATCAGATGGATGTAAAGAATGCCTTCTTGCATGGTGATTTGCAAGAAGAGGTCTATATGGAGCAGCCACCAGGTTATGTGCATGCTGTTCATCCTGAGTTTGTTTGCAGGTTGAAGAAATCCTTGTATGGCTTGAAGCAAGCACCTAGAGCATGGTCTGACAAGATAGGATAGTATCTTGTCACTATTGGCTTTCAGATTTCCAAGGCAGATTTCTCACTTTATGTGAGAAAAACAGAGAAAGGTATTATGCTACTTGTCATTTATGTTGATGATTTGATTATGACAGGTGACAGTGATGAAGATATCCTTCATGTGAAAATGCTATTGAAGCAGAAGTTTGAGATGAAGGATTTGGGAGAGCTGCATTATTTCTTGGGCATTGAGGTGATTAGATCACCAAGTGGGATACAGCTCTTGCAGAGGCAGTATGGATTGGACATGCTGTCCAAATATGGGATGACAGGCTGTAAGCCTATTTCAGTTCCTTTGGAGCAGAATGTGAAGTTGAGCACAAATGCAGGTGAGCTTCTAGAAGACCCTACTATGTACAGACGCATAGTAGGAAGTTTGATTTATATGACTATTACCATGCCAGATTTGAGCTATGCTGTTGGATTGGTAAGTCAGTTTATGCAGGCTCCAAGGAAACCGCATTTGGATGCAGCTAGACGCATACTCAGGTATGTGAAGTCCACATTGCAGTATGGACTATTTTATGAGACTGGGGTTCAGATACAGTTGCATGGATACACTGATGCTGATTGGGCTGGTAGTATTTCTGATAGACGATCTACCAGTGGATATGTATTCTCTTTTGGGAGTGCTGCAGTCACTTGGAGCAGCAAGAAACAGCCTACAGTTGCCTTGTCGAGCACAGAGGCTGAGTACAGGGGTGCAACAATGGCTGCATGTGAGGTAGCTTGGTTGCATAAGCTATTTTATGATATGCATCAGTCTACAGATGGACCAGTTGTCATTTATTGTGACAACATGAGTAGTATACACTTGGCAAATAACCCAGTCTATCATGCTAGAATAAAGCACATTGAGGTGCATTATCACTATGTGCGAGAGAGGGTTTTACTTGGTCTTATTGATCTAGTTTATGTCAGCACAGAGGATCAGGTAGCTGACATATTCATGAAGGCATTGGGCGCAGAGAAGCTGCGCAAGTTCAGAGACCTGCTTGGTGTGCAGGAATTGGGATTGAGCTCGAGGGGGAATGTTGAGATATCGAGCTCCACTCGTGATACGCCAGGGTGACTGTTGTGTATTTATGTCACCGACTTGTCAGTTGCAGACGTGGTTGGTACACCTCCCATGAATAATAGCTACATGATAGCTATCCTTATCTACTCTAGTTCGTGGCTCAGTTAGTATGCCACCTTAGTTAGTTGAGTTTGGTTTGAGACCCATATAGAGGGTTCTTCTATTTCTTTGTACAAGAGTTTTTTTGGCTTACACAACTAAGAAGAGGAAAACTATTTTCAGCCTCCACCCTTGTGTGTCTTCCCCCATTGTGCAAGCAAGAAAGCTTCAAGCGAGACTCCTTCCTTCTCTCCCACAATCTTGACAACCTCAGCTTGTATGAAGAATGGGACCGAGAAAAATCACAGGTATTCATTGTTGTTTTTTGCCACTAAGATTGCATGTCTATGTTACGGCAATTATATATCAATGTACATGAAACTCCCTTTTGTGGTTGAGCAAGATGCGGTGCCACATCCTCAGATGCTCCCTCTTGGGCGTCGAGAGGCTGCAAAACATCAAGGCGAGGAGGCAGAGTCTTCAAGAAGAGTAGAGACTGATGACCATGATAGTAGCCCTCATGAAATGCCCCATCAAGTCGTAGAGGATGAGATTTTGGACAACATGGTACACCATCTATTTTCACAACCAGTTCAGGGAGAAGGTCACTCTACGAAGCCAGATGATCCACTATATGTAGCATCATCTACTCCATTGTATGAAGGTTGTATGTACTCCATTCTTCATGCGTCCCTCAAGATACTTAACTTGCAAACAATTTATGGATGGAGTAATGTCAGTTTGGATGCGTTATTGAAGTAGGTATCAATTCAGTTTGGCTTATGAATCATAATATTAATTGTTCTATTTTGAAATCAGATAGAAATATATGTTGGTGGTTTTTTAACTCACTTTTAAAAATATATGTAGATTATTATCACAAATGCTTCCAAAAGGAAACAAATTGCCAACTAAGAGAGAGTAAGCAAGACATTACTTGACATCTCTGGGAGGCCTCGATTATGTCAAGATCCATGCATGTGTCAATGATTGTGTCTTATTTCATGGGATTCATGAGTTCGCACGAGAGTGTCCTGTTTGTGGCAAATCAAGATACGAAGTAGAGATGAAGTCAATGAATGTGCCTCGTAAGGTTTTGCGACATTTTCTGATTGTTCCACGTATAAAACTTATGTTCAAGTGTAAGTGTATTGGAAAGCTCATGTCATGGCATGCTAGTCATCGTTCAAGTGATGGAAAATGGAGGATCCCTGCAGACACACTGGCATGGCAACATATAGATAATTTGTGGCATGTTTTCAAAGAAGAGCCAAGAGATTTAAGATTTGGTTTAGGTATGGATGGAATCAATCCATTTGGCATCAAAAGCATGTCATACAGTGTATGGCCAGTGGTATTGGTGAACTATAATATTCCTCCATCCATGGCAATTAAAAAGGGACATGTGATGTTGTCCCTTCTGATTCCTGGAAAGCACAAGGTAAAAAACATGGACATTTACTTAGAGCCTTTGATTGAAGAGTTAGAAATGTTATGGGAAGGTATTGAGGTGCAAGATACAAGTGCATCTGCATCCTCTAGAGATTTCACATTGAAGGCCATGTTGTTGTGGACCATGCACGACTTTCCAGGATATGGAGAGTGTTCAGGTACATGTATATAACTCTATATTTGAAATTCAAGACTTCAATCAATTGCATTTTATTAATTCACTTGTTTTTTTCAGGTTTAACCACGTCAAGATATCATGCATGTCCTATTTGGGGTCCCTCTCTAGTTTCCTCTAGGCCGGCACGTTTAAAGAAGGTTATCTATGACAATCATCATCGATTTCTTCCTATTGACCATCCAAATATGTTCTCCCTACTAATGGAATGACTCCACAATCTCTAACCATTCGAGATTGGAAGGAGAGATGGATTAATGCCGACAGCCACCCTCCACTCGGCATGAGTTGGTAAGAAGTGCATTTCTCTCGATTGACTTTAAAGTATTTAACATGATGAATTGTTTACATAATATATTGTTTGTTTGTTAGGTTCTCTATATTTTTTCGTCTTCCATACTGGACTGAACTCAAGATCAATCACCTGTTGGACCCCATGCACATATTCAAAAATGTTGTATCTACATTATGGGATCACTTGATAGGGGCTCCTGATTCAGTTAATGTAAGGGAGGATTTATGTAGCATTGGTCGCATGAGTCAAGCCTGGCCACGCATTGGACCCAGAGGAAAGATTGAGCTACCCCATGCACCTTGGATGTATTGAACAGTGTGTGAGGGAGACAAGGAATGGAGGAAGAGAGACACAAGACATCAGAAGTGGAACCCCAGAAGTGTGTTAATTGAGCACACATGATAGGAATATATAGAGAGGACCTTGGGCGCTATATATAGAAAGATTATGTATAACTAACATTCCATATCAGCCTATTGAAAAAGTATGTACCTAATCCTAACCATGTACTTGATGACCAACAAATTATAATGCCTAATCAAGGAGTCCTTGAACTAAGACCTGACAGGATCTTAGATGTTAGGGAGAGACAACTAAGATCTAGAACCTTGAGAGAATGCCTCATCCAGCGGAAAGATTATCCCAAAAAGGAGGCCACTTGGATAGATGAAGGCACTCTCAACTATCAATATCCCCAACTTATCTCGAGATGAGGACATCTCAATTCCTCCAAAAGGGAGAGAATGTAACATACCGAACACTACAAATCACGCGTGAACCCCCCTTTTATAAGTAGTAGGGATAATAATATTCTATTTTTTGATAATTTAGTAGAATATGGCAAATTTTTTTTCTCTTATCCCCCCCCAGCGGACTGTCGTGTCGGAGGGGGAGGGGAATAGAATGCATGTAAAAGCTCCTCGGTGGAGCTCGCTGGCAACAAGTCGCCATGGCACGGCCATGGAGAGGAGGGAGGATCCCCCTCCCCTTACCTATATAAATGGAGGGGGGGGGGGGGGAATGGAAGGGAAAGGAAGGAGAGAATCACTACCATTATCACATATGGGGAGTGTTGTCGCCTGCTGTTGCAAGAGGGGAGAGGCTAAGAAGGAGTAGAGGTGCTGAGTGTCACCGTATGCCAGACCATCGTTGACCTCTGCTATCGTAGTCTGCACCCCACCTCGTCACAACGCCGCCGAATCGGTTGTTTTTTTCCCTCCCATCCCACGTGTAGAAGCACTAAAGCTTCTAGAAGTTTCTAAGGGCTTCATAAGTCCCCTTTCCCGCCAAAAGAATTCTTACCTTAAAGGTCTTATTTCCCCCCCCCCCCCCCCCCCCGGGGTCTTAAAACACTCCTTAGGCCCCCTTCCTATGGCCTCTTGAAACCCCCCTTTAAAATTCCTCTCTAAGGCTCCCTTAGGGCCTTTTTTTCCCCCGTAAAAGGTTACCCCAAAGGGCCTTTTCCTCCCCCGTATTTTAATCCCCCTTAGGCCCTTTCCTATAGCCTTAAGATTAACCCCCTGAATTCCCTCCTAAGACCTCCCTAAGCCCTTTTTTCTTCCACCCCCTCAAAATTGTCCAAGAGGATCCAATATCATATATGGAAGCTATCAATTCGTCTCAAAGGGATCAATGGCAAGAAGCTATGCAAGCTGAGTACAATTCTTTAATCTCCAAAGGTACATGGATTCTTACTGAACTCTCCCCAAATCGTGTTCCTATCAAATGTAAATGGTTTTATAAACCCATTTACATTGTCTATCTTCTTCGACATAAGTCTGAGGCTTTATCTATATTTAAACAATACAAGATAAGTGTGGAGCTTCAAACTGGATTCTCTATAAAGACACTTCGCAGTGACAATGGCGGTGAATATGTATCCAATCTATTTGATGACTTCTGTAAGGATCAAGGTATTCATCATGAGTTTACAGTTCCTTATTCTCCTCAGCAAAATGGTGTTGCTGAGCGCAAAAACCGCATGATTCTTAATGCTATACGTTGCATGCTTATACACTCTGGTTTGTCTCGAAAGTTTTGGACTGCAGCACTTCTAACAGCTGTTTTTATTCAAAATCATCTTCCAACTATTGCGCTTGCTGGTAAAATTCCTATAACAATTTGGACAGGGAAGACACCTTCAGTCTCTCACTTTCGCACATTTGACTGCATTGCTTATATTCATGTGCCCAAGGACACTCGACATAAGTTGGATCCTCCAGGTTTGAAGGTTATTTTTCTTGGTTATTCAGATCATTCCAAAGGTTACAAATTTTATGATCCTTCTTCTCAAAAGGTTATCATTAGTGGTGATGCTATATTTGATGAGAAGACTATGGGTGGCACATGGTCGTCAGATGTTTCAGATGATACACAGTCTTTGCTTAATGCATTTCCTTACTTGCTTTGTGATTCTACTAATTCTGATGATCATAAACCTCCTTCACCTCCAAAGAAGATTGATGAAAATTTGGAGATCTATGTTGATCTTCCTATTGAGATAGAGCATGGATTCTATTCTATTGAATATGATGTCTTTGATGATGCTATGTCTGTCCAAGAGGATCCAATATCATATATGGAAGCTATCAATTCGTCTCAAAGGGATCAATGGTAAGAAGCTATGCAAGCTGAGTACAATTCTTTAATCTCCAAAGGTACATGGATTCTTACTGAACTCCCCCCAAATCGTGTTCCTATCAAATGTAAATGGGTTTATAAAACCAAGACCAAAGCTGATGGCTCATTTGATAAGTTCAAAGCACGACTTGTTGCAAAAGGTTACTCACAGACTGCAGGAGTAGATTATCAAGAAACATTTTCTCCTGTTGTGCGCTCCACAACTGTTCGTATGATTTTGGCTTTTGCAACACTATTTGATCTAGAAATTCACCTAATGGATGTTAAAACGGCTTTTCTCAATGGAGATCTTGAAGAAGAAATCTATATGGAGCAACCTGAAGGTTTTATGATTGCAGGAAAGGAGCATCTTGTATGCCAGCTTCATCGTGCATTATATGGATTGAAGCAAGCCTCTCGTGCTTGGTATATTAAGATTGATCAGTTCCTCACATCTAAAGGTTTTTTTGCATGTTTTGCTGATCCAAATCTTTACATCAAAAGGGAGGACAAATATTTTATTATTCTTGCTCTATATGTTGATGATACTATTCTTGTGTCAAATAATATTTCTTTCTTGGATGCTATGAAGAAGCTTTTATCGACTGCATTTAAAATGGTGGATCTTGGTGAGATACATTCTTGTTTGGGTATTCAAGTTCAACGACACCGACAACAAGGCATTCTTTTTCTTCGCCAAACAAAGTTTATTAATGATATTGTTAAGAAGTTTGGGTTGACAAATGCGCACTCTGCCAACACTCCCATTCTTTCAAGCTCTACCAAGGATACATCTACAACACACAATGAAGAATCAGCCATTCATCAACCTTTTGCTAATCTTGTTGGTTGTCTTCAATTTATTGGTTTAAACACAAGACCAGATATTTTATTTGCAGCTAACTTTTTGGGACAGTATCTTTCTTCCCCTTCCACTATTCATTGGAGTGCTGCAAAACGTATTCTTAAGTACCTCAAGGGTACTAAGGAATTTGGTCTTATTTATCGTCGTCGAGAGGATTCTTCTTTATCTTCTTCAACTTCTCTTGACCTTATTGGATATACAGATGCTGATTGGGCAAGTTCACACTTATCCATGCGATCTACAAGTGGGAATTGTTTCTTTGTAAATGGATGTTTGGTTTCTTGGTCCAGCAAGAAACAACGATGTGTTGCGGTTTCTACAACTGAAGCTGAATATGTTGCTGCATCATTAGCAGCTCGCGAGCTAGTTTGGCTTCGACAACTACTTGCAGATTTGGGACATCCTTCATCATCTAGTACACCTCTTCGATGCGATAACCAAAGTGCTATTAGTCTTACCAAAGACTATATACAATATAGTAAATCAAAGCATATTGCTATTCATTATCATTATGTTCGACATGAAGTCAAGAAAGGTTCCATTATGGTGGAGCATTGTCCTAGTAATCAAATGGTTGCAGACATCTTCACAAAAGCTCTTAGTGAAGCTCGCTTTAGCTCATTAAGACATGCACTTGGTATTGTTCCAAGTTCTTGTCTCACTGATTGAGGCATGTATCATTGTATTCAAGAAAACTTTATAGTAAATTATTTTTGTATCGTAGGTATTTGTAGGGGCTCGGGTTTTTCCCTTGGTCTCCCCAAGGGTTTTTTCACTCGCAGCCAGAGACCTTTGTTTGAGTGGGGATGTTACAACTATATATATCATCTCTCACTTGACTTGGGTCTCACCTATATATACTAACTCTACATCAATATGAATCATTCTTTGGGAGCATGTCTTGTGTATCTCTCTCGTACTCTCTCTCTCTCTCAACAAAAATCCCTCCCTAAGGGTTCCCTTAGTCCTTTCATGTCCTTTTTTCTTTTCCATCCTAGCCGTGGTTCATGAGGGATTGTCAAAACAACCCCTACCCCCCAAAAATTTCAAAGCCTTCATGTGCCCTTGCATTTTACACCCATCCATGAAATTTCCTCCCTACGGACCCTTATACTCCCTTTTTTTTATAAAAAAAGTTACACCTTTTATTCCCCGTTCGTGTGAGTCTTTATAAGGCCATTAAACCTTTCCAATGGCTTTAATGGGCCTTCTTCGTGAAAGATTTTGAAATGCCCCCTTTTTGAAATCCCTACTTCAAGGAGGAAGCCTTCTAAAACTGCTTTTGACGGATGGTGCAAGTTATTGCAAAAGGGAGCCATGGTGGAATTTCAAAAAGGAAAAGCTGCATCCACGATGGAAAGATTGCATTCGCGATGCCTCCTAAGAAAGCCCAAGGTGTAGCCGCAGGAGGATCGTCTCCTAACATCCGTGTGGACATCTCACCCCAAGTCCAGGTTTTCATTTCTAATTTTTTTGGTATTGTTATAACTCAATCGTGCAAAGGATAATTGTTGAAAATAGGATGCATTTTTCGTCTCAAATGCTTTAGAAAAGATTGATATGCATTTCTAGCAAATAGCTTTATGCATTACAATGAATTAAAACTAGATTAATGTCCATTATTATAAAACAGAATTAAAATAGTATACTTTGTTTTAACATGGAAGTATAAACTGCATATCACATTATTAATCCATATCTTCCTTGCAATGAATCATCATGGGAAGTGCTAGGAATCCTTAGCAAAGTGCAAGGCATGAAATTATTCTTACGATGCATAACTCTAGGCAATTATCGTTTGTCAACTGCATAAATTATCAAGAAAAAGGTTGCTTGTTTAGCATGAATTTTGTTCGCAAGTTATAGGAAGATTAGTTGGAATTAACCTAACCTATGCCTGACCTTAATCGATAAGTTAAGGTTAAAAAGTCAATTTCACGTAGACAACGAGTCATGTGTTTATGAAATGTTAAAGTAACCATCTTCAAGAGTTAAACAAATTGGCACAAACCTAAACATCTAAACCCCGGAGTACTCATTTAGAATGAGTTAAATTCCAAGAAATTCACTAGGAATTATTACGTGACCTAATTGTACATATTGCTAAAACTGAAACTCCTATACCTTAAATACTTGCCCACATTCACCGAATGTAGGGACAATGAAACATATTTGGAAATTGAACTAGGGTTTGTCCCTAAGAATCTTATGAGATGGAACTTGGAACTCTAGGATTGACGACATCAGCCTAATGTAATCAGGAACAGATTGTTTCATGACTCCATTCAATGAGTAGTATAGTCTCATAGTTCGATGCCACACTTATGCAACAAGTGTGGAGTCATATGATCTTGTGATTGGATCACAAGGGAATGGCCAATTCTCGCAATGAGGTTGGCAAGTCCTTACGCAAGTTATCTTGCAAGAGGATGAATAATCATCCTAATATAGCATCTTCTTGAGTGAAGAAAATTGTTTGGAAGCTAAAGACCAGCCGACAATTTGAAATAACCTATGAACTTAAGGTTTGACCAAGTCAGGTTAATAGGGTACGCCCTAATCTAGGATATAGGGGATCTTGCCAAGTTGCAAGTCATCCCGGACCGAGTGGTGGACGCATTTGAAAGGAAGGATTCATTCCTTAGCAATTTGCCAATAAGAACGACCAATGGAAATGTTTGTGCTTATTACAGACTTAAGAGCACTGTTTGGTTTTCTTTGATCAATGAATTAAAAGATAAATGGATATCTAATACTTTAGGTTGAAGGCCTGAAGGGAGAGGCAGCTTCAGTTACCCCCGACTGCCTGCCTGACCCTAACCAAGGGGGTTGTTAAACTACACCGGGAAAGTGGACCGAACCTACCGCGAGAGGTCTCTCCATTGAGCGCTACTTGGAGCAAGAGGACGCTTGGATGCCAGAGGGGCTCTGGCCATAAATCCCTCGCCTTCCGGGCCCTGCACAAGAGGCTAAACATGACTAGGGATTGGATCTCGAGGCCCGCATACTAGTATATGGGCAGAAACTTGGATTGGTAATCCCTATGGATTGTTGGATAGACTTCGGGCGGATTGTGGATAAGCCTACGGGCTGGACTTTTTGTATTTCAAAGATAAATATGATAACATGTTAATAAGGAACTTGTTTGACATTTTTTTTCTATGTCAAGTGATATGATTATGTGAAAGAACCAGTGCCTAACGGGCTAATTAAATGTAATGTGTCCACTAGTATCATCCAACACACGTCTTAGCAGTCCATCGGAAAGGATGTCTAGAAAACTCCACTCAGCACTCCCATGGAATGTTACAGGTTTTGCGATCTAGGTCTTCCCACGTCTGCCATGTAGTGGAAGTATCCTGGCCATTCCCACTTAAGATCGATCGAAATTTAGGGTTTTCCTGATTTGGTCATTAGCTAACAGCAACTAGCGTCAGACCCGAGTGAACTACTTTACGCAGAAACGCTAGGTCCGAAGCGGATTCACGCTGCACTTGGTTCAAGAAGAATGGGAAACGAGAGGGATGCAAGGCTCAACCTCTCTGCCATAAGGCATAGTCCCATTCTGTTCCCCTAAAACAGCGTAAATCGGGTAAAACATAACTCTAGGTCATCGCTCTCGTTATTCGTTTTGATGATGATGATCATCCCGCTGTTCTTCGAGACTTTTGAGAAAAGTTCCTGGCTAATCGGGACCACCCAACCGTAGGATGGACCCATGGTCCATCCTCCGCACTTTCCTCGGTTTGTTTTAGTTATGTAATTATCTAACACATTAATTTGACATATAACAATCAGCTTCTTTAATTAATCCTGTTAAGCACTGGTTCCTTCACGTAATCTTATTATGTGACATAGAAAAAAACAATATCAAGCAAGTTCTTTTTTAACATTTCATCATTTTATCTTTGAAATACAAGGAGTTCTGCCCGTAGGCTTGTCTGTAATCCGCCCGAAGGCTATCCAGTAATCCATAGTGATCACTATTCCAAGCTTCTGCCCATAAACTAGTATGCGAGCCTCGAGATCCAATCCAGAGTCACGTTAGCCTCTTGTGCAGGACCCTGAAGGCGAGGGATTTACGGCTAGAGCCCCCCCCTGGCACCCAAGCGTCCTCCTACTCCAAGTAGAGCTCAACGGAAGGACCTCTCGCGGCGTGTTCGGTCCACATTCCCGGTGCGGTGAACAACCCCCTTGGTTAGGGTTAGGCAGGTAGTCGGGGGTAACTGAAACTGCCTCTTCCTTCAGGCCTTTAACCTGAAGTATAGGTACTCATTAATTTGTAATTCAAAATTCAAACAGAGCCCTAAAATCTCTAGCAAGCATAAACATTTCCATTAATCAACCGAGTTATTTGGCAAACTGTTAAGGAAGTGTTCTTTCCTTTTGAGTGTATCAGCACTCGTTCCCAAGGTGTCTTGTAAATTGGCGAGATCCTTTACATTCTGGTGTAGGGCGTACCTTATTAACCCAACTTGGTCAACCCTAAAGTTCCTTAGATATGCTAGTTTCCGGTTTACAACTTTCCTTATTTAGAAGGATATCCAAAAATACATCCTTTTGCAAGACAACTTGCGTAGGGATCTGCCATCTTTGTTGGGGTTGTTTTTTTTTTTAAAAAACCCTTTCTCCTTGTAAATCAATCACAAGACTAAATGATTTCGTTCTCGCTGCGCAAGTCCTGCGATGGAACAATCTGTTTTAGATCCTTTAAGCTGACATATGTCGGGCCTAGGGTTTCTTTTTTTTTTTAAAGAACCTTAGGGAAAAACCCTAGTTCTTTATCTTTACGAATTTATTGACCCTACAGTAAGGAAAGTAGTCAAGTGCTTAGGGTATGAATATTTCTATGTTTAGATTGGTTTAGTTATCTTTTGGAAGATAATATTAATCGTCTTGTCACGGTTTTGCTATCCTTGTGATAATTTACTTTTCAGTCAATACAGTTTAATTTAAACTTTCATTTTCCTTACAGATGAACTCATGCCAAATAACAACATTTGCCTTGCTAAGATGTGCAATTAGCAAAGATAACTTCCTAGTAATTTGGGCATCGAAAGAAACCTTTCATGAATTTAACCATTTACAATGATTCGTTGCGAAAGGAATAAGACTAATGGTGCAAGATATAATTTCTACACCTTTAGGATTAACTAAAATATACTACTATAGTAAATGGATAATCTTGCTCGTAATTTATAATGCTTGACGCAACTCGAAGGAAACTAAGTTCTATTCATTATCATTCATTCAAATAAGCTAAACTCCTTTATTACAAATAACTCGGACAAATATATTCTATCCCTAACAATTTCTCTTTGCATGATCGACTTAAAACCGAATTAAAGCTAAGAAGAAAAACCTGGTTTTGGGGTGAGATATCCACATGGATACCGGGAGATGATCCTCCCGTGGCTATGCCTTGGACTTTCTTAGGATGCATCGCAATTGTAGTTTTTCGAATGTGGAAGCAGCTCCACAACTCCTCCTAGGAATTCCACCGTCACTTCCTTGCACCGCTTGTCAATAGTAGTTTTTGGAAGGCTCCCTCGAGGCTTTAGAGCGGGAAAGGAAGGTGTTTAAAAAAAATAAAAATACTCGGCACTCTCTTCCCTTTTACAAGTGGGGGAAGAAGAACAAAACTCCAAGGTATTTTGCGAGTTTGAAGGAAAGGCTAAGGACAAATTCTCTTTGGGGGAAAAGGGCCTTATAGAATTCTAAGGGAGGAACTCCAAAGGGGGGGAAAGTAGCCTTAAAGGTTATTGGAAAAGGGGGCCTAAGGAGGCCTTAGGAGAAGATATAAGGGGGTAGTCCGAGGGTTATAATGAGCAAGGGCCCTAAGGGGGAAATAAAAACTGGGAAGATAAGACCTTTCAGGTCAAAAACCCCTTTATGGGGGAAATTCTCCAATCCCACAAGAAGGGGCCCTAGGGGGTTTTTTTGTTTAAGACACGCGGGGGGGGGGGGGGGGGGGGGGGGGGGGCGAGTAGTAGGGAGAATTTGGTGAGGCACAAGAAGGGGGATGAAAGGGCCTTAGGAGGATTAAAACTGGGGGGGGAAAACGGTATAGGAAGGGGGGTTAAAGAAACCGAGTTTAATATGGACTTATGGGAGTTGCAATGGGAAGGGGGCTTAGTGAAGCCCCCAAGCTTCTAAGGAGCTTCTGGGCTGGTGATCCCACTTGGATGAGGACGAAGGCGATTCGTGGACGAGGGAAGGGCGGCATTAGCAGAGCATCCAGCCGTTGCATAATGAAGGCGGAGCTGGTGGATTGGCGGGTAGCGGCGGCCTTAGGCTTCAGGCGACGGTGTTCTATCAGCTGGCGGCTCCTCCAGTACGGCGGCAGCTCACACAGCATAGCTTTGACGTCGCTCTACTACTCCTTTCTTCACTCCTTCAAGGATAGCCTCCACAGTGGTTCAGCCGGCGTAACACAACGAATCGTCCTCCTCTCACGTCTACAATGGCAGCGTCATAGCTCTCCTTTCTTCGGTGGCCACCCCCTTCAGCCTTCGCTCCCTTGATTTAAATAGGGGAGGGGAGGGGGATCCTCCCTCCCCTGCGTGGCATCACACATGCCTCTCCCTTACTCGAAGCTCCACTAAGGAGCTTAATCAATCCTTCTATTCCCTTCCCCCTCCAGCTCGTCAATCGGCTAGGGGGATAAGGGGAAATTTTTTTTTTCATTTATCCAATTTCATTTTTATTGAGGCAGTTCACGCGTGCCTTCGGGATATTACATTAAAGAAGCTGATTGTTACCTGTTCAACTAAATGTGTTAGGTAAATAGATAATTAAAA